>NC_142782.1:20352794-20952794 GCF_988280905.1 Pimephales promelas | reverse complement strand
AACACGCCCAGCGGGTTCAGACACACGGGACTCTGCCCTCCATCATCCTGAGCCTGCGTCAGCTCGCGGTCCCTCAGCAGCGCTATGAAGGGGTCACGGAGGTCATACTGTCCATATCGCTCCTGAACAAATGCATCTCTCTGTTGTGCCTGAAATAAATGTCAAAGATAAACACGAAACGATAGGAATAAGTAGTTTTCACAGAGGTGTCTGGATAGGCTGAAACACATTGAAAGTTCATAATATGACTGATTAATATCTTTCATTATGTTTGCATATAAGCCATGTGTGTGTTTTTTTTTTTAATGTGGGACAGAGAGAGAGAGCAGATTTCTAAACACCGTGATGCAAATACAGCTGGTCACTATCAGATCCATTTTCATAAAACATAATCGCAGCCCTGACCCCTCCTCTACGGGCAGGTGTTAAACCTCCCCTGGGCTGAAGGGATGGAGAGGGGGCTCACGGCACAAAAGGCCCAGCTGTCGGGGGTGTTGTTCACTACTCATTGTGCATGTGTGCGCTTGTGTGAGGCTGGGGGGCAGTGTGACTAATTTAGAAGGGATGGGGTGGTCTTGCTAAATAGATCAGCAGATGGGAGACATACACACAGAATGAAGGACTGGAATAGACATGTGGTTTATGTTCTGGGCGACACACATGCCCACTACACTCTTCTGTTTTCAAATCTTACTTGATTTAAACAAGTTGATTGCCCTACTCAAAATATATAGATGAGATAAATGATAATCGCTTGATATTAAAATTCTATAAGATTTTGTCTATATATCAATAGATATATAGACCATATCTGATATAATTTGTTTTTAATTTTCATTTTGAGATTTAGTACTTTTATTTACATTTGTTATTAATTTACTGATGTTAAAATTATACATTTATATTATTATAAATAAAATTAAATAAAATGTAATTATAAAGTCACAGTGAAGAATAAGCAGTTCATTTACAGATCATTTCCTCCGTATTATGACATACGTTCTAGTCAAACAGATTATCGATTATTATCAGCACTTGGTTGTATTCATCTGTTGTTGATTGAATGGAGGCATTTCTGAATGAGAGCTCACAGACAACGGTAAGAGATTGAGTTCTACATTTTGATGAAAAATTACAAAGGTAAAATAAAAATAGAAAGAATAGCTCATAATAAGATGCATTTAGAAAGTAGATGCAATGCGAACATAAAATGTCGACTTTTATCTGCTAGATCACAATGCATGTGAGAGTCATTTTAACCAACCAGACTTCAAAAGACCTCAGTTTCCGCCCTTTGCTTGTTATTATCTGCTGATCATTCAGTCTGGGACTCAATGTCTTTTAATAACACAGAGAATGTGAGGGTGTGGTATGTACTGGGTGTGAACATCAATAACCACAATAACCATTAAAATGCACAATGCAGGCTGTTGTTAACACTCTCTGTCTCTCACTCTCTCTGTGTTGAGCAGCAATTCATAGTCAACTGTATGTTTATGATGAAACTGTGCGAGTGTGTCAAGTGTGTCTCAGACCACCAGGTCGGAGAGATTATTTGTTTAACATCAGCCTTAAGCAGCACTGCTTACTACTCCACATCATTATAGTAAATTACAGTCCATTTCCAGCCCTGGAGGCCTCAATATGTGGACCTGCTGGCCTCTGAGTGACCTTATCCAGAGATCAGAGAGAGAGAGACACACACACACACAACTAAAGGAAAGAGACGAGACAGCGGAAAGGCACACATCGCTATTTCTATAACTCATACTATGGGTTATGGATTTGTACAAACCTCTAATACATCAAGTATTAAACTCATCCTGCACTATTTGTGCAACAGATGTAAATGATACTGGAAATTGTGCAGGTTGTTAAGCTGAATATCTGCTTTTACTTTTTTTAAAGGACAAGTTTTTGTATTTTACACTTAAGGTTAAGATTGAAATTTGGACACATGCTGCTGGCCCGATAATTTTGTAACTGGAACAATCCTTCCTAAAAAACGCATTAAACTTTAGTTTACAAAGACGTGAAACTCACCGAATGGTCTGGGGTGTTCACTGATATACTCACAGAAAAGATGCTTTCCAACAGGTTTTATCGTAGTTTTTGTCCCACTCCATTGACTTGAATTGGGAACAAAAACTATGATGCAACCACAGAAACCGAAAATTCTCGGGCCAGCAGCATGTGTCCTTTAAGTGATTATGCCTTCAATATTGCACGGTGGATGATAAATTGAGTGGAAAATGACTAGACAAACAAACAATGAAAGAGAGAACACGATAGACTCATGTAAAAGTGACCCCCATGCAAAAGTGTAAGGAAGCACCCGGAACACCTCAGCAACCAAAGAGCATTGTCTTGGCAACCAACATTTTGATATACAATACCATTCAAAAGTCTGGGATCTCTAGGATTATTTTTGAAAGAAATGACGATGATCAAAATCCAAGTCAAGTATTTATATGTAGCGCTTTTCAAAATATAGATTGCATAAAAAGCAGCTTCACAGTAGGCTATCAATCAAAACATAATAACAATGTTCGTTTCTTAGTGAAAAAAACATCCACGTTTGGTAGAGCTGATGAATGATATTAATGGAGCCATCTAGGAAAATAGTCTCGATAAGTCGATCCCCGAACGCCGTTCATACAGTTCGGAAGTTCATACAGTCTAGCTCACCCAGCAGGTTTGTGGTTTGACTTGTCGTGACTGTTTTCCAAGATGGCTCCTGTCTTTATGAAATATCTTCTTATTAAACAGTCTGTACACTTACAAAGTTCTCAATGCTTCTTTTTTCATGGACCCTCATTATGTTACTGTGTTAGTGTGCGGCTATTTTGAGCCTTGTTTGTGGTGTAAACTAGTGATTTCTTTTTACTTAGTAAATGCCCCCATTACTAGCATTATACGCTAAACAGTTTTTAGAGATAAAACAGTTTATCATGAAAACAAATCTCAGAGAACAGTTGATTTTTTATTAGACCAAAGGTTCATTTTGCGCCGGAGTTCTCCTTTAAGAATTGATTCTATAGTCATGTGCGCTTGAATGTGTGCAGGTTTGTAATTCCCTACAAAACCATGCCTAAACAAACTACTTGTCTTGTCTATAAATTTGAAAATCAGAGGGTGTGAATTTGTCGATTTGAAGTTGTCGAAATCAAGTTGTCGATTTAGATGAGTTTGCAAAATTCTTCCTCTCCTATAGCAACAAATGAATACAAAATTTCAGGGAGCCTACAATGCATTCCCTGATCCGATACTGAAGTAGACGGTTGCATAGTTAAATTTTTTTTCCCCCTGATATTCTCAATCTTATAAGTGAAGAAGTTAATCATGTGAAAGTAAATGCATTCAAAATGTTGCAAAACAAATATATTTCAAATAAATGCTGTTCTATTGAACTTTAAAATGATAAAAGAATCATGAAAAAATGTGTCATGGTTTCCACAAAACTATTACATAGCACAACTGTTTTCAACTGTAATAATGATAAGAAATGTTTCTTAAGCACCAAATCAGAATATCAGAATGATTTCTGAAGGATCATGTGACACTCAAGACTGGAGTAATCATGATGAAAATGTAGCTTTTTTTATTAAAAGAATAAATTACAATTCGATTTTAAAAGTATATTAAGGAAATTCCATTAAGTCACTTTATCTCTCCTCAGATCCATCACAGCAGACTAGACAAACACCCACATAAACAATAACAGTCTACCGGGACAGAGAGCACTACACATACTAGCGACTGCTTTTCCCACCAGAAATCCAGCTGCTATATTTAGCCATTGCAGTCTCTTAAGACGTTAAGTCTGTACATTAGTTCCTCATTTCACTGCTTTTCTTTGTACAATTACAGTAAATTACTGGCATAGTTGCCTTGCTTACAGTACTACCCTTTACCATAATAACACTGCACGTAAACACAGTTTTAGGAACTTCCTGTGATATAAAAATGGTTTTATGGAGCAGAATCACAAAGATTAATTGAGTCAGCACAGTTCATTTCTATCGCAAACAGTAGCCAGATTTTGAAGGGATTAATTGTTATTTAGAGCTAAAAGCTAATCTAAGTTTAACAGCAGGGGCATATGTGTATTCCCTCACTGTAGGATCCCAAAATGCAGCATGATTCATTATTTTATATTTAATTTATTGACTTATTATTGTGTGTATATGTGTGAGTGATTAGTATTGACTGTGCAGGACAGAACAGGATGCTGTTTGTGCTGTTGCTGTTTTTAATCAAGGTCTTGCTGATCTGAGGTGCTCACTACTGTCGGAGACAGAGAGGAATCAGGACACATCCTGGAAGGAAGTTCACACAGAAGGAATCTTGCACCCCTCTAATCAACACACCGACACACACTCCAGGCAGCTCAGAAGAGCAAAGAACCCCACTGGGTCTTGTGTGTGTGTTTGGAAATGACACATACACATTTATAAGGTAAAACACTGGGTTTGACATCCTCCCTATTAGGACAAAATAAACTGGTTTGTTTAGTCTGTCTGGACTGTGATTTTAGCATTGGAATTCCCTATTCATGAAATTCCCCTTTCAGAGACCTGTGAACAGACCTGATCTTTCTTTATACGGCTTAGATGATGAAACGGCGAGTGAGTCATATTAACGGTCGTTTTTTTGTTTTAACCACCAGCCCTCGGGATATTGGCTCCTGTATTACATCAGAATGAACCATGGGAAAATAACTCAAAAGGAGGAGCAAAAAGTGCGCTGCTGTTTCTGGAGCAATACAGCTGATGTGGAGGCTTCCAAAACATCGAACTGCTTCCAAAAAATCTTCACTGCTTCACCACTGCCTGGACAGAACTTTCTGAGAGCAGTGAAGTGACACACACACACATACATGCACACAACGCAACATTGATCAAAGACTCAAGAGCCCCAAGGGCCTCTCATTCCCTCTGTGAATAAAGCCCTCACTGGCCAGAAAGCAAGTCAAATGAAGCTGAAGCTGAAGACACACATACACACACACACACTTAGCATCTTGCCTAGGGCTGAACAGTAAAAGAGGCCTAAGCCTAAAAGAAAGAGAGTCACAAACACCAAGGCTTTGTTCAGACAGGAAGCAAAAATCTGTATTAAAAAAGTCGCCTCAAATCTGTTTAGTTATTTTGTGTATGTAGTGAATAATGACCTTTAATGACCTAAAGATTGAATATGAAAATCAAATCAGATTTGCGCAGTGTAAAAAAAAGCCAGTTCGCATGTATAAGATGTGAAAGACAGTGAAAACCTTTAAAAATACAAATACGTGTGTAATGTGAATGCACACACACATATCACCAAACGCAACAGATGAATTGAGCTTTTCTCTGTGCTCCATTCAAAGTCACAAACTAATCTCAGAGTCCACTGCAAACAGTCAGCAGTTGATCAGCAGGTCACAGTGAGACACCAGACCCCTCGTCTCATGTTTCCATCTTTCCCACACACACCCCTGTGCTCATAAGAAGCTGCTGTTCTCTGTTATTAACACTAAGTTAACTCTTTCACTAAAGCATCAGACAGAATAATTACAGGCCTATTAAAACACACAGACTATATATATCTAGAGGGAACACCGTATGCTTCTGTTGTGTGTCAGTTTGAGTACACACCAAAATGAACTAGATTTGTTCTAGTTTTGAGGAGTAAAGACTCAATTGAGCACAGCAGATTTAATTTGCACGCTTATCAAAGCATAAAATGAAATGGAAGATGGAGTAATGATAAAGAAATATGGGCATTGTGCTAACTCTAACTCTACACACAAACATAAAATGATTAGCTACATACACGGCAAACAGTGTAAAACACTACTATATTGTGCCTTTTGCTTGTTCAGTGTGCAGTTGAGTGTACAGGAGTTTGTCACATGTATGTGAACAAAAATCTGTATTAAACAGATACAGATTTGGCCAAAAATCCTTCCAGTTTGCAGCAGCTAAGGACTGGAATCAATTACAAAAAACCCTAAAACTTGAAGCACTTATATCACCTGTTGCTTTTAAACAACTTCTCTCGGAACACATGATTGATATATGTACCTGTTAATTGTTTTTAGCCTTTTTTTTCTTTTGTCTGCATGGTACAATGGACCTCTTTCAGCTGCATTGTCAGAGTTGATTTCATTTATTTATACCTTTTTAACATAAAAACATTTGAGTGTTTTAATTTTGGTTACCCAATAGAGTTATATGTTCCTTTTTTTGACCTTGTATTGTCTTATTGTTTTTTTTTTTTGTTTGTTTTTTTTGTCTGTCTTTTGTGCCCTGTGTATTTATTGTGTAACTTATTGTTGTCTTGCACTTTTATCACCTTATCTTGGCCAGGTCGCCGTTGTAAATGAGAATTTGTTCTCAATCGGCCTACCTGGTAAAATAAAGGTTAAATAAAAATAAAAAAACACAGTTATGGAACTGATCTGAATCAATAATGAACTGACTTGAGTTGAAAAATGACATTTTGACTTGTTAGAGCTGCTTTATAGCAGAATATAAATTTGTTACTATTGTGAAGCTGCAGTGAAACAATCTATGTGTGTGTGTGTGTGTGTGTGTGTGTGTGTGTGTGTGTTTTACAGGAATAGCACTGCCTTCCATTGTTCTCCTCTCTGCCTCTTTCCTGAGTACCCCCTCTTACACACTTCCTGTGGTTCCTGACCACCAGTCCACACCAAACACTGATCATATACTGCCTGTTACATAACACAAATCTATACACATACAGAGCTAAGAATAGGCAGCATGTTAAACATGTTACAGCCCTTTGGTGCTATAAAAACACATTCTCGACCCAAAGAGCTCTGCCTCCATCCCAAATTTATGTTATGGTTGAGTCAATGTTGCTATCTGTTTGTAGGTAGGGCAAATGCTAGCAATGTGCTCAAATATTAGCCTGGTTAAAACCAGACCATTATCAGTTGTAACTATTCAAATCACTTAAAACAGACACGATAGCTGATTCGAATGAGTGATGTTCGACGGCGGCATCCATCTTTGTAATGTAGGCTACGAAATCTGCTTCAAAATCCCAGCACTGTCGTCATCGTGTAAAGCCCGCCCCAACGTTTCTGATTGGTGCCTCGATTTCGACGGATTGAAAATGGGCTTGAATAAGTTCTTTGCCAGACTAACTTTCAGAGCAAATCTAAATTTGCTGGAAGTTGTCTGAGTTTTCCCAGGGTACTAAAATATGTTATCAATACCTAGCAAAATAAAATAACAAATAAAACATAGTTAAAACATGCTTAAAAACATTTTTACATTTGCATTTAGTAGACGCTTTTGTCCAAAGCGACTTACAAAAGAGAGGAAATAAAACAATTAGTCAAAAAAAGCCAAAAATAATCATTATATACAATACCATGTTCATTAGACAACCATATTAGGAAGCAAGCAAGAGAAGAAATTTCCATTGGTCTTTCTGACTTTGACTGTCTGCCTGCCAATTTTAAAGCCTTTAAAAGTATTTTAAACATTCAGACAAGTCTTTGTCAAGCCAACATCATAATTTGTCTTGTCAAAATTTGCTCTGGTTATTTTTCCATTTCCAACTGGTGACGCAAGTGGTGACACGCTTCGCATTGAGTGTATGTGTGTGTGTGTGCTCTTACCCTGAATGAGTGTATGACTACATCCTGTGCTTCCAGTTCTCCTTCCAGAATGCTGAGCAGCATCAGAAGTTCAGCTTTACTGAGAGTCTCCACATTCATCCTGCTGCCCTGAAACACACAGATGAATTCAATGTCTGAGTCCTGAAGCAAAACAACAGGCTTGGCCATACAACTCAACACATGTTTTAGAAGGTCATGTATGACACAACTGTACTTAGACCAATGAAACGGGATCATACCACACACACAGATCAATTTTTCTGGCCTAGAAATGCAATAATGTTCCATGCATTTTATCAGCGAATGACTCTTGATCTGAAATGACATTTGTGTGAGTCAGGCATTCATGAACATTAAAACACACACAGCAGTGTTCAGCATCTCTGCATTGTGGCCTGGCTCTCTGTCAGACCACATAAATGCAGGAAGCTATTAGCATATCAGCACAGAGGTCTCCAGTGATCAAGCTCAACTGCTGTACTGTAACAGATTCCCTGCAGTCTATTAACACACACACACACAAGAACAGAGGGAAGCCCAGCAAACACCCAAACACAATCTGTGTGGTCGCTGATTTATAAAATATCTTTCTAATTATGTTCATTCTGTAATTACTCCCCTAACCCACAGCTGCACACCATCATAATCAAAGTTACTTAATCCAGCAGTATTGTTAATTGCTTAATGCTGATTGGTTGACTTATTCCAGAGTTGTGTAGATTCATTTTCATAACTACACAGAAAGGAATTACTTCCAGGTTTGACAACCACATTACACCTGCAGCATAATTTTGCCACATTCTTCCCGGATGTATGCTCCTAGATATATATCGTTCCTTACACAAGAGCGTTTTAGGGATAAAAGATAAAAGTGGTTATTAATGTCATAATGGTTGTATTATTAATGATGGACAGCTTCACATTGTGGATTCATTAGCATTTTTCTCCCCAATAATAGTTCATCATCAATTATTTGTCATAACACATAAATAATAGGTAAGATTTTGTTTTTTTATTAAAAAGTCGCTAAACATACAGTTGATGGATCCCATTGACTTCTATAGTATGGGGAAGAAGAAAAAAAAACTACAGAAGTCAATGAGTAAATGATGACGGAATTTATATTTTTGGGTGAACTATCCCTTTTATATTTTTGAGGAAATTGTGAGAAAATTGTCAAATTTGAGGAAAAGTATCTGAAATAAATGTATATGATATGCTAGAAGGGATAGCTTAGCATGAATCACACATTTCATTTTTATGAAATGACAAAACTTATCACAAGAACTTTCTCAATCTAATCAATCCTAAAATCAAGAACCTAGATCTGACTCTTAAGTAAAGGTGGTTTTCTCAGTAGTTGGCTTATAGGGGTTTTTCCTCCTAAGACAATCTAATGAGATCACTTCCTGATATGATTCAATTTGGCCCAATGTTAATGTGTTACTAGGGTGGCTGCAACAAGTATGTTATTCTTTTCCTTCTATTGAAAAGGAAAAGTCACACAGCTTGAGAAGACTTAATATAATCTCAGGGCAATGATGTCATCCAGACATTACTAACACACTGCGGATGTGAGCCAGTTCATAGGACCAGAATGCGTGTTAAATCTGGAATGCACCTTGATGACTCAACGATAAAGCTGTCAGTGATCTAGCCGGAGAGTGCTTGTGTGTGTCTGCTTACACACTGATTTGATACGCCCATACCTACTATTTGCGTTAAACATGGATACAGAAACTCAGTTGTTTGCTTAAGAGTTCCATGTTTATTTATATGACATCAATGACTAATGCTTTGATAAATCTCTATATAAAATCACATGCAAATTAATACACAAAAACCACAAAATCATATTTTCAGCTTGTGTGTCAGTTAACCCATTATTTACATTCATTCGATATATAAATAGGAGGAAACAGACTGCATCAATATTCCCGAAAGAATCTTCATCATACTGTATCCGGTAAAAACACTATCAGTGCAGATCAGATGTGCATCCTGCTTTCATTTATTTCCTCTCAAGAGATCCTGTAAAAACCACACACTTGGCTATATTGTTTGTGTGAGAGTTTGACAAACATAGTATGTCAAGAGAGGATTGAAACGCTGAGCTAACAAGCTCAAGCGAACTATGGAAGCTTGTTTCCGCCATAGAATGAAAAATATAAAAGGTAATTGAGACTTTTTATCTCACAATTCTGACTTTTTTTCTCACAATTGCGAGTTTACTTCTCGCAATTCTGACTTCCCATGAAGTCAGAATTGCGAGATATAAAGTCAGAATTGGCCTGATAAGTCGCAATTACGAGTTTATAGCTCACAATTCTGAGAAAAGATGTCAGAATTTTTACATATAAACTCGCAATTATGTGTTATAAAGTCAGAATTGCGAGATGTAAACTCGCAATTGAGAGAGAAAAAGTCAGAATTGTGAGATAAAAAGTCGCACTTCTGTCTTTTTTTCTCAGAATTGTGACTTATCTCGCAATTCTGACTTTATATCTCACAATTCTGAGAAAAAAAGTCAGAATTGCGAGATATAAACTCGCAATTGTGAGAAAAAAGTCAGAATTGTGAGATAAAAAGTCACAATTATTTATTTTATTTTTATATTCAGTGGCGCCGGAAACAAGCTTCCATAGCGAACAGATCTTGACTTGAAAATATTGAAAGTATTTTTAATACAGTATGGGTACTAAGGAAATATTGTCATAGATGTATTAAACGGCAAAAACATCTGAAGCATTACACAATCAAACTGAGTGTGGATCTATCCCTTCAGAGAAATTGATCAAATTCGGTGATTTATTAAAAAAACACTCAATTTGATTTTAATTGCATGATTAAGACTTAAAAACAAAATAATTGTGTAAGCGTTTTTTTTTTTTTGTGTGTGTGTGTAAGCATGACTAAAACATGGGAGCACAGATCACTTACTCACAAGTCAAAACGGGTTTAAGTTTAACACAAAAATCCACACAAACACAAAAATTCCTGATCACCGGCTATCAAGGCTACCACCAGACTAACACGTCTTATGTCCATAATTTGAACTAAACTACTGTTAAAAAGTTTTTTTTTAATTATTATTATGTCTTATCTATAGTATACTAACTAGAGCAATTGGTGAGTAAAACTACCCCCGTTCGCCCCACATGACACTGTGGCTGTTATGTGTAGGCAACCTCTGACACTATAGGCTGTAAATAACAATAACACAAATAGCACATTTGACCACGAATTGGATTCCAGAAAAAGGAAACATAACTTTAAACTACAGCAATTAGAAAGAGGCGAGATGATTCATTTCAGCTACGACAGCCAAGATCTGACATAGTGAAAGCGGACTGAAATTTAAGCCATTACTTTATTCATGAGAACCAGTCCAGATCAGTCTGATTTGTGAACAAATTATTTAAACAAGTTGTGTTAACTAGATCAACTGATTCATTTAATTGATTCTGCGCACAACAACGAAGAGCCACACACTGACCTTGATAATGTTACAAATTAAATAAGTACACCAATCCTGAGTCCTGACCATGCAAAATCAGCAACAGTCACAGAGAAAAACAAGACTATTTATGTACAATGTTTCACAGAGAATAATAAAGTTATGAGGGAGCAAGAGAGTGTGTAATAGAAAAAGTTACAGGCTCTGCAGCCAAAAACATAAGCACACCAACTTGGTTAAAGCCAATAAATCTTTGAATCACTACAACATTCACACACAAATTGTGAGGTGACAAATAATGATCTCCTGACAGACAACTGATATGAAATGTTCATAATTTAAAAGATTCGAATAAATGAGGTAAAGAGGTAATGAAGATCTTCAAAATGTCTCATTTTATGTTCCACAGAAGAAAGAAAAGAAAGAAAGTCATACAGGGTTGGAAAGACATGATAGTTATATTTTATATTTTTGGTTGAACTATTCCTTTCTTATGCAAGTAGTAGGAAGACAGACCTTGTCTCTTCTCTCTGACAACTCGCTAAACCTCCGACTTAACCCACAGCTGCTGAGGGCAAGCCTTAAAAGAAACATCAGACTAATGTCAGCTTACTTAATGAATCATCAGTAATGAGGGAGCGGGACATGTGTCAGAAGGGAGTGTGGTTTCTGCCGCCACTCTGATGCGTTACATGCGTAACCCCATATTAAACCAGCACAAGCCCAGTAAAACCTTTATCTGGCAACAAAACGCAATCTCTACACAGCCACAAAGAGTGTGAGAGGGGAAATATAGAGAAACCCTATATGGATTACAGAGACTGAAAAGAATTCCAGGAATTCACACCCCACACACAAATTAATCAAATATTAACAGAAAGAGATTCCAGACGAGACTGTGATGCATACTAATGCATCTCCACTATATTAGCAGCAGATCCAGCATCTTCTGTCACGATACAACTTTCCTAATTCAAGACTCTGATTCTGAAGCAGTAACAAAATAACACCATGCTGAATGATTTCAGGATTGCATAACACTTGTATAAACGCAACATGCGGTGATTTGGCACGTTGGTAAACCTGACCTGTTCACCCTCCTCTAATGAGGTCACTATATCCTAAACCCTAAACTCAACCCTTTTCCCAGACTAAGGAGTCAAGCTGTGCTGAAACGCTTTGATTTTCACTCAGCATAACTTCCTCATTGCTGTGGATTTGTGGTTTAGAACTAAATTTGTACAGAGCGGGACTCAAACAAACCACCCAGTGGTTACTAAGGTGGCAACCCACGGCTTCAGACTGTCATTGACATCATTGCTTGAGAGGTTGTTTTTTTCTCCAGTGCATCTCTTTATCTACAGCTATCTAATAGCAAAATCTTCAATCCAGGATGTTATGGGCCCACCACATTTATTCACAAATTGAAATGGAAAGAAAACAGTCCATTAACTAGATACATTAGAACTAGAGGAGAATCTGCAAAACGAGGCACGCTCTTATTTGGTGTAATTACGTCCTGACCCAATAAGAGCACTTCAACCCAGCTCTCAAGTGACTGATTCTGACATGCCAGTCAAAACAGAGCATTTCACTGCATACAGGCTAGACCACATTTTTGCCCTTCACCCACTGACAAACACTTACATATCTGCTCTTTAAAATCACTGCTTGTTTGATTCAAAAGAACACAAATAAAACTGAGAGATCTCATTCAGAGTAACAAATTTACCAAATGTGTCCAAATCTTTGGCAAATAAATTTGATAGCTACAAATTATTACAAACACAACATTTTTTGAGTTACATCATCCACACAGGTTTTTTTTTTTTTTCAATCAGGATCAAGGATAAACATGCACTATCAAATATATTTTAAATATTTCAAATTTCACTAAATGCAGTTAATTTTTTTTTCTGGTGTTCTGGCATAAATACTTATACTTAAATGAGTGATTATCTAAAAATCCCAAACAATTTCTTCACAATTGGAAAATAACAAAATCGTGACATTTTCAAAACAACTGCTTAAGATTATAAAAAATGAAATTTAGGGAAAAAACAAAACAAAAAACAAGTCATAGTCTATTGTGAGCTTGTTGAAAACAGCAGGTGAAATATGGAACGAGGATGAATAGCCTATTGATGTACAGAAACAAGTTTATAAATGTTTTCATAAATATCTGACAGTGTGAAATCTTAAATATAATATGTGTGTATATATATATATATAATAATAAAAACATGTATCTAAAAATATATTTATATAAATATAAATACAATATATTTAAATATAGCTATTTACTTATAGCCTATTTCTCTTACGTTAATGTTTTACTTTACCTGTTGTTTTTATATTAAATAAAAAGAATTGAAATAAAGAGAAAACCAATAAGCAGATTTTTATATATATATATATATATATATATATATATATATACAGTGTTGGGAGTAACGCATTACAAAAGTAATACATTACAGTAACATATTACATTTTGCTGTAACGCAGTAGTGTAAGGCATTACTAATCAATTTTCAGTAATATTTTACTCGTTACATGTTCAGTGAGGCTTGTATTACAGTTGTATTACAGTGTATTGTCTGCTTTTACTTCTTAAAGGCAACAGACTGTGTGAAAGTTTTAAAGCAGTCTTTCAGTGCCAGTTCAGAGCGGTCGCGTCTGTAACATTGTTTTTTCCTCATAAATGCGAACACGAAAACTAAAATAAAATGAATATTTTAAGTTCTATGGAGACTGGAGAGCCAACCCTTCCTCATAAGATTTGCGCAGTGTAATTAACAGAATTACAAAAAATCGATTTTGCCTCCTATTTTTTTGTCACGCATGAATGTGTGTCTTTTCCCTAATATTAAAAATAAAACATAGACTGATATTTGTCTAATGTCTGGAGTCCTTTAAGGAAGTAGCCTCTATAAGTTTTAATACATGTATTTTCTGAGAATTTTTATTTCAAGTTTTGACTGCAAATGTCATGTCCATAATGCTGGACTTCCCCAATTTTAAATAATTTATCCTCAACTAGTTTTGTGGTGTAGGTCTACGTATTTTATAATGTTAACTTCAAATAATACTAATAGCCTAATTTAAAGATATGGGCAGCAGTGGATCTGGACGGTAAGGAGAATAACGCTGGAGTTGGAAGAGGTGTGTCGCGATTCTGTAGGTTTGTGAATCTGAGTCGTGTGGCGAATCGCGATTTCGGTTTCATATTGCATATCGTTACAGCCCAAAAGTTAAGTTCTACTTAGTTATTTTGGTGAAAGTAACTCAAAAGTAATACATGAGTAATGTAACGCATTACAATTCTGGGACAGTAATATTGTAAGGTAATGAATTACTTTTAAATAACAGTAACAAGTAATACCTAATGTATTACAGTTTGGAAGTAACTTGCACAACACTGTATATATATATATATATATATTTTCAAAGTGGAAATATTGTTGTTTTGGAAAATAATGGCAGGTGAGGTTTTGTCACATGTCTTAACAAACAGTTTGTGGTTAATCTTTTATAAGCTGCGTGATTAGGAACAAGAGCCATAAATTCAAGCACTGTTCAGCAAAATGCACTGCTGCGATGGATATCAGATTTCCAGCGGGACACAATGCTTTCCTTTCAGGGTTTAAAAAAATCACGATGGACATATGTACAATTTCACATACTGCTAAACAAGCAATCAGTGCACTTCTCAAACATTTGAAGCAACGATCAGACGTGTGACATCAGACCGGGAAAAACAGAAACAGGGACAAAATACTTGTTGTGCTACTTAGCATTTAATGGACATACTATAAAGATCATACAACCAATTATCTAATGGTATATCCAAATTCATAACAAGAAAAAAAATCTGCGAGAGACTTAACGTAACTTACGTGCATGAGTACGATAGAACATTGTGTGCAGCAGAAATAATGTTTATCATTTAAAACCGATGTTCAGATGTTATGATAATAGCGAGATAATGTATTGGAAATCAGCACTGGGATCTGAGATTCACTCTTCCACACCAGCATGCTCTAAAGATCACATTCACACCCTCCACCCTTTCCCTATTAAGTCATAATTCCAGAAATATTAATTGTATTACCTTCATATGTGTTTTTGTTCGCTCATCAGTTCTCGCGATCACAGTTATCCCAGTTTACGGAGTTATTTCTCACTTTCACTGCTGGGTGGCCGTGTTACTGTCCCGGCCGAAAATATCGACTACTGTCACACTGACAGATCTTTCAGCCAATAGGCAGAGATCACGGTCCAGAATGCTCCATTCGGATTGGATGTTAGACGACAGGAGGAGGAGCTAAGGAAGCATCGGTTCAGTGTCTTTGTCTACGGTTGTTTGTTTTATGTGCAGTTTATTGTAGTGATTTCAGCACATTTTATTTGATTTTTCAAATCCAAATCCATGATTACGTACCTTCTTTGTGAAGGCAATTTTTTTTCTGAGACCGTATATTAATGGCTGGATTTTAGACGTCTACAATGTAAGCAATCTTTATAAAAACAAAATATTGATAATGGTATTATTATATTATTATACCTGCCACAATATTGTTCCTCGAATGTACGTATTGTTCTAATGTAATCGAGTGAGTATGTTTCTAATGCTGTCTAGACATTTGTAGTGGCATGGCAAAGGTGAGCAGATAAATGCGCCTTTATTTGAATTTCAGTTAGTGTTAATGAGCTCCCTTTTAATCTTTATCGCCCCCTCATGGACTCAAAGAGAAAATACACATCACATATGAGAAACAAATAGATTTGCATTGTCTTTTGAAAAATCACCAATTATTAAACTTAATTTTAAGATGAATTTAACATGATATAACATGATATATGAAGCAAGCTGGCTTTCCAGATTAACTCTCGGTTGTAACCAGGAAACAGACCAAAAAAAACAAACAAACAAACAAAAAAAAAACAGCAAACCAGGGGTCATGATAAAAATGGATCTATGGAAAATATTTTGTACATATAATGTTCCAGAAAACAACCTTTTGCAGAGGACTAAATACAAGATTCACAATGAACTTTGTAATGGGTTTTGTACAAAGATTCATGAGGAACCACTGTTTTAGCCAGTTGTTTGACTCGACTTTTAAGTTGGTAAAGTATTTTCATAATGTTTAAGTTGGACTGAATGAGTGCTTGTGGTTTGTTTGTGAGCTTGTCTGTCTTGTGTGGTCACCATGCTAAACTTCTCATGCATGAAATTGTTTTGAACTGAGGTTCAATTGAGACTCACTCAAATGGATAAAAAGATTAATTTATGTATGCAAATGAGATGCGTATATGTAATTCCTCACTGTACCCAGTGTGCAATGCAAAAAGAGATTTGAAATCATCATTCATTGCTTCTCTAGAAGTTTTTTTTTTTGGATACTTTTGAATGTCATGATTGTTTTAGTGCTTAGCCTATTGCAAACACTTCCCTCAATAACAGAATAATGTCTTTTTAGTATTTTTTTTTTGCATTTTTGCCTTCAAAGCCATGATGGTATATCATTTGGTTTGTTTTTATTTGAGACAGAGATGATGTGAGAGAGAAAGACAAATGATCTGGTTGTGATCTCTGTTTAAAAAGAAATAAAAAACAGACAGGAGACACTACTGCTGCCAGTATCGACTAACCAAGCCATTTGTCTGTCATCCTCAGAGCTTTTACACTAATAGATTCCGCTCAGGATCTTTAGCCCTGTGTTTTCACTCACACGCACACTGTATATCTGTCTCTCTTTCTCTCTCTGCGTGAAGCTGTTTTTTCTTCTCTTTCTCTGGCTATCAGGACATAACTATTCCACACCAGCTGAAGCCACACACATACACACACACACATGTACGCTCGCGCGCACACACACGCACAATTATTTTTAAATTCACAGTTTTAACATGGAAATCATATTTGTTTTTTCGTTGATCACAGTATTAAAATTCATTTTTATTTTACAAAAAAAGATTTTATACATATATTATTTATTTAATTACTATAGTTTAGGCAATGTTGTTTGCTATGTCCCCTCTACTTTCTTTAATTTAATTAATATTAATCTTGTTTTAATCAGTTCTTTAGAGTCTTTAGTATAACTCCATCCTGTTGGTCTTTTGTATAACATTTTTGAAAGATGGTTAAAAATTATACAATTGTGTGTTTTGTGTCAATAACAATAACAAAAAAAAACTTTAACTCTTTATTTTCTTCCTGCTCATTTTCTTGACATTGTATAGTTATAAGTAATGAAGTCAATGTTTAACCAGGGTTCCGGGACCCACTAGGGGGCAGTCAAAATTTTATTGGTTAGAAATTGCTGAGAAATTGTAATTTGTGACTTTGTAAATAATTTAAAGCAATCTTATTTTCATTACATAAACAACTGGAATTAAATACAGAATTTCAATATTGTAATGTTAATTATGATAATAATTTATTTATTTATTAAATTGTTTATTTTATTTTTATTTAATTGACACTGCTAGTTAATTTAAAAGCTGTTTTCCTCATTGGGACCAAAAAGTCCCCACAAGGACAAGGATGTCAGATATTTCCATCTTTGTGGGGAAATTTTTCCCCATAATGTAGGGTTTAGCTGGCCACACACACAAACAAACACACACACAGAGAGAGAGAGAGAGAGAGAGAGAGAGAGACAATGATTTAACAGCAGTCTGCACTATAGGAGTGATTCTCTCTCTCTCTCTCTCTCTCTCTCTCTCTCTCTCTCTCTCTCTCTGTGTGTGTGTGTGTGTGTGTGTGTCTTCAAAGCTCCATCAGTGCCACTTGACCTTCTTTGGATTTACTGATGATGAATGTTACCTTTCTACAGTGTCTCTGTTTCAGTGGAGGTGAGTCATGATGTATGTGTGAGAGTGCTCGAGCTTGTGATGTGAAATATGTCTGTAGGTTTCATTTCCCTTTGATTCACACTTTGTAGCATGAAGTGAAAATAGAAGCTTACAAGCATTTCTCACACATCCAGACAGACACACTATAAACACATACAGTCATTTATACTGAGGCATCCCAATTGAAGACAAACTGTCTTAAATATGCAATAATACATTTAGTGCATCCCAAATCATAGTAGATTGAAAACAGGCTTGTATTGTATAGACTCACCAGCCACTTTATTAGGCACACATTGCTAGAACTGGGTTGGACACCATTGTGCCTTAATTCTTTGTGGCATAGATTCAACAAGATGTTAACAACATTCCTCAGAGATTTTGGTCCATTAACATAGCATCACGCAGTTGCTGCTGCAGATTTGTCGGCTACAGGCTGTAACAAGTCCTCTCCTCTTTTTTTCTCCTCCTTAAGAGCAACGCATTCTCACCCCTAGGTGTCACCTTTGATCATGCTTCAATATTTGATGCTTTAGGCGCCCTTTAGCGTCAGTTACATGACGCGATTCTACGGCGTCATCTAACTGACGCTAAAGGAAAGCGTCAGTTAGATGACGCGGTTAGGTTTAGGTCTGGGGTGGGGGTAGGGTTACACGCGATCCTAGGGCGTCAACTAACTGACGCTAAAGGGCGCCTAAAGCGTCAGATATTGAAGCATGGTCAAAATGCTTCAAAAAACGTCAGTTAGGTGGTGAGGGGGTGAGAATGGGCTGGCCAGTCCGGGGTGGGTCTAAATTCTGACTTCTTTACACTTCGTTTCGAGCAATTGACTGATTTATGTTGTCAAAAATCAAATGCTTCTTATTGCCTTTGTTATATGTAACTATATTGCTCGAAATAAAAAAAAAAATTAATTCATTGAATGATTTGCTGAGCTTTAAAGATGATGCAGAAAGCAAAAACTTGTTATTATCATTTTGTCTGCGTCCATTGTAAATCGCACCATTTCTGCTTCCTTTTCAGACCAAGCTTTTCCAGGTCACTATGTCTACCTTTATAAATGTATATATTTTTAAAGATATTGTATTAAAAACTGCATATATGTTCTTGTTCTGTAAGTTAGCCATCTTCTCACATTTGCCACAGAAGCACAAGTGCTTGACAAGTAATGTAAACATGACGCAACAGGTCCCTCGCATAAATGTAATTTCGCCTGTACGTAGCAAACTTTATCACAGTATGTGTAGTTTCAAAAAATTGCGCCAACGTTAGTGTTTGTGTGTCTGTGTGTGTGTGTTGCACATCCATAATTTCAAAGGGGATGCGATTGCAAATCTATAAGCGCATAAATGTATCAAATAACCATACCGAGACGTAATGGTCCATTCTCATTTGTGTTTATTCTTCCGAAGTCTCTTCGTCTGGGTCTGATCAGAGACTATTTATATATTCCGATTCAAACATGTACGGCTGAATGACATTCTAAACAGCAGGTCTCTCAGTCTCAGCCCTTCTGCTTACCGACTGCATAGGTCTCATCCAAAGGCAGGGAGGGGATATGCAGCTCATTTGCATTTAAGGTCGTATGCACCAAAACAGGTCATTTTTAAACAGGCCCCAAAAATTACATTTTCAAATGGTTATAATAAATTATATTTTTGAGCTGAAACTTCACAAATAAATTCTGGTGGGGAAACCCGAGAACAATATTACATCTTGTAAAAAGGGGCATAATAGGTGCCCTTTAATAGTTATTTTTTCAGTGCATGTTTTTAGTATGTGTTCTGTGTATCTTGAATGCATTTTTTGACAACCTACCCAACCCACTAAGGATTTGAGGGGAAAAAAAAAATTTTTTCCACATTTTTCTGATAAAAAATGAAGGGTGGATGCACTAAAATGGCCACAATTTTTTTTTCGCGATATGTCCTGCAGAGCAGACCCTCCAATTATTGGCTCTTAAGGTCAAAGTTACCAAAAAATAAATAAATAAAAAGTATGAAAGACCATTTGGCAACCCATTTTTGAGACTCCCCAAAAAGCTCTCAATTCTGTCCTGACAACTCTCGGAGAGATCGGAATGGTAATGGATGTGGCTGAGTTAATGTATTTGGTCTTGATGGAATTTATCTGCTATATATTCTGCTGCTGTTGTTGATCATTGTTGCTGCTGGTGGTGCAGTGCACAAAATATACAGAGACTTGCAACTGCCAAAACATTCACAGAGATTCTACTGTGAGCATATACTGCTGCTGCACATAAAACACAAATGAAATAACCCTGTAGCAGATTAATGCAGGTTTCTGAAAGCTGCAGACTGCTAACAGCAAACATTGCCAAGTATTTGAATGCCGAGTAGCAAAGCTCATTAGCTGGTGATGCCATGATAACCAATCAGCTGCACTATGTAGATAACGACGTGATCGCTAACAAATTGAGTTATTGATCTACAGAACTTTGTATATATCGGATAAGGGTCAGTTTCACAAATTGTGAATATTCAACATATCAGAATTGTGCATCAAGTACAAATGTGGCCTATACCTTTTTCACTTCTTCACATGTAATAAAAGTGGATGGAGATTAGACTCTCAAGCAAAAAAGGTCAAAAAAGGGTGTCCAAAAGTGGTTTTGTAGAATGCAAGTATTTTTTTCTGAAGCCATATGATGTTTTTTTTTTTGTTTTGTTTTTTTGTTTTTTTGTAAACATGTTCTTGAAACTGAATATTAATTAACTATGGTCACCGTTCATTAAGATGCAATATTATGAGGGGGTGAATTAATGCTGGTGTACTTTCTTCTCAGTCACAAAAAATATACTTTTAGTGCGTAGCATGGTTTTAGGAATTGGGGTACAGCCTAAATAAGCAGGCACACAACACAATACAACGTCACATTCAGTAATGACCAGCAGAGAGCAGCACATAACCGCCAGCTGTGAGAATCTACACCTCTTTGAGGGTTCAGGAGAATCTAGCAAGTATGATAAAATAGCTAATAGGTGGTTTTGTAGGACCTAATCTAGAGTTGAACTAGAATAAACGTGAACTGCATTCTCTATTCTCTTTAAAAAAAATATACCGGTAAGCTGTTTCCATATTCATGGCTTCTGTGGTGTCTGTGTGAAAAATCTCAGTGAGTGTTTACAAAATGAAAACCTTCAGCCAGCAAATCTTTTCAGTAAAGCACAAATATCTCCAGCCAGTGAGTATCATAATGACATTGATACAGTGGAGTTAATTCTCTCTCACTTTTGTTCTGCTTTTTCTGCTTTTACATTCCAAAGTGCACAGAGTAATACAAGTGGGAGTGAGGGCATGAGAACAAGACTCAGAAATTGTGTGTGTGTGTGTGTGTGCGCTATAACATATAATTTGTATGTCCTTTAAATTGGACAAGGTGCTCTACTTGTTCATTGAGGCACTAGAAGTGTATTGGGCACACATCAGTGGTGAGGAACTCATGCAGCCTCCTTAGCTCAGTGTTGGCTCTATTCCCCGTACCCAGGCAGTGTGTGCTTGTGCGTAATTTAGTTGTATTTAATTTAATCCCTGGTGTTTTGCCATAGAGATCAATGAAGTAATGGTGAAATGTGGGTCAGAATTGAATCTTCTCCGAAACTCTGAAATAAATACAAACCCAGGAACCTACTGAAGAGAGGAGAGACTACAATAATCTTTGATGGAGTTTCAGTGCTGGGGTGAGAGTTCAACAAAACAGAAAAGTGTGTTTGTGTGTGTGTGTCTGTTTTACATTCTTGGTGTTATAGAGTGTCACCCATTCATTGTTGAACACTTTTTTTCTGCATCGTGGCTGATTTGTAGATTGTACACACAAAAATTCTCAGACTTTTTGTGTTTTTGTCAATTTCCCATTCATTTTCTATGGTCGGTCATTTTTGGCCGAAGAACACAAGTTTTTACGACCACTTAGCCTTGGATCATGACCTCAATTTTTTTGTGTGTTCACACACCTAATGCCTTAAGTCAACAAGTTTCGTAACATTCCGATGAAGCTGTGATTTTTAGAATTTCAAAACAAAACAAAAAAATTCACAAGAGCACCTGAGGTTTAAAATGCCAAAAAACATTGAGAAAATGGCCCGCGTTGATTAAGTTTACAACAGAAGGATTGTGGCACTCACAACATCTCAACAACAATCAGTCAAGGAACAAGTTCATATATTTTTATGCATTGATGCCACATTTCAGCTCTGAATGCTTCCATAACAATGTGAAAAGGAGATTTATCTTCAGTTCCTACACTATGAGCATGACTCTCTGCACTGTGAAAAAGAACACAATCTCATTTCCATAATTAGTATTCTTGGATTCTTGAATATCATTACATATACATTTATGGATAGCCAGAGGGGCTTTTCATTTGGATGTCAGCTCTATTGAGGAGAATAAAACAGTAATCTCAGAACAAATAAACTCAATTTCTCTTTAATGCCTTGCAACAAAAATGAACACGTACACAAGTCTAAATGCTTGAAAGGTGTGCATCCAACCTGGCATTCATCAAGATCATGAATTCATTAATTATTATCAGAGGGGGTTTTATTGGGCTTTGATGTATTAACTGTAAACTAATTGAAGCAGGAACAGAGAGATATATCCTAAACAAGATCTTTGACATAAACATCTGTGGCCACGAACTCAAAAGCTCTGAAATATTCATAATTCTCTGAAAGTAAACTACATCAAAGTGCATAGCCTGACAATCTCTTAAGGGCATTATAAAAGCTTTTATTTCTCAACAGTAGTTTATGCCTTCTTTGACTATGCATGCCACTGTGATTACAATCCTGAAAAATGGTTCCATAATGTTGCAGGATGAAGGAGATGCATTACAGCAACACAAGTAGTCAAGAATATTATTAACATTCAAGTCAACTGGAATCAGAATTGACCCTATTTAGTCTCTTAATGCATGTTCAAGGTCTCATTGTGCATGATTAATCGGTGTGTGCTATGGCAAATACAAACAAATGTAATCTCTCAATGTTTTATCAAAATAAACACCATGCTTTGCTTCTGAAATGACATGAATGCCTTTTTCCTTTTCAGCCCCTTTTCTTCCCTTTTATCACCTGCATGCATTGTGATATGTACAGTATAACACCCACTTTTCACAATCCAAACAGTTCTCAATCCAAAACAAATTTTGTTTTTAAAATATCCTTTTGTAATACGCCAAGATTCATGTCCAATAGCCGGGTTTCAGTCACGTGATTCAGTCAAGCAGGGAGTGAAGAGCGCAATGGCGAGATGGAGGAAAGTCCGTACTGTACTACTTTACACGCTATTACAAGAGAAAGATATAAACAAGAAATCAAACATATGTTGGATGTCGTGATCCTTACGTTATGAAGAAGAGTGATTTTCCAACTGAATTAATATTTTCCTGCCATCAAGGCGGTAGATATCAGCAACTACCTCGTTTTACAGGCATACTTTTACTTTACAAAGTTCGGAAACGTTATACGTTACACAAACATAGCCACTTAAGTTGTATTATGTTGCATTTGAAATGATTGGAAGAATTTGTTTTCCAGAACATGGATATACCAAACCCCAACTAATTTGGCCATTTTAAGTCAATATGCCACCAAAGGTGACAAAAATAACCGTGTTGCTGCGCAGTGAAGTAACTGTTTCCATAATGCACACAGCTGATTTCATGACATCCTCACGGGACGGTTTTAACATTTGCAATCTCACCCTACTTACTTCACACAAATTTTGTTTGAGATGGCGGCTGACAGTTATTAATATTGTGATAGCCTAACCTCTAATTTTTTAATCTGTCACTGTTACTTACCATTCTCTCTGTTTTTCTTTTCAAAGCCATTTCAACCGTCTTCTTTCCCCATCTTTGTGCCATCACCAAACAACATTTTTGCAGTTACTGTACAAATGACTACCATTTTTCTCCAAAACAACACACATTTGAGATAAGATGTTTAGTCAGATAACAAATGTTGCCCTGAATGTCATGAAAATGATAACTAATTTTTGACCAAAAATGCAGTTACTGCCTTTTTGCTTCGTAGGGCAGTGGAGTAATGAGGCTGAAAATTCAGCTTTGATATCATTGTAAAAAATTACATTTTAAAATAAACAGTACTGATTTTTTCATCAGATAAATGCTGCCTTGGATGCGAGACTTCTTTAAAAAATATAAAAAATTGTATAAACAAACAACAACAACACAGACACACACAAAACATATTATCAAAGACAAAGAGTTATCAAAAGTTATAAAATCTACACATGTTGACGTGTTAAAATGCATTCTGGCCTTTGTGTTACTGATGATGTTAGACGGCCAATTGAGTCTCGACTAGGCAGAGCTGTTCTCTCATTGCTGAAGCTCTTCTGTTCACTTATTCACAAATCAAGAGAGAAAAATCATAAAATATTAATCGGTCCAAGCACTTCCAGACCCATTGTGCTCATCTCCACCATATTTCATACAGGATAGAAAGACCAATGAGTTTTTAGAGCAATTACCATGTACTATATGTTAAGTGCCATATTTTCAAAGCATTTAAGCAGAGAAAACAGGAAGAAGAGGCGAGAGCAACTCACTCTCTCTCTCTCTGACTATTTGGGGCAAAAAAATTCACCATTTTGACATGGTGTCCTCTATGGACAGTGGTGCGAGGCTGAGAAAGCCTGCATGAGAACACAGTTTCTCCATTAGGGATGTCCATTCATCCGTTAGTGAGAGGAAATATGTGACAGTCTAATCTGTCAGGTGTGAATGAAGGGCAGATCTTCACTGCTGGCCCTGGGTCAGAACTGCTAGATTGCTAAAAAGCTTCATAAACAGGTATTGGGTCTGGAGGAGTGTGCCTACACCCCTGTGAGTTAAAGACATAATGACTGCTGAGGCCCTGAGCAGCTCCAGTGCTGTCAGAGAGAATGAAGACCTGCATGTGACATGCATGCTCTCATGGACTGAGTTGGCATCTGATTGGTCAAGGTCAAAAAAGTAAAGGACATGCAGTGGAAATCAAAAATAATGAAGAAAAGTTTTTTTTATTTTTATTTTTTATTTTGTCAATTATAATTAAGGCAAAATGTAATATGTGCTTCAATAGGAGTTTAATTTTTAGAGTTTATAGTTTTAGGGTTTAGAGTTTAAAGAGGACTACAACAAAAGTCCCCCAAAAAGCAGCTCAAATAAAGAAAGCTGTTGCACCCCATGGGTTCAGCTGGTGTGAATCTCACTGCTCCTCAGTCTTTACATGTTCACAGCTGATCTATGAGAATGGTGAAATGTTCTGACATGATCTTGTTTTCAGGCGATAGTTGTTTTTTAATTGAGAATCAATAGAGCAGAGGGCGGAAAATTAGAGGCAGAGCCTCGGGGAAACATGATAACTCATAAAACCTCCGATATAACATATCAGCTCATATCGTGAACTCAGTAAGCCCAGTAAGTGATAAAAATTACATTAAAACCCCATGTGCTTATACATTTTTGTCACATAACGAGATCATGCCACAACAGAATCGGTCATGTTAGCAAACATGATTTTTGCTGGTCTCTGGAGTGTACGATCAGTCTTGGCTGGTCCCTGGAGTGAACGATCACACCGGTGTGATCAGTTTTGGCTGGTCTCTGGAGTGTACGATCAGTCTTGGCTGGTCCTTGGAGCGTACGATCACACCGGTGTGATCAGTTTTGGCTGGTCTCTGGAGTGTACGATCAGTCTTGGCTGGTCCTTGGAGCGTACGATCACACCGGTGTGATCAGTTTTGGCTGTTCTCTGGAGCATTTGATCACACCGGTGTCTTGGCTGGTCCCTGGAGAGTACGATCACACCAGTGTGATGAGTTTTGGCTGGTTCCTGGAACGTACGATCACACCGGTGCGATTAGAATGTTCAGTGCATCATGTGATCAACAGCTAAATCAAAATGTGCTTTCGCACTTTGGCTGGCTCTGCCTCTGAGCAGAGTCAGATGCGTTCAGCGCTATCTTTTATCACAACTATTACAACAGTGTTTTCAACCACATAAGGTTTATTTTAGGTTTCAGACAAAAATTATATAGCCAGTAACAGCCACTGCTGTAGCACCTGTTTTAAAACTACTTTCTTGACTTCCTTGAAGAAAAAAGAAAGAAAGAAAACTAAATCGTGTGGACGAAGTGCAGACATTACTCTCGTTGGTTGCCGAGGATCAGATAAACTGTAACGGTCAGACTATATCCCACCCACTTTGCAGTGGAAAAACAAATCGAGCTAAAATGAACCGAGCAGTGCTGAGCCGAGTCGTACCACGCATTGGAAAAGCGAAGCGAGCCGAACCGTGCAGCGCCAAGCCGAACCAAACTGAGCTGTACCAGCAGTGGAAAAGCACCATTAGTGACTTGCTTCAGCCTGTAAGAAGCTAGCGCTACATTTGTTTGGGCAGGCTTTATAATTTCCTGGTTAGTGACGTCACCTGCCTCTGACGTCTCGTCACACCATTGGACGCAGAGCGAGTTCCCTATTCAGCGAACCAAGGTTACAGTTGTATCCAAGGCGTTTTACAGTGGGTTTTTTTTTAGATTGAGAGTGCCATATGTGATTTGAGACTGACTACACAGCAGAAGGGAAGATTTGAAGACATGAAGTGTTAGTTCACCCAAAAATTATTATTGTTTAATCACCATGTCTTTTCAAACCTGAATTACTTTTACTATACTGAATTACTATTTCTTCTGCAAAACATAAAATAAAAATTCTCATTCTCATTCTCAAATATATTCCACAGAAGAAAAAAAGTTATACACATTACTTATTTTCTTCTGTGGAAAAGAAGGTAGATATTGAAGATATTTTAGGAACTTTTTTGTGGACCATACAATGAATCTCAATAGGGTCCAAAACAAAAACTTTTTTATCATATGGCTTCAGAAGACTTGAAATAAACCACACCACTTTTCATATGAACAATTTTTTTAATATTTTAACGGTTTATTTTTTTTCAATATGCAGTTTGACAGCTCCCCCATTCACTTTCATATTATGTAAAAGAGAGGAAATAAGAAAAAAACAAATGGTCTTTTATTTACAAATGCTATTTGTGATTCTGCTTTTCTGATGAGACTGGGGAATTTTCTAGACCCACAAGTGAACATCCTTGGCAAGATAGAGGAGAAAGATGACTGCTTGCAACTAATCGACTGTACTGAAGTCCAGAAAGAGTGCCTGAAGGCACATAAGATCTGAAGGCACAACAAACCTTAAAGCAAGGCCAAATTAAAGTTTTACTTAGAAAAGGTTAAGTTCTTTCCGAGGATCTATATGGCTTTTTAAAGATGCCACTCTGAATCTCCAAGGCTCTCTCTTTGAGAAGTGTGAAGGGGAAACACATATTGCCTGATAATCAGATCCTCCAGCACGGCATCTATTAGCGCGGCCATGCAAACAACCAGTGTCCTTTCAGAGAGGAGACACGGGTTAATTGTATGCAGAGTGAATGAGAGTTTAATGCCATTTGTCTTCCATGCTGCTAGATAAACAGAATGAGGAGTATGTTGGAAATGCCAAATTCAACCTAAGCAGCTCCAGAAATACACCAACTGCGTGGAGCCGGGGGAGACAGGTCCTCATTTGGCTTTTAACACAGTTTGCGCTGGCTTATTTTAATTAATCGTTTTTGTGCACCGGCACATACAAAACAGACACAATCTTCAAGTGTGTGTGCATTTCAATCATAGAAGAAAACAGGCTCTAGTGTGCACCACTTCACGTTTTTACCCCCCCGGAATGACACTTCATGTCAGACTGGCCAAGTGTGCAGCACAGCAGGTGTTTGTCTACAACACAGGAAATGGGTAAAAAAAGACTCATTACCTTCTGAATAGCCATTATGACCTAGATAATTACCTTCTTGACACATAGAATGACCTTAATGGTCTATCTCAGATAGAGTGGACGGGAGCAACTCACCCAGTTTCCATGTTCTATGGGGCCTTTAATAATTTCTTACTGTACAAACTACACTTCTATTTCCTATCCCCACCTTTAAACACAACCCTCACAGAAAACTTTCTGCATTACATTTTCAAAAAAAATCCCTAAACCCCTAAATCCCTAATACCCCTAAACCTACCCAACACTTGATTTAAAAACATGTTTTGACAAATTAAAAGCCTTTTTGACAAGTGAGGACCAGTAAAATCTCCCCATATGTTGGTTGTTAAAATATTTCACAATATAAGTAAGGACATTTGGCCCTTACAAGTATAGCCAAACATGCACACGCACACATCAATATAGGAGTGTATATAAGAAGACAGTGATGTAACCATCCATCTTAGACACACTGGCACATGTGCAGAATCCCATTGTGAATTGTCGCATAGTTGAGGGCAGGAATATTGGAGTTGACAGGGGATGAATTATTAATGAGGGAGAAATCCCTGAGGAATGTAAGTAGTGGGGAGGGGAAAGGGGAGGGGCAGCTCATTATTAATTACTACTATAACCTATATACTATAAATTCTCACCTCAGCATGTGTGACTGAAAAACTTAAAGAAGCAACAGGAGGGACACAATTACTTTGTGGATTATGCAGTTCAGAAGAAAGCAGTATGACAATTGTTTCTGTTTGTACATTTTCTGTGAGACACAGTTCTAAAAGAAACACATATTAGGTATGAAGATTAAATACAAGCTATAGAGCACAGATACTTGTCCAATAATTCAATCTGTAATTAATTTATCATTGTAAAAGAGGGAAAAAGACAGATACAGGGAAATGAAGACAGAGAGAGATTCTTGTCTGTTTAGAATGCTGGAACATGTGTGCGGTTCATTAATATTCATGAACATGTGTTGGCCCCCATGGTCCTATCAGAGTTCTATTTTTAAACAGCTCCACTCCCTCTCTCTTTCTTTCCATCCATCAAGGTTTTGTTTTTGATGTCAGATTAAAATGTGTGATATTTTTCTTTTCGGTAGTACAATTCATTTCAATAAAGTTGTTGACTGCATTGAAAAACTGGGATTCAAAATCTAATTTGCACCCTTTTTTCATCTTGAAAGCATGAAGTGTCTTGTTGGATATCATGATCATCAGGTTTTGCACAAACTTGTTCATGCAGCTTGACTGTTACTACTATCAAACCAAACAGTATGGCATTATGAAAATCCCATGTTTTACATAGTCTTATACATTTATGCATTTGGAAGACACTTTTATCAAATTGATGTTTATAGGAATCTGTGAACAATTATGTGTTTTTTCAGGTCATTGTGATTTTACTTAGTAAGACAAGTTCCTGGATCAACATATTTTGTTGTTCCTGGAACAACATTCCTGTCCAAAAACGTGGTCTTAATCCTATCCCTAATCATAACTAAAACCAGAGGGAAATTATGAATAACACTGATAGATGCAACTAGACGCAACTAACCCTGGCTGGAAGCCTAAACTTGTAAACAAACTGTAAACTTGTCTCTCAAATCTGATTGGTTGATTGGAATGTTGTTCCAGGATCAACAAAGATGTTAATCCAGGAGAATGCTGTACTTGGTGAAATCACATTCACCATGTTTTCATGGCCTTGAATGCTTTATGTTCCCTTTATGAAGACCTGTTCATGGATCAACATCTTTTGTTGATCCTGGAACAACATTCCTGTCCTAACCCTATCCCTACCCCTACCAATAACATATCCCTATAATCAGAGGGAATGGATAGTGAATAAGTATGGAACCCACCCTTTTTAAAAGTTTAAACTTGACATGAACTATAAACCCATCCCTTAAATCTTTTTGGTTGATTGGAATGTTGTTCCAGGAACATGTTCTACTTGGTGAAATCACATTCACCCCAAATTAAAGCATATATTTGTATTGTTTCTTTGTGATGTTTTTAAAGCCACATGATATCCATCTGCTCTCAAAGCAGTGATTTCACACACACACACACACACACACACACACACACACACACACACACACACACACTAAGCAATTTACAAATTAAGAAGTATGTTAGTATTCTCGCTAAAACAGCATGTGGGCATGTGCATGCGTGTATGGCTGTGGGAATGGTGTGAAACCCTCCGGATCTGTAAACTCTGTTTGGTGAGAATCTCTGACATCTTTTAAAATGTGCACAGGAACAATCCTTTATAAAACGCACAAAACGTAATGTACGGTTGTGAGGCAATCGGAAAAATAGGTCTACAGTTTTACAACGAATGGTAAAACACCTGTTGCGGAGCATCTTTTGCAGCGATTTTTGTGTAGCAGTGAACACCCCAGACCACTCGGTGAGTTTCACGTCTTTGTAAACTAAATGAAGGATTGTTCCTGTGCACCTATGCTACCATTGTAGTGGTGTGGGTGTGCTACCACAGAATCCAAAAACTCTTGGGACAGCAGCATTTGTCTAAAAAACAATCTTAACCATTCTATTTCATCAGAAACGATCTTAAAACAGGGCTTTAATTGTAAAATACCGAACTTGTCCATTAAGCTGATACTGTTTTCTCTCTATTTTCTCATTGTGCTGAATTTATCAGTCAAAATTCACCAAATTAGGTTAAAGTCACCTAAAAAAAGTGGCTCCTCTGTCTGAATACAGCAATCACATCGGCGTATCACAAAGTTGCAGTGACTAGACACTGATTTGAAAACCTCTATTTAATGTGGTTTATATAGGCTATGTAAATATCCAAGGTGATTTGACACTATACTTTGTTCTACATTAAAAAGTCTGGTATGACACATGATGTATTTAAAAACTTGTGAAATAAGCTCAGTTCTTTGTGGAAAGTATTTAGAAGATCTTGGCAGAGCACATGGTGTTAAGGGGGTGTCATTAGAGACCTATTAATGTAACTGTGGCAACATCACAGCCAAGTTTACATTACCTAGCTATTCATCTATTAAAGGTACCATAGAGTGTGTTGAAATAATATTTTAATTTTGTCTCTCATATCTACAGGGAATGTGGCTTATTTTAGGGCACTTAAAATGTCCAGATACGGTTTTATAGGTCCATTTTCAACTCTAGAAATTGCCAATAAAATGGTCTGTTTTTACCTTATTTTGGAAGAGTCATGAATCGTAATGAGGAGTTCTGCTCTGATTGGCTGTTTCACTGCGGCCTCATTGTATTCAAAGACCGCTGTGTTCCCTTACACAAGACGATAGGATCATCTGTTTGGCAGCCTACATCATTGGTACGCAAGGGCTGTGGAGCACTCTGATATACAAGCGTGCAAAAAATCATACGTCAGTTTTCACAAATTAAAGCAAATGGACTAACGTTAGATGCCTTGTCAAATAAATATAGCTTCAGCTTATGTGGTGGAGAATGTGACGTTAGCTTGAAGGATCGAGTGAGCTAACATTATCTGTGAGCAACTAAACTAACATAGTTAACGTTAGCCCCTGACGTGTTTCAACACATCCCAAGACGTCATCTAACTGACGCTTTTGACCATACGTCACATCCAACGTTTTAGGGTACCCTTTAACGTCAGTTAGATGACGATCCTAGGGTGTCATCCAACTGACGCTTTACCTTTAGCGTCCGTTAGATGATTTGGGTAGGTTTAGGTCTTGGGTAGGGTTAGGATTAGATAGCTTCATCTAACCGACGTTAAAGGGTACCCTAAAACATTGGATGTTGACGTATGGTCAAAAGCGTCTTGGGATGAGAACGGGCTGTGTTGATGGATTATTTGACAAAAGGGAATTTACATATGTTTCTACTGTAGGCCTATTATTTTGTAGATTTATATGACAACACAGGTGAGAAATATTAACCTCGGCGTAAATACTTTGTCAAACTGTTTAGTTATGTAGCCTATGCTCGTTACTTGGAGTTTGCTATTTGTAACTAGGATCTTCCGCCGGATCTCGATAACACATTGTAAATTATCGTTAATAAAATCACTACCACTTGCAGGAATATAGGCCTAGGTAGAATTGAATCTTCAGGCTGATAGAAGCCTGCTTGATATTGTCCCAGGTTAGAAAATAAGTCTGTGGTGAAATAGGCAGAGAAAATGAACAACTTCAAATTAAACTGTTGCGGTATCCGATAGATAAACATCAACCACGCCTGTTGACATTTCTTTTCTGTGAGAAGGCTATGAAAAGTTCTCACATCCCCTGCACAGCCTGGAACACATCATTTATTTCCACAATTTGCCATTTTCCCGTCATGATCCTCACTTGTTTCTTCACCTGCAGAACTTCTGATGATTCGGCTGCGCAGTTCTGCCTGTCATTAAAATGGGCTGGCATATGAAAAGTTTTTGAGGTGTACATATTAATGATCCCGTCTGTTGCGTCACAGTCTGTGTTATAAATTCGCCTATTTTTCAGGGGTGTTTTTAAAAAAACAAGATTTAAATAAGAAGGAGAAAACAATGGTCTTTGAGACTCATGTCATGTCCATGTATTGAACTCTTGTTATTTAACTATGCCAAGATACACCCAATTTCAAATTCTAGGGCACCTCTTATGAAAAAAATGCTCATGGAACTGGAACTAACAGTTAAATTATTTTAGCATTAAACAGAGTACCAAGGCTCTGCTCAGGTATAAGGAACATTTTGTGTTCAATTTTACATTTCTGAATGAACAAACCCTTTCGGAGCCACAACATTGACATGATAATGGCACCAGAATGAAAAGTTCTAAATGAAATATAAGAGTGCCAGATGAAACTCAACAAAGTGTTCCTTGTAAGAGTGTGCTGGTCTGCCTGTCCATAATGGGTATGAGGCTTTTAATGGTCATTAAGAGCCACTGTAGAGGAAAGTTGTCACATTTTAAACGTGTTCCGGAACTCATATTTGTTCCCTTGTTCTGTAGCACCACCAATCAATCAATAAATAAGAAGGAGAGAAAGAGAGAGAGTGCAAATGAGAGAGGTAATTATTTCTAAAGGGCTTTCCAAAGCTCATTGTCATAATCCCCCTTAAAGCCTTAAAGCACCAAAGAGACACTTCCTCTGATATAAAACCAAGAAAGGGAGAAGCAAAGAGAGGGAGAGAGAAAAATCTTTAATAAATGTATTTATTGACTCAACACTGATGCTAATGAGAGTCTAAAACTTCATTTAGCTCCATCTTTTTCAGGATGTCTCCACCTGGATGTCTCTTTAATATATCTGTCAGGATTCCACCAGCTTCACTCACTCCTCCCACTCGTTTATGGTCCCCTGAGTTTTAATCACCATCACCTTCACCTCATCAGTTCACCTCCCTATATATTCAACTCCTCTTCACACACTCATTGTCTTCTCTCTATATGACACTACAGACTATTTACGCAACGTACCCGCAACATACCCGAGTTCGTTCGTTCGTTCGTTCGTTCGTCCGTTCATCCGTTCCATCCATCCGTTCCATCCATCCAATCCTTCCATCCGTTCCATCATTCCATCCATCCATCCATCCATCCGTTCCGTCCGTCCGTCCGTCCTTCCGTCCGTCCATCCATCCATCCACATACTCACCATATCTCTGTCTGGATAACACTATTTCACTTATCACCTGTCTGACTCCTGCTCCACCCAAGACAGAAGACCAGACCAACGAAATGCAGAGTCCAGCGGAGCCTGTGGAGAATCCATCTCGCGACCCATTCGCGGAACTGGTTCAAGCTGTTCGTCAGTCCTTACTTACTTCTCCACCGGCTCATCCACCCACTGTTCCCGTGGATCTCCTTCACTCAGCACGCCACCATTCACTTCCGCAAACTTGGTCAGCTGCCTCTGCGAGTCCCATGGCCCGACCAGCAACATTCAATGAAGAGGTGGAGGATTGCGCCGTTTTTTGCTTCAGGTATCGCTTCTAAATGCAGGCACATCAATTATCTAACGATTCAACGTTTATATATATATATATATATATATATATATATATGTATATATATATATATATACAGTATATATATATATATATATCTATCAGCACACTACATTTCCCATCATCCTCTCTGGCTTCCACCTGTTCATACTGAACAATAACCACATCTGTCTGCCATCAGAGTCCTCCGTTCCTCAAAAAAGCCAGCACCAGGCACACATCTTGGTGTGCTTCCGTCATTCTGCACTGAGCCTGTCGTGGACTACCCATCTGTGGAACACGTACCTGTGCATCAAACTGTTTCGTCATCGTCTGCCAGTCTTTAGTCCACCAGCCCACTTTTCTTCTCTGCCTGCAACAGATAAGACTTATCACTCACATGCCAGTATCACATTACAATCTGCATTCCAGAGACTTACCTGCTAACTTCCTGTGGTATTCAATAATATTCAAACTCTATTCAGAATTGACCTTTGACTGAATTCTTCTGTTTAATGACTATATGTATATACTGTATGTGTGTAATTATTCTACTTTTGATTTAATCCCTTTTACTGAATCTACACACTTTAAACAGTTTGGTATTTATTACCATGTAGTTTATTTGTTTTTTTGGATGTATATGTGATGGCCAAATTCCAAATAGTGTACAATTTATGTGTATTTGCTTATTTAGACCCAGTTCTCACCACAGAATACCGAGCCCGTTCTCATCCCAAGGCTTCATATACAACACTTTTGCCAAAGCGTAGACATCCAACGCACATGGCACCCTTTAGCGTCAAATGAGATGCAGATATATATGGGGCAGAATGTGCCTCCTAGTGGTCTAACCCTACCCCATACCTAAACCTACCATAACCGAAGCGTCTTATTTGACGCTAAAGTGTGCCATGTGCGTTGGATGTCTACGCTTTGGCAAAAGTGTCGTATATGACGCCTTGAGATGAGAATGCATTGGAATACCTTATGCCATGCATTGCATTCTAAAAAATGCTGGGTTGTTTTAACCCAATTTTGGGTAAAATATGGACAAACCCAGCCATTGGGTTACATTTTTAAATTACATTTTTAACCCAATTGGCTGGGTTTGTCCATATTTTACCCAAAATTGGGTTAAAACAACCCAGCATTTTTTAGAGTGTGGTGAAAAAAAAAAAAAACTTTAGTCATATAAACCTGCACTCTAAAAAATGCTGGGTTGTTTTAACCCAATTTTGGGTCAAATATGGACAAACCCAAAATGCTGGGTTAAAAATGTAATGTAAAAATTTAACCCAACGGCTGGGTTAGTCCATATTTGACCCAAAGTTGGGTTAAAACAACCCAGCATTTTTTAGAGTGTGATCTTACGACAATTTGTCCGAATTTTACAAGGTGGCAAATTCATATGATTTGGACAAATCAAATATTCATATGAGTGAGTTTATGCGAATTGGTCATGAGATGGTGTTGGTCATAGTTAACAACTGTCACAGTCACTGCAGTTTTTGTACAGCTTTCTTTTGCACCTTTTCTCCTTGTCTTGTTGCTTGCCATGGTCTCAGATTTGATTTTGTTATACAGTTCAGGTACGAGTGTCTAATCATCCTTGTCTGCACGTGTATTTAAAGCCACATTTACACAAAGCCGGGTATTGAGAAACGGGTATTTCCCCCGCCTTCGTTTTCAATAATAACATTGTGCACGCACTCGCATAAATACGCCGTCGAGCACCATCATAACTATGCCAAACAGATGGGCGGAAGTGTAGGGAGAAGGATAAAACCATGCAAGCCAATCAAAATCCTCAGAATCGACAAGAGAGAACCTAAAATCCCGTTTCTCCCAGTTGACACGACAACACACAACCGGCATTTTCAGAAATCACCTCTTTAGCCGGAGTTTTTAGAAATAATCGTTTTCTGTGATAAAAACTGGGTTTTCGTGTAAATGACAGGCCAAACCGCAAGAAAATATCTGTCTTTTCCCTTCGTGTAAACGGGGCCTATAAGTTTCCTTGTGTCATAGTTTGGGTGTTGTGTCTTGTTCCTTGTTTTTGTCTGTAATGTGACTCCCTGTTTTGATCAATGTTCCGCAGGTGTTTCTCACTAGCCACGGCCCCTTGTTATCTTTTTTGCCTATGTATTTAAGCCCTGTTTCAAGTTCAGTCTTTTTGAGTTGTTTTTGTTGCTGTTATGTTGCCTGTAGCTATAGCCTTGTTCTTGTCCTGAGTTTCTGTGGTTTACCTGTTGTTTAATTAAATTGTGCTTGCATTTGGATCTTGCTTCCTCCTTCTCTGCTGCTGGATTACACCTTGTTTCTGTTCATTGTTGTTGGGTCTTGTCTATGTTGGAATTTTCACTTCTCTTACTCTGTGGATTACCCAGTGTATTTATGCAAAAGACTGCCTAATTATCTCCATCTTCGTTTTTTTGTGTGTATTATACCAGCACAGTCCGTGACACCAACAGATAAAATATGCTGTTATTTCTGACATTTACACTTTCACTTACTTTACCTTCAGATCCAATGCGTTTACGTATTTGACACAAACCAGATCACAAGCCCTGGTATGCAGTTAAAACAATTTAAACATAGTACTTTAGTGAGACCTGTGGACTTTGAGCTCTGGACTCTTTCACAAGTCCACAGATGGATCACCTTGCTGTCAAAATAGAAATAAACAACACTGCTGTAAGAACTTTAACAGCACAGTTACAATTCAACCTCACTGTTGAAGACACCACTAGAGACAAAAAAAAAACATATCTGAACCAGACACACTGTGTAAAAGCATCAAACTGTGCTGTCAACCTGCTATAAATGACACCAAACAAGACTTGCTTCAGTATGCTTGAGGCTGTCACAATGACAACAAAAATTGGTAAAAGAGACAAAGAGGTGTAAAAGAGATAATAACTTGGGGAGATATTTAGAAAGAGATTAAAGATGGTCATTGCAACCTTGAGCTAGCAAATTGAATTATGGTTTACTAAACTCACTTTCCTTTAAACTATAAAGGAAAGACTCAATTCACACAATTCATGATTGACAGAATATAAAGAGATTGTGGATGGAAGCGAGACCGGAGCGTTTGTGTGAAGAAATCTCTGTAGTATTGGAGTGATTCAGATCTCAATATTCCATCACACACTAAGCAGCACTCTAAATGAATGTATTAGCGTAGATCTAATAATATACTCCTGCGTTTGCATATTTTATGTTTTACTCAGAGATTTCTCCAACCTGATTTACTAGCTCATTTCACTAATACATTTTCATGTCACCATATACCTTTGGAAACTGGCTCCATTTCCTTTCAGGATTAAGGCTCATGTTTTATTCAGTCATGATATGTACGTTATGATTCGATTTTGATTTATTATTGATGATGAGAAGAGAAGCAACGTCCAGAAGAAATATTCTTCCAAAGTGTTCAGCACGATATAGATCATTTTTGGAGAACTCTAAATACACTTTATAGGTCTCTTAAAGAAGAATGACAGATGGAAACGTTGAATTCAAGAGATATGTCTTTTAACTGGTGTTTTTAATAGTATGATAGCAAACTTGTTTTACTCACCGTATAACCTTTGTGCCGAACTCTTTGAGTACATTTGCCCTAACATATAAAAATAATAAACAGGAAATGAACATGATCGTCTTTAACCCAGTTAACAGTTTAGACAATATTGCCAGTTACTTTTTTGATACGATAATCAAAAAAAAAAAAAAAAACTCCAAACAAATTCATGACAGGTTTTCGAGTAATACACAGTAATGTTGGCGTTTCTAAATGAATCAGTGTTTTGAACTTATTTGTTGAATTAATAATACAATGACTCACTCATTTGTTTTGTTCCTCAATTAATCACTGTTTTTGAACAAAATCGATTGAATTAACGATTTAATGTCTGCTTCCGAAACTTGTGAATAAGTAATTACTTCACAATCTTTCAAAAAGTATAGGCCTATTCTTTATGAATGTGTGTAGTATGAATGGCATATGGACGAACTACATTTAACCTGTCGTTGTCATGCATGTGACCTACAGCGCCTGTTGCGTCACTTCACCGACATTCACAAATTTTCCTCACTGTTCAGCCAACATAATCTATGGGCAGCATAGTTACTGAGTGCATACTTAGAGGAAATTACAAAATCATCATTCTCCTCATTAGGAAAGAAAATCTGTGTCACATAAGGATGATCATGGTGATGCACGGATACTTCAGAATTAAAGATCATAGAAAGCATTATTCAAGCATTGTGGGCAGTTGGATGAGATGTAATTTAAAATGAATGTTTAGCAGGAGGTTACAGCTCGGACCAGAGGAGTTACAGCTCCAGCAGACCCAGCATATCCAGCATTCGGTTGTTTATTGGCCTCTCTCTCCTCCAAACCAGCATTAAATATTCACACTAGTAACTCGCAATTCAACACATCTCAATAAGAAAAAACGGACTGTAGAAAGGGGCAGAGTGAAATACAATCGGAGAAAGACACAAAGTATACGTCTTAGGACTGTAAATGAGAGAAGTATGTGTCAGGTTCATTCCTTTACAGTAAATAAATACCCATAAACTTACAGTGAATTATTATCAACAAGCAGCCGGTGATGCATAGTATATTCACCGCACCACAACCTATAATGTATGACAGTCAGTTATTATACATTTGCATGCAGAATAGCAGCTCTATCATCCAACTCTCCTCGGAGCCACAACACTACTTCAGGAAAGCTGAATCTGCTAAATGTCTCCAAACTCACGATGTGACAGGTTCAAAGACATGTAGTGCAGTGCTTCTCATTTTTTTGTCATGCCTCTCTTTGAACATAGACAAACTCTTGTGCTCATCCCCTCTAACCACCACCACCATAGACTGATTGATCAGAATCTGCCAAACATTTTCACATAAAAATCTTTTTTTTAGCAGATACTTTTGTTACATAAAATGGAGGGAAAACAAACTATTGTATAAATGAGCCAACAATAGTAAAAGTTTTGAAAAACATGCACTGCATCTTTTCTTTCTGTATTTTTCTTTTTTGTTTTTGTTGTTGTTGAATAATAATAAATTGAGATAGATTTCAATGCGGCATAAGTTCTTTCCATTCTGTTATTCTCTGCAAAATTTTTGTGTCGAAAAACGGCCTATACATTTTAGGAAATATCTTTTAAAATCCCAAAACGAATGAATAAAATGAATAAATAAAACAGCTATACTGCTTTTCAAGAGCATTTTTAAAAGATTAGTTCAATGAAAAAGATTTTTTAATCAGTCTCAGGTTATTATTTCAAACCCAAAGCCATATTAAATTTATTATCTGAAGAACACAAAGGGAAATGGATTAAGGATGAGAGAAGATTATTGTAACTGTCAAGCTTCAAAAAGCACAAAATTATATATATATATATATATATATATATATATATATATATATATATATATATATATATATATATATATATAAATTAAATCTGGATGGACGACAGAACTCATGCATTACATTCCAGGGCATATGTCAGCTGTGTGATCAAATATGCCAGTATTCACTTAATATTTTCCCACAATTCAAATTTGGTGCATTGATGATACAAGAGGTTTTTGTTACATAGATAGCAAAATAATAGGATTTTCCTTACGCTGCAAAAAAAAAAAAAGATGTAAATGTATTATTGTACAATGTTTTACAAAGAAATTACTTTTTCAGTTTTACTACATTAAAATTACATTTATAATTCAATGTACTTGCCCTTTCTTTGTAATGGTTTTATTAGCAATTTCTGAGAGAAAATTGTTTCTGCACCAAAGTTTCTTCAGTGTTTTTTCAACATGACATATTTGAAAGATAGGGTTAGATGTAAGGAATTGAATAAAGTTAAGAACTTGCCATCCTAGGTTATGTTATACAGTGAACAAAATTATAAACACAACACTTTTGTTTTTGCCCCATTTGTCATGAGCTGATCTCAAAGATCTAAGACTTTATCTCATCTATTTCTCTCAAAATTGTTCACAAATTTGTCTAAATCTATGTTAGTGAGAAGTTCTCCTTTGCCAAGATAATCCATGTGTGCGTTTTATATAACAGGCGCATTGCTGCAATATTGACATTTCCAGCCGCTCAAACTCGGAGGACCTTAGAAATGTTTGAGTTGTACTCGAGTCTCTGGCACGGATGTCTTAGTCTTAGAGTGAGTCACACGGGGCGCTCATAAATACTCGAGCCTTGCCATAAGAACAGTTGGGCGCAAGGGTTTTAACCGGTTGTAACGTAAAGAAAGCTAGCCGCGGCTGTGCTCTTCTACAGATGCAGCTACCTCGTCATCATCAATTGTCAATCGTCATCAGAAGGCTTTTAATCAGATGACGCAGATTGCTCACTTAGGATCCAGCGATGCGTGAGCGTCGCTAAAAAGATGGAAAATCAGATTATTTCAGCCCATGGAGCTGTATTTATAGGCCCAGGCCATGCCGTTTTGGCGGGACATGACACAGTGTGCGCGATGCGCCCCCATTGGATCTTACGTCATGAGGGGCCTCTCTCGATAGGCTGGTGCAGTTCAGCAGGTCAGCCAATAGGCACGTGAGCCATCTTGCCAATGTCTGCACTGCCGCAATGCATTTTACATTAATTCAAAATTAAGGACAATTTTTTGCTTCAATATCTTGTGGAAAAGAGGTTTTCACCTAGCGTAAGATATTACAGAGTATGAGAGAACCTCTCGTAAGAGAACTGGTATCAACCGTCCCATCACTAATTATCGTCTGTTCAGCTCCTACAAAGATAAGATTATTATCAACAGTTTCAGCAATCATCAATGTGTGTGGTGCAATCATCAAGAGGGGTGTGTTAGCTTACACATCCATCATTTTATAAATATGCATCAATTATAATTATTATTATTATTTATCTATTATTATTTTATGCTAATCCATCAGGGATTAGTTTGTATGAGAATGATTAATGGATCAAGCTCATAATACTAATATAGATTAAAACACAGAACAGATCCAGCAGAGGTGAGTTTATACTCGTCTGCCAGGCAGGGTGATATTACAGTCATATCTGAGCCTTGTGTTCAGTTGCTAATCTGTAATTAGCATCTGAAAGAGCAGAGTGTTGGAAATGAGGGTTATTAATATTCCGTAACACATATCTCCTGTTTTTGTATTTTAATTCGGTGTGGTGAAGAGTGACAGGGGCTACAATCACAGTGATTCCCAGGGCCACTGCTGATGGATGAGTGTGAGTGTGAGTGTGGCCTGGTAAACCCCAAAAAGATGGCAATATTCGAAATCCTTGTCCTAAATGGGGACATTTTAATGGACCCCATGAGGAAAACTGCTTAAAAAACATCCCAAGTGATGTTTAAAAATGCAGAAAGTTTAAGAAAACCATAAAATCCATTTCTTGGTGAGTTATCTTCTATTATTCTGTAAATCGACCTTAGAAAACTAAAAAAAAGTTATTTTTCACTCATACTGCTTTCACAAGTGGTGGATTTTCAAAACTCCTATCTAGCAATGCTAATTATCTTAATAAGATAAAAAGATAAAAGACCTTTTAACAAATGCTTTTTTATTCAAGCATTTTATAAGGAGCGAAACAGGGGAATGTTTTTGTAATTACCACAGATATTCTTTTTGGAAAGCTATTTCCTTCCCTTCTTATATGCGTCTACTTTTAATTGCAATTGTAGCGGGCTTCACTCTTCCACGTGAGGAGAAACTATAGAAACACCAACGCTAGCTTAGGCATGACTACAACCCTGTTTACCAGGGAAATATTAATCCTACGGATTTAACATTTAACACAATACACACAGGAACGTGATTATCAAAGGAGGGCCATAGACGTGAATAAAAAAATTTCCAAAAAATGTATTTCAATACTCGCAACAATTTTAAAGGACATTAAAAAAACTGGGTCATCAGCATTCACAACACCAAAGAGACTGAGAGACAAAGGAGGCCGAGGCTTAACGGCAGACACGCACATTTCTGTGAGAACAAGGCTTCTATTTCACTCTCAGCACCCTGTGTACCAGTATCAGCACACAGACTGCAATCAAATCCAGCAATCACCTAACAGCACTCCGTGACGAGCCCCCCACTACCACACATAAGGGCCTACTAGTGGCCAGCCCCAAAGCCTCAGCTCCTGTAATGAGAGCACAAATTACAAGTATAAATATGCAGTAAGAACGCATACTTCAAACATACACATAAACAGACTAGTAAACCAAAAAATTCAGATCCAGATCCAACTCCTCCCACCTTACATATTCCTAAACCTACCCATCTACACCCCCTGATCCCTAACGCCACCCCTAATCCTACCCATCTCCACCCCTTAGATCTGGATCCAACTCCGCCCCCTGGATCTCGTGTACTGCAATGAGGTGCTACAGCAAAACACTGACAAAGCAAACCAATCAAAACATTCAGTTAAGCAACCAATGACAAACAAATATCCTAACCAAACTACAAAAAAAAAAAAGCAAACAAACAGAGCCACACAGTCATTACAACAAATTACACATCTGTGTGCTAACTAATCAGCCAACACACACATACGTTACCTCAAAACCTCATGAGACACGGGACTGCAAGAAAGACATTTAACAGGAGAGCTGGAGCTGCCAACGGCCCACACCTGTGAACTATCCCGAAGCTATGAACGACACATCGTTTATACAAAATCCCGCATCTATGTTCACTAACCAGCCAAATAGCACCTACCTTAAAGCGGAAACAGCTACAATAACCAGAAGGGGCAATGACGTGACTCTCAGATGGCAAGCACGCGCAAGAAGTGACTACAATCCCTTCTTATACCATCCCTCCTGTTCGTGATTGGACGAACCACTCCCTGAAAGAACTGCAACTACCCCCAGCCCATGAGTTTAATTACAGAGCCACAATACATCCCACTACACAACGGTGATTGATTTAATATGCAATGGCCATTTTGTCTGCAATGGTCTGCATGTTGTATTTCACATCCTAAAGAGATAGAATCCATTTACACTTCCTGCATCAGCTACTGTTCGGACACTCTTGCTTACTGCTCCGCACTTCGCTCTATCACTTTTGTATTGTTATGTTTTGTCTCCTTTTATCACCTAATTTTAATTTCAGCAAATCAGCACAGTACTCAAACACTTGATTACTACAAAAAAGCAGAATTCTTTTCTCCAACCAGCCAACATGGCATCATGACTTTACGTAAACATACATGCTACTTTCAAGTCAAGTGGCATGTTATCTATTCGCATTTTGAGCTATCTGCATGTATGTCCACGACGAAACGAACCATCATCTTTTGCGTGTATGTCTACACTGTTAAATGTCTGCGTGATTCGGCATGTATACACGCCGTTAAATGTCAGAGTGAAACGAAGCAAAATGTAGATCTACATCTTGGGAGCAATATTTTTTTCCTTAGGATGGTAGGGGAAGACTCGTAAATGTTATTAACCCCAGTGATGGGTGGGTTTAGGGACGGGGTTGGGGAAGGTCATACGTATATACAGTAATGTAACGTTAAATCAACGGCGTTGATAAACATGCTGAAAAGCAATGCGTGTTAACAGCATAGCAAAAATGGAAATACGAATTGGCGTGTCATACATACGCCATTTCATGAGATCAGTCTGAACCAGCATCCCACTGAAAGCTTGCATTCCAGGAAAGGGACAACACAACTCCCTACATTCTAAAGGATAAGAGAAAATGCCTCTTCTGGAATCTACTTGCTAAGAGACTTTACTAAGTCTACTTGCTAAGAGACTGCAAACAAAGGTTTGCAGTTCTTGAAACAAAGTTACATGTGGGACCATAAAACCAGACGGAACACACAACAGAGCTTCGTCATAGACGCCCTCAGCATTCAGCCATATTCAGGCCATACTGAGTGTAGAGAAACAAGCCGATCGACTTACAAATCGATGGTACAAACAGGGAGCGAGACTCAAAGGCACTTGAGACATCAGATTGTCATGAGCATCACATGTATAATGCTGCAGTAGCATCCTCTACCCCAGATACGGCTCAGATAAGGATTGCAAACCCTGGTCTCCTACCACCGCCTATACATCTTGAGAACAGATTTGAAGTATCAATGAATGAGGAATTCCAGAATGTGATGAATGTGATCGAAAACAGACTGAATCAGCTAGGAGTCAACACTGCTAACTGATGCTCAATGTCGAGCAGACAGTTGCACTCAGCTAAGAGCGCATCCGAGCACATAGTGGCTGACTCGACAATCAGAAACATTATTAGCAGGGATACAACTACATGCTGCCTTCCATAAGCAACGGCTCCGGATGTAAATAGGGAACTTCAGAACATTCTGATGAAACATAAGACTGCAAATCGACTCATCATTCATGTGGGGAAAAATTATATTCATAAAGAGCAGTCAGAAATCGTTAAGCAGGATTTCAATGAACTTTTTGAAACACTTAAAAGACTGAAAGTTCAGACATTCATCAGTGGACCACTCCCAGCAAGAGGAACAAACATGTTTTCATGGTTGCTTGGGCTCAACACATGGCTGCAAAAAAACTGCACTATAAAAGGAGTGAACTTCATTGACAACTTCTTTTCAACAATCTTTTCTGGAGTCAGAGGCAACTGTTTCAACAGGATGGGCTCCGCCCAAACAAACTTGGTTCAAGAGTGCTAAAGGACAATATCTACTTCTCCCTCAATCATCAGTGTGACAATTTACGCAACCTAAATGGCCAACCCGGTCTCATCCCAAGACTGTATATAACTGACGTTTTGGGACGTCTTTTGACCATACGTCAATATTCGCCTTTTTAGGGCCCCCTTAAACGTCGGTAGATGAGGTTATGGGATCCTAACTCTACCCCAGACCTAAACCTAACCCTAAACCTAACCTGTCACCTAACTGACGTTAAAGGTAAAGCGTCAGTTGTATGACGGCCCGGGATCGCCATCTACCGACTTTTAAGTGGTCCCTAAAAAGGCGGATATTGACGTATGGTCAAAAGACGTCCCAAGACGTCAGTTATATGACTTTTTGGGATGAGACTGTGTTAAAATGGCACACACACACACCTGGACACAGTATGAATGAACATAGGACTTCTCTTCAGCACCTGAATGGACACGCGGTAAACATATCACACAAGGACAATGCTAACACCATGCAGCCACAACAACTTCTACTCACGGTCACAATCTCAGCAGAGCCCTGCCCACAGAGCTCACCACAGACAGACTGGAAAATATTAAATCTGCTCCAAGATTCAGCTCCCAAGGACAACTTTCTGGAAAACAGCGAGGCAAACAGGACAGTATATTACACCCTCCGATAACACCAGAGAAACAGTTCCTCTCCGCAGAAAAGTTATCCCTCTCTCAAGCATCTCCACTTCTGTGCTTCTCAGAGAAAATGGAAAAACTAATATATGCTGGAACCAAACTTATCCCACTCATTTGCTGCAAGCTCCCAGCAGGCCCCACAACCACCAAAGCCTGAGGGCCCAGTCCCCCTCCTCCTCCACCCCCCCCTCCCCTCCTCCTTTGAGAGCTCTTCGGCCTCTGCCACAGCGCCAGGGCTCACACCCTCCTCCATCTGCTCAAGGTGAACCAAAAACAACTAATACCAGCTCTCAGTGATATGTGTCGGGTCCCCGCTATGATAACAGTAACTTTCTTAAATGTTTACAAAACAAGCGGGAACCCAGTGTCTAAGGCCTAAGGCCTCTAAAAGGCCAGTGTCTAAGGCCTCTAAAATCTAAGGCCTTCAAAAGCCCCACAGCAAACCCATCTAATCTGGTGCCTATTACATGGCAAACTAAGATTACTGTGGGGACAAAAATTAAGACTGGTAAATTAGCACGTTTAAACATCTGCTCACTTAAAAATAAATCACCACATTCAATTATAATTATAATTATACCACATTATAATAAATAACCACATTTATGTTTCGGCCAGAATTCATGTTTCTAAATGAAACTTGGTTAGAAGACAGCTGCGGAACAGTCCTCAATGAAACATCCCCCCTAACTTGAGTGGGTAAGAGAGGCAGTATCTGATCACATCACAGCACAGAGACAGCGCTCATAAAGATGATAACTGATATTCGGTAAAAGGGGCACTATGCAGGAATTATCAGTAATTACAGCAAATTATCAGTACTGGTACTAGTCGACCTCAGTTCTGCATTTGACACTGTCGATCACAACATATTTCTTTACAGGCTGGAAAACTGGGTGGGGCTTTCTGGGATAGTCCTAAAATGGTTCAGGTCATAATTAGAAGGGAGAGGTTATTATATGAGTATAGGAGACCATAAGTCTGAGTGGACACTGATGACTTGCAGAGTCCCTCAAGGCTCAATTCGTGCACCACTCCTATTCAACCTGTATGCTCCGCATGAGCAAAAAAATAAAAAAGAACAAAATTGCTTACCACAGCTACACAGATGACACACAGCTCTACTTAGCCCTATCGCCTAACAACTACAGCCCCATTGACTCCCTGTGCCAATGCATTGATTAAGTAAACAGTTGGATGTGCCAAAACTCTGTGTTTTGGAAACAAAGATGAAGTTCTCAAGGTGAATGCAGCTTGACTCTAGGGGTATAACAACTAAAAATCAAGTAAGGAATCTTGGTGTGTCTTTAAAGTCAGACCTTAGTTTCAGTAGTCATGCCAAAGCAATAACTAAATCAGCATAATATCATCTGAAAAAATATCTCAAGAATTAAAGACTTTGTTTTCCAATCAAGACTTAGAGAAACTTGTTCATGCTTTCATCACCAGCAGGGTGGATTATTGTAATGGACCCCACACTGTCTTTCCTAAAAAAGACCATAAGACAGTTTCAGCTCATACAGAACGCTGCTGCCAGGATTCTGAGCAGGACCAGAAAATATGAACATATCACACCAGTCCTCAGGTCTTTACAATGGCTCCCAGTTACATTTAGGATTGATTTTAAGGTATTATTACTGGTATATAAATCATTCAATGGGTTAGGACCTCAGTATATTGCAGTCATCCTCACTGAATATAAACCAAACAGATCCCTCAGATCATAAGGGTCACATCAGCTAGAAATACCAAGGATTCACTCTAAGCATGGCAAGTCTGCTTTTAGCTATCATGCCAGCCGCAGCTCGAACCAGCTTCCAGAGATCAGATGTGCTCCTACAGTAGTCACATTCAAATCCAGACTCAAAACATTTCTGTTTAGCTGTGCATTTTCTGAATGAGCACTGTGCCACTGTTTGTCCGACTGTTTTTACTCTTTATACTACTCTGACTGGAAGAGGTTTTGAAGGAGAGCGGGAGAGTCTTCACTCCGATGAGGTGAGAGAAGGATTAAGTTAATTATACTGCTGAGAGTATAAGAAGTCAGTGAGAGTGTCGTTAAGGGTAAGGTCAGCAGACAATGCACGCGGAGTGTGCTCTGTGGAGGCCACGATGGGCATTACTGGTGTAGCACCACCCCAGCAGAGTATGTCCCAGGGCTAGAGGTCCAGTGGCATCGTAAAACGCCTAAAATCTCTTCCATCTCAGATAGGTTATTACTTTATATATTTTTTTTATTCTAAACTGTTTTAATTGTTCTTATTTATTTTGATTATTTTAACTCCTATGTAAAGCACTTAGAATTACCATTGTGTATGAAATGTGCTATATAAATAAACTTGCCTTGCATTGCCTTACACTCTTCAGGTTCTGCAGATGAAAATGTATCTGTGGGTGACACAAAACTATGACACACAACAGCCCTCTATACAAGAGGACCATCATATAGGCAGGCTACTGTAAAAGACGTGGGCATTCTACATTACAGAGATAGAACATTATGAGAATATAGAAGTGGATCATTGCGGAAATATATGATGTTTCTTCTCTTCTTTTCTCTTTTCTTTTCTTTTCTTCTCCTGATTTAGATTTTTTGATAGTGCTTGAGGGAACGTTAATTAAGGAAAGGACAAATTTCTCATTTTTAATTAAGAAAATAATGACTTCACTTTAATTGTGTTGTCTGATCTGAGGCTCAGCATGCTGAATATCCTGTTAGAGTATGTCCTTACATTTTCTTAATCTAAAGGAAGATTAAGGAATATTTAGTCTTTTAAGAGATATCTGTTTTTTTTAAACCTTTCTTCACTCATTTTTCTTTCACAATGACTGCTGTAATCTCTCAAAGAAATGACAACACGTGTTATTTCTGAGAAAAAAAAGAAGAAGAAAAAAACATTTTATTTTAAAAAAGCAGATTTGGTACTGAAGATATTCATATGGTACCGTGACTAAACCATGTTCTTGGTCTGAAATGTGAAATGAGAATAATCTTCGAAAGTTGTTCAGCAAAATTAAGTTGTAATAATTGTCATTCAACATAAGCCGTGATCTCCTACAACCAGCAAGTTTAATGGAGCAGTCAGGCCTGAAATAAACCAATGGAAGAAATACACACTTTACTTCCGAATTCTTCTGATTTATAATCATTGTTTTTGTTCAGTATAAATGAGTTATAATAGAAGCTGTCCACATTAATGATCTGTTGCATGGGATCCTAAAAACATGTGGAAAGCTATTTGCCAATGGTATCTATCTCCAATTAAACAGTTCACTTTCCTTCATTATATTCTGTTCTCATTGGTCAGAGTGTTTTTGTTATTATTTTTTTTTTTACATAACTTCAGAATAATATTGAATAATCAAATCTTTTGTATATAATCTCATAATTATATCACTCTGTCTTTACCAACTCAAAGAGTTCTTCATATTCACTTACTCCTCTTTTCACATACTCTTCTCTTTAGCAATATTCTCCCCACTTCTCTTGATACAACAGGGAGTGCAAAAAGTGTTTTATCAAGATCCTTCACAATTCCTTTACTGCATAACTCAGTGATAAAGTATGCTGTACAAGATGGGATGAAGATCAGAAGACATCACTGTGAAATTTACTTATCCGATTAGGAATACATTACTCCTCCAATTTTACCCCCCAGGATGAACTGAAGATAAAGAGAGTTTCCCAGGAAGTAAAGGTTGTGATAAAAGACATATTGGGTCTTCAAGGGGAAAAGGGAACGAGGGAACAGGCCATTTATTCCAGAAATGAGACCTGATAGCAATCATTTTGGTTGTGGCGTGATGATTTCGCTGCTACCTCTGGAAATTCGAAATCGGATTCATATTGGTGACAAGAATTTATGGCAGCATGTATGCGGCACAATTGGCACCAGGTGCACCGCATCCCAGATTTCCAGCATTGCTCCATCAGTGGAAACCATGGACATGGGTCAGTAATGGAGCAGTGAAGAGCAACAGTGGCCATGTCTCGTTTTGTAATACTCGAAGTCAATAGGCTTTCTAAGAGAAACCCCATTCGTAGTCATTCGACGGAACATCTCTGTTCCCCACTCAGGCAACGAGGGTTACATACGTAACGTATTTTCCATCCACTTTTAAATCATCTTCTCCTGAGGGGAGGGCCCTTGGATCATTTAGTGTTTTCACCAGAATGATAAATTATTTATATGATTAACCCTGACAGATTATGTCTTTCCATTCTGACATTGATGCCTCTGTGTCTCAATCCATCAAATATTTGTATGGTGCTGCTGAGAGTCACGGCAGTCATCCAGACTGATTGTTCTCCTCAGTCACTGCATTAAACCCATGTTTTCATTGGGGGAGGAGCCAAGTCTATGGCGTCTGTATCATTGATTTAACAGATGTCGCTCTTCAGTTCAGCAGTGAAAACAGAGGTCTTTCAATCACAGCATTTTGACCTGACATCTCTAGAATGTAAAAAAAAAAATGACTTTCCAATGTTGTAAATAAAAGACAGCCGTGTTATATAATTTTATTATTATATTATTATATTATATTAAGCACATCAACTGGTGGTTCCTCAGGAATCAGTTCTTGGACATCTCTTCTTGTATCGCTGGGACCCATTATACAGGCACATGGTTTGTCCCACCATTTCTATACTGATGAAACACAACTCTACTTTTCATTTCAACCAGATGATCCGAAGGTAGCTGCACATATCTCAGACTGCCTGCATCTCGGCATGGGTGAAAGAACATCACCTACAGCTCAACCTAGCAACCCAGCTAGGTTCATCAACAATAATCCCATCAAGTTCACTCAGAAATCTTTTGGTAATCATTGCTGACCTTCAAAGACCACATTGCAAGGTCAGCACAATCAGGCAAGTGTGCACTGCACAACATCAGGAAGATCAGGCCCTTCCTAAAGGAGCAAGCTGCACAGCTTCTCACCCAGGTCCTTGTCATTTCTAGGCTGAACAATGACAATGCTCTTCTAGCTGGACTTCCATCATGTGCAATCAAATCTTTAAAAATGATCCAGAACACAGCAGCATGACTGGTCTTTAATGAGCCCAAGTGTTATGGTTACGAGTTACAGTTTGCATCAATTTTAAGACACCTCAACTTGCTCTTTCGAGTCTACATCCCCTCCAGAAGTCTGGGGTCAGTAAGTGAACAACACCTTGTAGTACCTTCACTGAGAGGCACATAATAACTTTCCAGAACATTTTCGTTGGCTGTTCCTTGCTGATGGAATGATCCTCCAAAGATCCAGTGTTTGCAGTGGGGGCGTGGGAGCTTGTATGCTTTGAGGTCAAATATGGATACGAAAAACATGTTCAAAGGTATAGATTCTATAAATGCTCCAAATAATTGACAACTGATCGGAACGAGTTGATAATTTCTTTGTTTGATGTGGTCTCTCAGATCACATCACCTTTTTACAAAGCAAACAACGAGAGCTTTCTCACACCAGCCGGCTGCATCCACCGGGATGGAGTGCAATAATAACGCAGTGAAAAGGTGTGTGACACAAACTACTTTATTAAAAAATACCCCAAACAACCGCCATTTACTGTAGCTCCTTTACATCTGCATACATGTGCTCTTCTTTCACTCTCTTCTAAACTATTTACTTCACACAAGAGCTCTTATTCTCCTTGTTAGAGCTTCAGGTGTAGGGTCGCCAGTAATAGATACCGGTTGACTGAGCATCAATCAGAACTGGCCCATACCATTTTTTTTTTTTTTGGCCAATCTCTGTTCAGGACTTGCTCACAAAATGCATTGCAAGCATTTCCCAAAATGTAATTTGTGTGGAAAAAGGAAGTCTGCAAACAGGATGTTGAAAAAGGACAGAGACATGCTGATGACGGATGCAAAGAGGAGAGAAAACAGCCTACTGTATACCACGCAGAGCTAGCTCACTTTTGTGATGCTCGGAATATTGGAAGAAAATTCTACATATTAGACTGGGGTGGGGGTATATATACATTTCTGAACGTAACTGAATGAGTGACTTCACAAAAGTTTTGATGACATTTTCTTTTCATCTTACCTCCATATGATGCCTATTACAACAGTGTTTACAATGTCCAGTGCTGCTTTGTTTGCAGCGGTAACCAAGGAAACTCTATTTTGCTGCTGTTCCATATCGCCACCCTTTGGTGGAGAGTGAATTGCATGTTTGGTAACACTGCATTTGAAGTCTATATATAATGCATTATACAAATATTCTTGAATGCATTAATCATGCCTTGTAATGCACCTTGCTTTATTATGATGACTCGTTTGGATAAAAGTGTCTGCTAAATTAATAAATGTGTTTTTTTTTTCTGTTTTGATCAAGTTTGATTGTGATTGACTAATCGTGGTTATTGACTATTTTTTTATTGCATGGTGATATACATGATTGATAGCGAGACAAACAATTAAAGTCCATAAAGCATTTAGTTTTACATTCATATTTTTAACCCTTAAATCCTTATGGACATTTTTGTCCTTTTCAGTTTTGTTTTTTGATCACTTTGCCTGTGTTAAAGCTAACTGCAAAAAAATTTGGCACAGGTGTGTATTTTTATTGGAATTTTACTATTTCACCCTCATTTTCTTAAAAAAAATATTTGGTAACACTTTACAGTAAGGGTACATGAATTATCATGAATTCATGTATAAATGAATGCATGAACTATGCATTCATTCATGCATTAATATCCAGCCCGTTCTCATCCTTTAACGTCATATAGAACGCTATATGACAAAACGGCGCTATACTACGCACATGGCACCCGTTATCGTTAATATAACACGCGAACCCAAGACGTTATAAATCCTTTAGCGTGAATATGACACGTACACCCTACCCCACACCTAAACTTAGCCCTCACAGCACGTGTTATATTAACGATAACGGGTGCCTTTAGCGTAGTATAGCGCCGTTTTGTCATATAGCGCTCTATATGACGTTAAAGGATGAGAATGCGTTGCAATATCTCATGAATCATCAGGAACTAACACAAGTTCAATATTTTTCATTCATGACTTCATGAATGAAAGAAAACATCATGAACCTCAAGAAAACATCATGATCATGCGTAATAAATCATAATTCATGATGATGTGCTCATCTTAGTTAATGTTTTAATTAAGGTGTTGTTCATTCATGAAGTCATGAATGAAAAACGTTGAACTTGTGTAAGTTCCTGATGATTCATGAGATATTAATTCATGAATGAATGCATAATTCATGCATTCATTTATACATGAATTCATGATAATTCATGTACCCTTACCGTAAAGTGTTACCAAATATTTTTTTTGCATTACAGTAGGTACAAAAAAATACTCCCTCTCAGCGCCTTTTGGACAAAAATGTCCCCATTGAAACCCATTAAAACTGCAATTTTTAATCCCCAGTTCAGTTAACTATAAAAATTATGCAATCTTTGTTAAGAGGCTTTCCTTCTGTTGGCAAGGCTTCAAAATGTTATTTTTTACTATTTTTTTATCAGATTTTTTTTAGGTTTGGCCTATAAAACAAATATCGCTTTATTCCTGTTTTCTGCTTCGGCATATTATAGAGCCAACTGGATAAATTATGCAACGATATTTGTTGGTATGGATGTCAGAGTGTGGTTAGTATGCGTGTTATAAAAAATATGTGTGTGTGTGTGTGTGTGTGTGTTTGTAATACTGAGAGAGAAAAACTGCAAATAACAAATCCAATCACTGTGAGCACCAGTGGGGTTTTGCTGGCACCCAATGGGGAAAATATGTTACTACGCCCAAACAAACTGTTACCGAAAGCTCATTTTTTGAGATATCATCCTCAAATTTGGAACACAACCTATTTAGATTTATGGCTTTGATTTTATTGCCATTTTGAGTTCAACCTGATTTATAAAATATATGTTTTATATAAAATAGTTTTTATAAATAATTTTCATAAACTTATACCTATAACTTTTTTGGGGGATTTACTTACAGTATTATTATTTTTTTTTTACTTCAGCAATAATCTGTGAAGGGTCTTCTTTAAAATTATACCAAACTTAAGTCTGTGCTCCCAAGCATCACATTTTTATGACAGTTTTTTGACAAGGACATTTTTGTCATCTATGTACCTATGTACCTCTAACTTTTTTTAATTGATGCACAAGGGTTAATTGCGGCATATTGCATTTTGTAGATATAAATCGTTTTTAATGATTTCTAATTATTAAAAGCAACACTGCACATACAACAATATAAAAATACAGATCAATGAACTGTGATATCTGTGCTTCCCCACTTTTGAAAAGCACCACTGGTCCTGATCTATAATAGCTGGCTGTAGTCTGAGCTCTGCTTACCGTCTAGTTATTGCACAGCTAACAGGACTCCTATAACTGCAGGGCACTGTGCCAGTTACTGAGTTCTGACATATAGAGTTTCATCCTGTCCTTATATCCCTCTCTGTCTTTCTCTATCTCTCTCTCTCAATATACAATAACCCGAGGGTTTTGCTCAGTTGACGTCTGTATTACCCTGGTGGGGGGCTGGAAAAAAGAGCCTAGCTGTTCATGTGAACAGGATTCAGGCAGCATCACATTACCGCCTAAGGGAATTACAGACAAGCAACAATGATATGGAGAATGAATGGTGCCACATTCATCTGATGTTCATTTATTCATTTATTAGATTCATTAATCTGATCACAGATCAGGAAACCGGAGAAATGTCTGGGCTCAAATCACTGACCTGAAACATTACATGGACCTAACACATAGACAAAGACAAAGGTTTCCTGGCCCTGATCTAATGAATGACTATGATTACTCTGTTGTCTCTTTTTTTTAATTTTCCTTTCCCCCTCTACACACTCACAGTGCCTCATCTCTCTCTCTTTCACACACTCACTCTGATTGGGTAGCTCTTAAATATTTAATAATTGTTGATGGAAACTGGCATTACTGATTCGGTTTTCCAGTAATGGTTGAATTGCTCTGGACAAATTACACAAAAGAAACTATGGCAGCTATCAGCATCAGAATATGAGCTTCCAACATTGCTTATTTGAATTTTTGTGAAAATGTGACAGTTTTGAAATGTTTTGATAGAGTAGAGGACAATAAGAGCTCCATTTACATTAAAAAACAAAAACAAAACAAAAAACAGCTAGACCAGCACAGTGTCAGAATAATTTGCGCAAGATGGCAAAATAATATGATATGTATAACTTGCTTCAAACAGAAAAGGAGTTTGGGGTAAGATTTGTTTTGAAAGAAATTAATACTTTTATTCAGCAAGGATGCATTGAATTGATCAAAAGTGACAATAAAAAGAAGATTTCTATTTTGAATCGATGCTGATGAACTTTCTGTAGATATGTGTATATATATATATATATATATATATATACTTTTCCATATATATATATATATATATATATATGGATTCCATCATCATGGCTAGGTTACAGAAAAACGACCCAACTCTATGAATGTGGCATCTCACACATTTTGTTCATAAATTTACACAGATCTGAGACACAAAAGGTAGAGGCGATGTGTGCAGAAGGACAAAAGAAGACGTATGACCCCTTACAGCACCCAAAATCATAACAAAATGCTTAATCTGCTTAAATTGATTACACATTACACTCTAAAAAATGCTGGGTTGTTTTAACCCAACTTTGGGTCAAATATGGACTAACCCAGCCGTTGGGTTAAATTTTTACATTACATTTTTAACCCAACATTTTGGGTTTGTCCATATTTGACCCAAAATTGGGTTAAAACAACCCAGCATTTTTTAGAGCAGGTTCACACAACCTAGTTTTGAAAAATTTAATTATAATTTCAGCTAATATTCAAGGTTAGGACATTTTGACTATTTTTAATAATTTGCTGATTCTCAACCAAAATCTGGAACTACACATTCACTTGCAGAACCTTCTCCGCAGAACAACATGCACTTCACTGAGAGAGGAATGGGAACATAAAAGGCACATTCATTTACTCATATTTTTAAAGTTCAGTGTACATTTTCAATTTCTGGATGTTCTCTCTATGATTTGGATGTGGCCAGATACACTAAGTTCTCTAAGGTCACTATATTATTTTTATAACCCTTGATCTCAAAACTATTATTATTTATACCTGATATTTTTTAGTTTGACACTTATTGTGTGGTTAGATATAAACAGAATCTAACAGAACGAATTACAGAGAAACATTTATATGGGGAGTGATGAGTTACACATTGATCTAATGAGCCAAATTCAGTTACCCCCACGCTGAAGAAAACCACAGAAACACAGCTGTAAAAAACGTGGCCTGAGTGGATTCGATTTATAGTGTGCCTATAGACGCACACCAGCTGTGAGCTCAAATGGTACCAGTAGCAATAAACCCAATCATATGCGTCACTTTTAATGTCACAGAACCCTGTCACTTTAGTCTGCCTCTGAATCTCCATAAATCTGAGCATGTGTGAACTCAGAGCAATGGTAATTTCTGTCATTTCAAAGTTGTGTGTGGTAGGAGGCTACGACCTTTAACAAATGGAATTAGCATAAATGTCTGTGTGAGTGAGGCCTCTGATCCCAGGTCAGATAGAGGGGAAATGTGCTGCAGTGGAGGTGGACTACGTTATCTTTTTGCTCCCACAACATTTATTCAAAAGCCACTTCATAATGTTGAACAGAGTAGTAGAAATCAATGTGGTGGGGGTTTGGGAGCCTCATATTCAAAAAGTGTCAATCCGAGGCCAGAATTTGCACTTCATTGAAAATTGCAAAAAAGAAACCATTAACTATATTTTTATCTGGCAATATCTTCTGGAGAATTTCTTTGATTTTTCCCCTCAAGATGTCATTTGGGTGACAGGAACATTTTCTCAAAATTTCATGTTACAGTAATCCCCCAAATTGGGGAAATATAAAAAAAAAACTTATTTCATACTTCTGCAACACGTTTTATTTCATCACGTACACTCACATACTGTAGAGTTGATCTTTCCTTGGTGCTTATAAAATATGAATGTGGTCCAGAGTCAAATAACTTCAAGTCTTTCTGCTCAATTGAACCTGCTGGTGATTTAGTACCCCAACCTCGGTTGTCGGGCCAGGTTTTTATATGGTAAAAACATCAAATGTAGGTTGAAATAATCTATAGTGAACATAAATATATATATAGTAGTATAAATAAGTACTGATAAGTACTGAAAGTGAACACAAATGTAAACATACAATTAAGTACAAAGCAAACCAGAGAGTACCAAGCTCCGGCCTTACACACCCTACATACATCTGGCCCCGCCCCTACACAGCCTGCAGCCTACCAGTCACGCCTCTTGCTCTTCGCCCCGCCCCTACAAGTTACCTGATGACAATTAAGTTATTCTAACAGTGAATGCATAAAACATCAACTGAACATCATACATATTATACACAATGGCTGGGTAAACAGACATAATTCCCATATAGTCAAAGGGTCCACAGTGTTAATTGGGGAAATGGGGGGTTCAATATAGAAAGCTTCAAAAGTCTCTGATCATCTTGCAAATAAACACACTCCATAAAGTTGGACAATATTGGACAAATCCATTCTGAGCTTTTAATTGTTACTTTCCACAGCGTTAAGTGTCTGTAATATAGTTTTAATCGACATCTCAAACTTCTTCTATTGCACCATACAGTATGGCTAAAAATAAAATGGTCTCTATGGGGTATCCTGCTGTCCTTATCACAGTTTAACATCCATAATACAGTTTAATCACTTGAACATAGTTTTCGGAATTATGCAAATATTCCCGTTTCCCCAGGGGAGAAATTTGCCCAGTGTTTCCACACTGGTAAACAGATCCTGGCATATTGTATTTGATACTGATACCTATAAGCTAAGCTGCATGCAAGTGTGTAAATATCTGGAGGAGACAGACTTTCTGTTTTTTATCACTTTTGTTGGAATAAATCCTTTCTGTAACTAATTATAACCTTTCTTATCAAAGCAAAATCCATCAAGTCTTTCCTTCAAATCATAATCTTCTAATCCTTCTCTTCTCTTCTCTTCTCTTCTCTTCTCTTCTCTTCTCTTCTCTTCTCTTCTCTTCTCTTCTCTTCTCTTCTCTTCTCCTCTCTTCTCTTCTCCTCTCTTCTCTTCTCTTCTCTTCTCTTCTCTTCTCTTCTCTTCTCTTCTCTTCTCCTCTCTTCTCTTCTCCTCTCTTCTCTTCTCTTCTCTTCTCTTCTCTTCTCTTAAGCGAGCTGTCACTTTAGTCGTGACCTACTTCAGCTGCACTGTGCTCCAGACCTACTTAACATGACCGCCATAATTATCTCTCTAACACACACACACACACACACACACACACACACACACACACACACACACACACACACAGTCTGTCCCCAGCCAACACATCAAAGAACAGAGCTGCAGCCGGAACAAGATCCTTAGAGAGAGAGACAGAGAAAGGAAGACGAAATATATCATGAAAAAAAAAAAAAAACAATAAATCTAGGTTAGTGGCACATATGTTTGCATTCCTCATTAGGTACTTCTTTTCAGTGTGTCAGTTGCAGCAGGGTTCTCAAAGAAGTGAGTTATGTAAACTCAATGATTTACAGACTGATGGATATACCACACATGCTGCAGGGGAGTTCAACGAAAGTGTCCTTCATTATCTCATTCATAAAATATCTGATATCTCCCTTGATGAAGCTAATCTCATATGAAATAAATATGTCAATGTTGGGGAGACATGATCATCGGTCCAACACTAACATTCTCATTTTAAAAGTGAAATCAGAAAAGAATCCCTCAGTCCAACCATTTTGGCAGACCTTGCATCATAAAAAAACACATTTACAATACTCACTACAGGAAATCCCATGGGATAAACCTTGTAAGCACTTTACCACCTAGATCAATCAACCATTGACCAGTTGGTGACTGGCCAAGATCTTTCACTGCCAAACTAAGACTATATAAAGGTTATTCTTCAACTTCAATGGTTTATGTCCTTCTGTGTCCCTTTTCAAGCTTTTTCTTATGAAGGTCACTTTTACATTGTCTTGGAAACCTGCCTTTATTATTAATATTATCTTTAATTATTATTCAAATGCTTTATGTACATCTTATCCTTAACCCCTGTCCCAACCTTAAAATATAAATTATGAATATCCACCATTGAATAATCAAAAGAAAGATAATTGAAAGACAGACAGAAATAATCATAAACTATTTTAACATTTAATATTTATTGTGTGACCTCATAGAGAGGTTTTTTACTGACCCTCAGTTGTGGTCATTTCCACCGCACCAAACAATTTTACCCTTATTTTTTATTTTATTAATTTAATTACTGTACTTGTTTACCACCAACAATGCTTGCAATTTTGTCAAATTATGTAGAAAATTGTGAAACTATTGTGCGTGTAGGATCAATACAAACAAGTCAGCCATTTTATTCCAGATAATGTAATAATAATAATAATAATATAAAATAATATTAATTTATATATATATATATATATATATATATATATATATATATATGAAGAGTTCAAACACAAAAGCCTCTAAATGCCATTTGAAATTTTCTTCTTTAATGATGATTTTTATCAAACTTTTATATTTAAGTTCAGTAATTTCACTTAAATAACAATTAATAGGTAATTATCATTGCCATTTAAGTGAAACCACTGAACTTAAATATACAAGCTTGATAAAAATGATCATTCTAGAAGAAAATTTCAAATGGCACTTAGAGGCTTTTGCATCTGAACTCTTCATATATATATATATATATATTTCCTTAACATTTTTTTTTCTATTAAAGAATGTCATTTGAGAAGGTGGTGGAAATAATACTATCATAACATTAACCAAACAAAATGTTACTGAACACATCAATAAACTAGATACAGTTCAATGTTTTATAAGATATTATTTTCTCAGCATCCACAGGGCTAAGAGAGTTCATAGCTGAAGAAACACCCATAAAGCAGTTTAAAAATTGCCAGGTCAAATGCAAACTCACACCTATTGTTATGACCAGAACATAATTTAAACAAAATGCCAAGGCAGATCCATACATTCAGACTGTACCTAGTGCAGTAAATATTGCAGAAGCACGTCCTATTAATGCCAGAATACACTAAAGATGCAGGCTAGCATGACTGATAATAGATTGATACCAAATACACATTGTGAAAGATCTCAAGGTCATCATATGTTCAAATGATGCAATGAAAATCATCCTGACAACATACTTTTAAGCTCAGGGGAAACACTCCAGCCAATAGAACATACGACATGCCTCTCTTACTGTACAGGTCACATGACTTCCTCAGAGAAAAATACCCTCATACAAGACATCCGGTTATTATTGATAGCGTGCCTCGCCCTCAGTGTCTCCAGAGGCAGGATTTTTTTTGCACCGTCACACTTTCAGCTAAAAATTGTAAAAAAAAAATATTTGTTCAAATCAGCCAGTGCCTGCTTTCCTTGGAGTTTCTGAACCTGAAGGTCAGCTTGTTAAACTTTAGGAAAATGTCAGGATCATTTCTGCCATCTCATGAATTCAGATTTCTGAGATCTCCAAAGGTTACCATCCCAACACATGTTCAAGGTTAGCTGACTGCCTCAAGTTTAAACTTTGAACTCTTGTTCTGGATGAAATTAATGAATTTTTAAGGTCAAGTGTTGTCATCTAGAGAATATTCATCTTATTTATTAATAAAACTGTAATACAGTTCCCAGCAGTCAAAGGCACAGATGTCCTCGCTAATGACCTTGCCACACTGTGAGAATTTTTCATAAAACTGAACAATGTACTAACAAGGCCGTTGGAGCAAAAAAGCCTGACAGTGGTTCGAGAGACAAGAACCAGTCTGTAGAGAAATGTTCAGATCAATGATGTCACCTTAAATAGAAACACACACACCACATGCACACATTGTCGTGCAGCCACACGGTACCATCCTTTTTCTAACACTGACAGAAAATCTGGACGAAAAAAAAAAAAAACTCTTTTTAGGTCAAAAACACCAACATGCTTCCTGGTCTGTCTGATATCACTCAAATCATTTTGAAGAATGAGGTAAGAGAAACAACACACCCACCCAATTCTTCAAACATATCCTCACACATAATCACCAGGTTGAGTAAAACAGGGGCCAATGTTTTTCGGTTTCAGTCTCTTGCATCATATTCTGTGTTGTAGCTATATTTCTCTTCAGTCAAACAAATTCAGCGGCCATGGTGATTAAAGACTGACCAGACAAATCACTCTGAACACACTACACGCTTCAACACTTGCTATTTGATTTAGTCTCTAATTTGTTTTGCCTCCTTTTCCATCTAAAGTGACTTTGGCTGCCTTAACAGCAGCAGAATACAGTCATACAGACGTCTAAAGTGTTTGTAGTGCTACTGTAAATACATTGGCAACACAGTCTGTTAACATTCTACTCAATAGCAATTTGGCCTACCTTTCGCTGACCTCAAAATATATTTGAATGTCACTTCTATTGAAATTTGTAATTCATGTATTTAAATATGACGCAGTGGATATGGTGCAGTGGATAAGACACATGCCTTTGGTGTGAGAGACCTGGGTTCAAATCCACTGTGAGACACCAATATGTCCCTGAGCAGAGGAGTGTGACCTCTGACATATATAGCAATTTTAAGTCGCTTTGGATAAAAGCGTCAGCTAAATGAATGTAAATGTAAATGAAAGTGTATTTACTTTAAGTACACTTAGGTATTGAGTAATATTATTATTTGATCTGCAAGTAGTTTTTGAAAAATACTTTTAAGGTTAAAAGTAGGGGACCACGGGGCACAACCTAACACGGGGTTAAATGTAACATGGACCCTTTACATAGTTAGTCAGGACCAAGCAGTCCCAAGTGTTTTCTCTCTTTTTCTCTCGCTGCCAGAAGACAGTCTCCCGAAAATTTGTATATTTTTATATATAGATGATATTTCGTGAAGAGACTGGACAAAGAATGTTTTGACACCATGCAAGATTTTTTCATCATAAATCAAAATATAGTACACAACCAAACAATGATAAAGCTAAGAAAGCAGGCAAATTCAAATGCCAAATTGCCACAGCATGATTTTACTCAATGAGACTTGGGTCTGACGTTAGCCAGGCTAGTTAATACTAGTATAAAGACTTCTCTTCTCTGTCTTCAGACAGAAGCATGTCTGTTTGTAGAAATCAGATTTTCTCTGTTGAATTTTGGGAATTTTTCCACTCTTCTGCGATTGCTTGCAGCAAGATAGACGGACTGTTCTTTATAACAACAAATAAGACACATCAAAACTCACAGAACTGACATTCTGAACACTCTGGGGAAAAGCCATCGTGGAAGAAGACCTTAATAAAGCTCCCAGCCACTAGATGGCACTTCCACAAACTGATGTGCATAATTGATCAATTCTTCACATTTTATCTCTTAGGTTTCTTTGCTCATTCATCTTATGTTTGTCAAGACTATACTCTCATGCTGTTCCAATCATATATTTTTTATTCGTGCTGTGATACGTAAAAATACCATAACTTACTATAACTTCAACGTCTAATAGCAATAGAGTATGCAAAATAATTCAGTGATAATCTTCAGCCACAACTTTATCTCTTTAGCCACAAACGCATTTGCTTTTGCTTAATGTCACTGAAATACTCTTAAGTTTACAATGTTCATGAAACAGCCGGTGTTGGTGTTATTTATTTATTAGTCATAGGGCTCTTACCTCCAGAGCTCATGACTACCAAAAACCGAGAATAAACCCGCATGGCCCATCAAACAAACATAGATCAGCCCTGAAGTTTAAATGATGTAAATAGGAATGTTTTTAAAGGCATGTCCTTCATAAACATCACCACTGCCCTCATTTACATGCTCATCACCTGCATACACTTCCAGCGGCCTCTGTTCACACTTGCTCAACAGATCCTCATTATATCCGTCACTCAAACATTGGCCACATTGATCTCCTCTTGGCTTGCGGCTGTTTTCTCTGCTGGACCGTGTGTGTATGTGTGTGTGTGTGTGTGTGTGTGTGCGAGAATTAGGCTGTACTTCAGAGAGCTCCACTATTCACCTGCACTGCAAAGGTGATCCTTTATTCATCAAAAAAAAAGAAAGAAAGATGAATAGTAAAGGGAGGTATGGGGAAAGACATAGCATGGTGGGTGGTTTTGACGGCTTTTGGCTGAGATTCACAGCTTTAAATGAAACCACTGTGGAGTGTCTGCTGGGGTGGGCCGGGCAGCACACATTTGGGTCAAGCTGAGCTGAAAGTGACTTACTTTCTCTTTGATGTTCTCAGCATGGTCCAGAGCAAAGCTCGGTGATGTTCACTTTTAGCCACCATCATCTTTTTTCATGGGGTCTTGATGCAATCAGTATTTGCAGTAATGGGATTATAAGTAATGGGAATAGGAGATTTATATTACAGATTTAAATTTATGATGGGATTTATTAGAGATTCATTTATAAGAGATGCAGTTTGTGAGTACATGTACTTTATGAGACTGCCCAATGCATTCTCATCCTAGGGCGTGGATCTAACTGACACTTTTGACCATGTGTCTAAATCTGACGAACATGGCAACCTTTAGCGTCAGTTAGATAACGCGGGTAGGTTTAGGTCTGGGGTAGGGTTAGACCACTAGGAGGCGCATCTCATATTGATGCTGACAATTAATGTCAGCCTTAACAAAAGTGAGTTTATTAGAGCGCATTTGTCTCTGACAAAGATAAAATCACCTGACAGGTTTGTCAACTGATGGAGGAAGGTTTGGATGGTCACCAATAGGCCTAATAAAATCATCTTTTTGTTGTTTTTTGTTATGCAGCCCATCGATTTTACCCCGTAAATAATTACTTGAAATAAATTTTGAAGAGATATTGATGTCAAATGTTCTTTCTGCAAGAAGCATCCTGATTTAATATTGCAAGTGTATTCTGGCATTGCCAATACACCTAGTCAATCCAAAAGTCTAATCCAAATTTATAGCTTTTATTACAAATTTAGAGCTTTATTTATTTAGAAAAAAATGTGCTGCATGGTTGGCCTTGGACAAAACTTCAAAAATGTAAATGTAAACCTTCTTTGTTTTCATAACAAAAAGTACGTACATCTTTCAAACCATTAGCAACTAATTTTCTCTGCAGTAGTCCTTGTAGGATTACACACACAGAAAGAGAGAGAGAGAAATCTCTGTTGCATAAATTAGTTTGAGATCTTAAGTAGCAGGTAGGCTAAACTACAGTAGATATGTATATAATAATAATACCAATCATATATTTCACATTGTTTTCTAAGAAATAATCAGTCATTGTGGAATGATCTCAAAGTGTACAAAATCTTTTTAGTCTCATAAATGAAATAGTGACCTCTAAATAGTGCTCTTAAACAAACCATAGTTGATTGCTTTGATCTCAATCTCATCTAAGTGATGGCCAAGAAAATCGGCAATATGTACCAGATCTTTAGTTTGGCTTTGTGAGACTGTAGCTAGCATATTCTGAGGTTCACCTTGTACACGCTATTAGTGATCTAAGAGAAGATCCATCTGCGTAATGGCTGGAATCCTTCATCTCTGCCATGTGGAAAATTTCATTACTGTATATACATAATTAATACAGCAATAATAGTTATTCTTGCTTCTCAGTCTCATTGGATGCCTGTGAGCCCTATCCATGACCTGCCAATGTGGAAATAAGAGTAAGACATGACAGCTTTGAATCGATGTCAAATGCCCAATGAGAATTAATAAAGTTACATCACATTGAATGACAAACGCCACTTGCTAATCTTGCTAATCTGCCCCAGAAGCTATCAAGGGAAAAGATGCAACTTCTAGAACTGATTTGTAGCATTTTTCTCTCTGCCGGTTGTTGTGTGTGTGAGCCTAAGAGTCTGCCAGCCTGAGCTATACATCAAAACCTTCAAGATCAACAGAGCTAGCTATGCCTACAGAGTAATGAACAGATGACAAGTGTTAGCAAAGAAGCTAAATTATTCTGTTTCTCGTATTGAATTTTTTAAAAAGTAATTAGCGTGCATGCTAATGTAATGAATTGTTCATTAGAAGCGTTGTCAGACGCCGAGGCAGTGATGGATGTTTGGCTAGCCGAGGCTGCTAAGGCGATCAAACAGGTCTGAGTTCTTTCCTACAATATGCTAATCCACCGTTCTCAAAGATTTCCAGACATGAAGCAGGTATTGAAATGCTTGTGTGCTGAATGTCTGGTAATGAGTATCAGGCTGTCCTATCTGTTTAAATTAAAACTCAAAGAGATCCTCAGCCACGCCCCCTCTGCAGCAGATCCATGCTTACCAACAAGGTTGCCTAGCACCAGTTGCTAAGTTACCGCTAAAGCCTGATGTTCCTCTACAGGCAGTGGTGCAAATGTTATGTTAGTTTCTAAATATAGAAAGCATTCTGATTTACTAGTGTCATTGTAGAAGTGCCTTTTCTGCCTGGCTCAGAATAGAACACAGGGCTTTATCCTTAAATAACGCACAGCCCAATCATTTTGGGACTTTAATGAACATAATTATTTCCTAATCATCATTTGGGCACTGTCTGGATTTGTTGACGTGACTAATTGTTCGAGATGAAAATAAAGACTAGACAATCCGTTAGCATCGTTCTTCGGGTTATTGGCTCCGTGCGCAGGGAAATCAATTTGTGTTGTGCACAACAGCGGAAACGGTACATTTATATGAGCCTGTCACTATTCTCTCATGCTGTAAATGAGAATCTTTTCCAGATCATCACCTCAAAGAGCCGTCGAAACTCAATGGTGGCCACAACCGTCCCGGCAACCACCCTGGCGACCTGGCAAGACACCAAACAAAACCAGCAGGAAAGGACAGAACTGCAAGCAATCAATTAATGTTCCTCAATGAAGATGCATTTCGACTGTGAATCCTTGGCCTGTGTGTGTGGACATATGCTAACAGGACAATGACGAAGAAAGGTGCTGCCATTCTGCTTCAGAGCTGTTTCTCCATCACCCTTCCCCCCGGGGCCACCATTGTGTGTCTGGTTTTCTATCAACGAGACTAATTTAAACCACCCTCAAGGGAGTGAAAGAGAAATATCGAGCTATGTTCTTCGAAATGCAGCAATCTTCCATCCTCCATCACCTACAAATTCACACTCAAATAATCTGAGCAGTAGCATTGCTAAAAGTAATAAATCTGTATGTATTTGAAATATATTACCTTTTCTATAGTACATTGCAAATATACTATTTTTAAATATATTCAAATTATTATTTTAAACACACTTTAAAATAATAGTCCTTGAAAAATATACTTAAAGTATTGTAGTTTTTTTTAAAGTGTATTTATTTGCACTTAATTAAAAATATGTTTTAAGTTTAGTTCAACTGTGTGCTTCTAAATGATCATTGTAACAATGCATTGAAAGTATACTTTTAATATACATTATAGTTTACAATAGTATTTTATGTGTATTTGTCACTGAAGTGTGCAATTTGTAGTATACATTTATGGTAGGCACCAATAGCTAAATTATACAATAATCAGTTGGCTATTTAACCTGAAGAAAATATATTCAATGTTATCCACATGATATTTCATATGAACAGCATTGTGAACTTTTATAAAGATACAGTTGATCATTAACTTTTACATGCATCCTTATGCAAACACAAGAAGAGACTTCTCTGCATAAAAGACACATCAACGTGTTACTACATTTCTCTCCGATATGGTAAGAAATTAAATTAAATTTAATGTGGAGGGATTTTAACTGTAGCAATATGATTGACAGGGCAGTTTACATGGTGACAGGACGCGAATAAAACAAAGCGACAGAGCTGTCTGTTAAAGACGCAATTATGATGAAGTAGTATGTCCTAAAGCTTGCCTACTCTTTTGCTACACCTACACACTCAAAAGTATATACATTTCCCTCACAAAAACAGTATACACTTTTAGGGCTTAGTATAAGTAAATTGGAATGTAGCATCTGATTATTTGAGTCGGTTCTTGTAAATGAATCAGTGAATGAATAAATGTTTTTTGTTTTGTTTTTTAAGTTGGTTTAATTAAGTTTTTCCTCTTTGTCGCCATCTCTGTTTGAAATCTGAAATTGCAGTAATTCACGGAATTATCAACTTTACGTGAATTGTGCCTCGACACGGCACAGCGGTGATGAATCCAATGTTTGAGGAGAGTGTCGGTCACCGCGACGGTGTGGATACTGAATCACAGATTATACTTTTTGGAAGTATGACCAACATAATAATTTTCACTGTCATCTGAACAAGTAACATCCACTTTTGTTCTGGTTCTAAGGGGAAAAAAAATCATCAGTAAATAGCTAGCCTGGCTAACGCCAGACCACGTATCATTGAGAATGAAACGTGGTCTGGAAACCACATGTTCATTTTCTCGTATTTGAGGCATGGTTTACGAATGCCCAGAGCCGTATCATTGGGTGCTACGAATGTCTATCAAATGTGCCTGTACGTCTATCAAATGTGCCTGTGCTCCCTCCCCGTTCTGTGATTGGTTCCCTATTTCAGGGGAAAATTTGGTTCATGGTATCCAGACTGTGCGAATAAAATCGCGCTGCGGCAAGGCAGAATGGGGAAACCCAGGCTAGTAAATAGCGCTGACTAAATCTAACAATCACGTATCATATCACGTAAAACGGTGCAAAGTATACTTTATTCTCAAATTGTTAATGATCAACATCAGCATTGCGTGACTACATTTAATGCCCTTCCGAAATGTATACATGTTTTCGCATGTGCTCGGTTGCAATCTCTTTTTTTTTCTGTAGTTGCTCCGAAGTCTTTTGCATTTTACAAGGGGTGAATGTTTAGTTGTCAATGGTGATTGTCATTGAACCTTTCTGGATCCGCCATCAAATTGATGAGTTTAATTATATGAAGTGCTGTGAGAAAAGGCTATAAGTCTCCACTTTCAACATCCTCACACGCAATAGACCATTTTGCAAGATGTAAACAACACTGGTCATAAACACTTCCTGTTTCAGTTTGTAACTGTTTTCTTTATATGTAAAGAAAACATCTTAAAGATGTTTGTTTAACTTTTTGATTCAGTTTTATATGTTCTGTTGGTTGTATTTTATCCCAGCTTTTAAGTAGCGTTAACAGGAAGTTAAGTAGTGAAACAGGAAGTGCTTCTGGACCAGTGTTGTTTACATCTTGCAAATTGGTCTATAGCTTATACTAGCCGAGACTCCTTCTTTATGTGTACAGATGTGAAGTAATGACGCAAAGACATGCTCGAATCTCCCACGGAAATCCACCAGTACCACTGGAATTAAAAACAATATTACAAGCTTACAGATGTGAATCAAGCTAAGGCAAGCAGATAGTTTTGAACACTGGCTGCTTATGTATTTGCTCCAAAAATTATTTTGGGATAATTTTTAACCCAAACAATCTACGGACTGCAGTTCTTCCAGCATAAATGACTAATTTTACATTAGCTTAATGTAGCTACTTTTTCTAAAATTAGCTTTCTAAATTTTCTTTTTTTTTGATTAGCTTGTCCAACACTGCACAGACTTAAGCATTTACACATGCACACATTCTGTTCACCTTTCAGACACTGAACACAACCTGCCATGGTGACCCACTGCAGTGACATTTGAGTCATTTAAAGGCCTGAGGTGGGAGAGTAATTATAGTGTGAAGGATAAATGGTGAGTGAGCGTTGGATTCTAATATTATGTGAATAAAATCAGCAGGCATTCATGAGAGGAACAGGAGTGCTCAAACATGTTGAACTGTTCTAGAATACAAACAGCCCCCTCCATCTTTAAAGAACAGCCACACTCTCAGCACTAATGTAGAGCACTAGAAGGGCAGCACTCTGCCTTTGAGATAAATGATTCAGCTGATCCCCTGTATTAGCTGAAGGATAATCCCCCCTTAAAAGGGTGAAGGTTAACATCCGAAGACAGGTAAACACAAATACCATTTCTCCATAAAGAGCATAGCTACTGTATCAGATTGCACAGGTATCATCCATTTCACCGTGGCTGTCTGCATGACGATCTGCTGCTTTTATGGATCTGTAAGCGTATGCTAAGAGCGGCACGTCTCTGGGGTGCGTTGTAGGTAATTGTATGGATTGCGGTGCTCTTAAACTGTGTTTGTAGAAAAAGCTTGGCAGGATAACAGACAGTGATTATCCCGAATCTTATTGATCTCCCTTCACCGGCTCAGTGAGACCATGAAAGATACTTCTGCCTTTAGAAGCAACAAGAACAAAATCATACACGCGTAAAAACACAGTATGCCACATGAGCCCTGATAACAGATGCACCACATAATGGTCAAGTTAATGTGTGAGAAAATAATGTCCGCTTTATAGCAGACGAACGATTCCAGATTCCCTGTTGGAATAAAAACATTTTAAACCAGCCTAAGCTGGTTTTCCAATCTCAGCTGTTCATTCAGGCCTGTCTGGTGTGCTGATTTTACAGGGACTGATCAGGCTGCAGTTTCACCACAAAACTTTAGACTGGTTTTATATGTATTGGATTATTAAAAGAATGGTGCCATATTCAATTATCTGATTGACTGAAACTGAATCCTCACCCTTACAGAAAAAAACAAATACATTTTTTAAAACTGTTCCAAAACCAAAAGTACGTGTTTGTTTCACATATGTTTCAAATATCTTCCATATATTTTGGACAATATAAAATAACATTTAAAATATAAATAAAAATATACAACAGGTCACAAATATATGAGGAAATATTTCTGTAAGTTACAAACATGTCTCAAATATCTATTATTAATATATTTCTGTGTTTTGAAAAAAATATAAAAAATATACCTATAATATAAAATATTATATATATATGAAGAGTTCAGATGCAAAAGCCTCTAAGTGCCATTTGAAATTTTCTTCTAGAATGATCATTTTTATCAAGCTTGTATATTTAAGTTCAGTGATTTCACTTAAATGGCAATGATAATTACCTATTAATTGTTATTTAAGTGAAATTACTGAACTTAAATATACAATTTTGATAAAAAAATCATCATTAAAGAAGAAAATTTCAAATGGCATTTAGAGGCTTTTGTATCTGAACTCTTCATCCTTAAAGATGTATATACTGGTTTGGTTTAGCTGGTTTCATTCTCTTCACCAAAAAATAAATCGTCAGTTGAAATGGTAAGAACCCCCAAAATGGTTTACCTATAACATAGATGTTACCACATTTTTCAGTTTATGTTGCAGTGTTAGGCTAAGAAGCCTGCCGACACATATCAACTATACTGGGAATCTGTTATAAACTCTGATCCGTTTTGTTCTAACTTTTATTGTAAACTGCAGTGACATGCATAATAACAGGTTCAGTGAAGAAATGTCATAAATTTCATCGAAAAATTACACGAAAATGTGAAATTAATTGAGGCAGACGCAACCTTCAAGTTAACGAGAATTGTATTAGCTCTCCAATCTGTGCGAAGCCCTCAATAACGAGACAACAGCAATTAAAATTCTTAATTGTAAATGTCAGGTTGTTGAAGCAGTGAGTGTTTGTGGGAGGAGACAGATTGGTGGCTGCCAGGGTTTCAGAGGGTTTTTTTCTGTTGTTGTTTTGTTTTTTTGAGAGCATTGACAGCCGAGAGCGTGAATCGGGGTGTTTTGGTCTCTGTTTTGAACGCCTGCTATGTGGACAAAGTGAGAGATTGTAAACCGTCCTCACCTCAGTCTGTTATAAACAAAACAGTGCACTCTGACTATGTGTATTTTTAATAAGGCTTTCAGTTTTAGGATTCTGTATCAGTCAAGGCAAACTTGGTCTGCTTAAAATAAAAGCTCCAACCTCAGATACACATATTACAAAAGGAACTGCCAATATCATGATAGATACTAGAAATTTTGTCGTATTTCTGTTAAATGCCGACGTTTTAAAAATGTAGTTGAAGTGTATAATAGTTTAGATGAGTTTGGCTGTTAGTGTTGGTGCTGTTTGTTATGCATTGCTAGGTAAGTTTGTAAGCCCATTGATTTCTCCTGACAGATATATTCTGAGCTCTCAGCTCAACTGATTCCCTTCGGGGAAAAGATCCGCTAGAAGACACACTTAGGTGGTTTTCATCCATCAGCTTCATTCTGGGCAAGAATATGTGATGGTTAAATTTAGAAAAATTGATGAACGTTTCCCTGAGCAGAACCTTCTGATGTTTCCATAAATTGAATTTGTTTTTTAAAGTCTTAACTGAATCATCTGCAGCCAGGGACGATGACATCAGCAGTCGTTTCATGGCGATGGCTCTGAAAGCGGTCCGGATATATTTAGTGTCCCAAAGACCGAGTTGGACTAGAGAGAGAAGAGAGAAAAGCATTTTCATCATTTTTAAGCTAGATTTCCGTCTCTTTAATCTGTATTTTCGGTTGGGATCTGAGAAAGCCCAAGGCCATTTTAATAACTTGAAAATATATACTAAATATTAAAGAATCATGTTGTTATTTATTTCATAACTTTTCTTAATCTTAAGGGACCTGTTTTTTTTTTTAAATCAATATATGATAATTCATTCTTTTACCTTAACTAACTCCAGTTAACTCCAGAAGGCTACAGTTGTGATTCACGTAAATGACGTAACTGCAAAAGTCAGTCTCCCTATAATATAATATAATATAATATAATATAATATAATATAATATAATATAATATAATATAATATAATATAATATAATATAATATAATATAGTTTTTGTTTTGTTTTTTGTTTTTTGCTTCAAATCAAAGGTTGCAATGTTGTGATTAACCTCATAGCTGGTTGGTTTGGCTCATTCCTTATTTCTGGTATTTTTATGAATAAGACCCCGACACAAAAATTAGCAAATGCAATTAATTTTCATGTAACATTACCAGATTGATAGGATATATCATTCAATTACTGCAGTTTATTTAATGTGCTTTTTATTTTTCTATTTTCTTGTTTTTGCTCATACTAACTCAAAACATAAACAACATTGAATGAATATATCACTAATTTGTGGTTAAATGTTTTTTAAAATGAAATGATTAAAGATATATTAATACCACCTGTCCAGTGGATTTTGGTTACGTAAAAATAACATTAACATAATTTAAAGGAAAAATTATTATTAAATTATTATAAAATAATTAAGCATTTTTGATGTTAATAAACACACTAACAGAGACAGTGAGGACACAGTGGAAAAAGCATAATGTGGCCTTGAGAGAGAATAAACAGCGGTCGCAAACAAAATCGAACTCTGGGCATAAACAATTCACAGCCAATCCAGTTTTAAAACATTCAGATGTTCATTTCTGCAGCTCAAACCTCTGAACATGTCTGGGTCGTGCCTCACATTATATGTAAAGATCATTCTAATTATTTTTGCCCAGTCGTTTCTACATTCCCTCCAGTCAACCGTGTAACTGAACAGCACAGAGCATTAGGGGCAAACACATTAACAGTTATAAAAATCAACAGCAGTCTTTGATCTTTTGACTGGCTTCCAAACAAAAATTAAAGTCTCGACTACAGCCTCAGGATTTGAATCTTGAGAGAGAGAGGGAAGAGAGAGAAGGATAGATTTCCACTATGACAAGGGGTCAAGAATGAAAGATCCTGCCTGGGGGATCATAGTCTAACAGCAGAGTAATTAACACAGCCGAATTATCTACCCGCAACAGAGCAATGACGCAACCGCAAGCTACGATTTGAAACATAATCATGCCTAAAAGCTATGAGGGAGTATTTGGGATTTCAAATTGAAGCAGATGGGCATGTATAAGAGCTAAAGTGGTTTATTTTGCGATAATGATCAGCTGACTGTAGATCATCAGTGTTAAATTATTGTTTTATTGTTGTTATATTTATTACATGTATAAATTAAAGGGTTTGTGCACCGAAAATGTTAAATTCTGTCATAATTTACTTCGCGACACATCATTCCAAAGCTGTAAGACTTTATTTCATCTTCTGAACACAAATGAAGATCTTTTTCATTAAATCTGTGAATCTTTCTATCCCTCCATAGACAGCTACACAACGACACTTTGATGCTTCAAAAAGTTTATAAAGGGATCATGAAACAGTTTAGTCCAGATTTTCTGAAGAGACTCGATTGCTTTATATGATGAATAGATTAAATTTAGGCTTTTACTCACATATAGGCCTAAACAATCATCAACACACTCATCTAAAATGGTAAATTGAGGACCAAGCACGCTTGCTTGATGTGCGAGAAGAAATGAGGTTCATTCTTGTGTGTTTCACAGCACGTCTGAACTTCTGCTTTAACCGGATTGTTCTCGCTCATCAAGCAGGTTCAGTTGAGCTTCTTTTTATGTTTGCTAATCAATGTTCATATTTAAAAGACTAAATTCAATCTGTTCATCATATAAAGCGATCATGTCTCTTCTAATTTGGACTAAATTGCTCAATTAATATGGATTATGGCTTTTTAAAGGATCAAAGTGTTTAAATAAAAAAATAAGTAAAATCTCTCAGATTTCATTAAAAAGATCTTCATCTCCAACTTTTCCCACATTTAAACAGTAGGTAAACGCCAGAGTTTTCCTCTGGACACAAATTAGCCGAACGGCCCTATTTCAGAACATGCCAGATTCATAAAGGATGTATACCTTAATGTGGAACAGTCATTCAGACATTGCAATAGACACAACCCCAGGCACACTTCAATGTTTTACAGAGTCTTATTGAACCTTTAGAGTGAAATATTTAAGTTAAGTTTTGTAAGTTTTAGGGCTGTCAAACGATTAATCACGATGAACCGCATCCAAAATAAAAGTTTGTGTTTACATAATATGTGGGTGCACTGTGTATAATTATTTTATATATATATATATATATATATACACACACATGCTTGTATATATTAAAGAAATATTTGCATGTATACTGTATATAGATTTATATATAGTAATTTATATTATATATAAAAATTTTATATATAAATAATATTTTTTCTTAAATAAACATGCATGTGTGTGTATATATCAGCCCGTTCTCATCCTTTAGCATCACAGAACGCTATATGACAAAACGGCGCTATACTACGCACATGGCACCCTTTATCGTTAATATTCACGCGAACCCAAGGCGTCATAAATCCTTTAGCGTAATATCAGACTACCCTACCCCCCACACCTAAACCTAACCATCACAGCACGTGTTATATTAACGATAACGGGTGCCATGTGCATAGTATAGCGCCGTTTTGTCATATAGCGTTCTATATGACGCTAAAGGATGAGAATGCGTTGCATATATAATTATACACAGTGCACCCACATATATTTTGTAAACACAAACTTTTATTTTGGATGCGATTAATCGTGATTCATCGTTTGACAGCCCTAAAACTTACAAAACTTAACTTAAATATTTCACTCTAAAACAGGAAGTGATATCATTGAAATGACCCCTGATGACCTTGTGACTGTCAAGGTCAAGAATCATCTTAAAATACCAGCTAATTTTGATCTTTTCTAAGCTGTAAAATGTTAATCCCCCAAAAACTTATTTATAAATGTTATTTAGGAATTAATAATTCATACTGTTTGTTCAACATTTTAACTGAACAAAACTGTGTGTCTGTCTGTTATTCAATGTGTAAGGAAAATGTGTTGTATTTTACCAAATGATTATAGCACATGACCTTTTCAGAGTCGTTCAATTTACGTATTTAAAACTCGAATGCATAGAAAATACAAAGAACTTAACAAAACTATTTTAAACTATATATATTTTTTAAAGATTTTTCGTTGAACACTCTAATTTATCAACTGACCCTTAATTTTGAAATGGAGTAAATTCATACTTTTTGGCTATATCGATATTATAGTTGTCTCAGAACATTAAACTATAATGTGAGAAAGCATTTTACTGCATTTTACTGAAACAAATTGCACACAGCAGCTTTAATCTCCTGCTTCCCCTCACTGATGAAAAAGAAAAAAAATAATCTTAGAGAGCGATTTCCACAATAAACAGCTGTTGAAGTCACAAACTCACCTCATTCCCTTGTAAATGAGCTCACCTGTGCCTGGCTGACACATTTAAAGATCCGTTTAGACAGCAAGGGCATGAGTTGCCTTCCTGTTCCACATTCTCCAGTCAAAGCAGATGCTAAACTCTGTGCATGGGCGGCAGTTGCTCACACTGGCTCAATTTGAAAGGTAAGGCTTTCATTTTGCTGGTGAATGTGAAGTTAGTCAACCAACTAAAATATCCAATCCTATCACAATTCAACTGAGCAACTGTCCCTTACAGCAACTGCCATATTAATATAAAATACAACTGCAAGAAACATAAAACTACAACAGACTGGACTGACCATTCGCATTGGCCATCTCCCCGGACACGAAGTATAGTTGAATGTAATGACCCCGTCACTGTACTACACAATTAGACATGATTTAAAGGTCTTTTAAGGCCTCAACATTATGGCCTCAAACTGATCATTACAGAAGTAAATCAAAATGTAATTTGGTGTTGTCTAGGCATCAGAGTTCAGGGTTGTTCGTGGATCATCAATGTTCTTTGTAACAAGATGTCACATATAATTAAATGGACATTTTAAGCACACATATGGGAATTTTTGCCAATTTCTGTATAAATGGCAAGTGAGGTACAGTACATGTTGTCAGCATACTGAAAGCTCAGCTTACAGCCGACCGGCTTCTGTGAATTTATATGAGATCTGTGACCTGAGTTTGGATGGGTTTTGAGGAGGTGTAACAAAACAACCTCTCCATAATTCATACCGCTATTATTCCTCTCTTTCTCTCTCTGTCATTCCCTTCGTCCTTCTCCCTCTATCTCTCTCCATCTCTTTCTCACAGTAAGGCTGTTCACCTGTATTAATAAATGGTCCAACACCCCTGTGTTGCCTGTCATCATGGCCGTGTTGTGAAGAGAGAGGGAGGGGGAGAGGGAGGTGTCAGGGCGACATGAATAATGGAGGGGGTGTAGACTGTGATCTGTCTCTGTCTGTCCAGCACGCTGCCACTGCCATGTTTTACTGCTGAACCCTGCATTGGCCAAACTGCATCATCTTAATTCACATGCACTAGCACACTACATACTGTACCCTAAGACACCCACACTTACACTAACACTAACAAAAAAAGTGTGCTTCACAGAGTCCACATTGAAAATATGGGATTAAAAATATCATTTAAACTTGAAAATACACTATCTTTAATGATTTTGAACAAGTTTAAAGTGTCCCTATTTTCAAATATTTCCTTTCATGCAGTGTGTATTATAACTGTTTGTGAATGTAAAGTTGTAAAGTTGAAACAAGTACATGATTAATTATTATTATCATAATTGTTATTGTCTCCCAAAAGAAAGAATCCACTCTGAACCGACCTTTACAAGTTTTTTTATTAAGAAGAATCCTAGAAGAATCCTACTGCTTTGCAGATCTACATCATTAAAAGATACATTTGCATAATGCCTGCCTATGTTGTGTCTGCCTCGTCATTTTACTGACGACTGAGTTCAGCGTGGGATTCCCAAAACACTTGCTCTAGACTTAATCCTCAGAATCAAAACCCCTAAGTATGAATAATTATTGATTTATTCATTTTTCTACCAGGTGTTCAAAATACTTAGTTTTGTGCAGAGCTGGAAGGTAACGGAGTACATTTATATGAGTACTGTACTGAAGTACAATTTTGAGGGATCTGTACTTTACTTTAGTATCATTTTTGGGGAGTACTCATGACTTTACTCAAGTACATTTGTGAGGGAAATATTGTACTCTTTACTCTACATTTCTATCTATAACCGTGAGTACCCGTTACTACTTTGGAAAAAAAAAATGGAAAAAAGAAAAATCTTGGAAACCCTCAATTTTTTTTCTCCCTCTCAAACGTGATTGGATTGTGCAGGCGCCACTGATTGGGACAGCCTATCAGCAATCACCTTCAGCTTTCCGCCAAAGTAAACTCCATGGTCAGATCTAGATAAGAGACGAAACCATGGACGAAAAAATGGTTGAAGACGCAGCAGGTCCATCCCGGTAATGTACCAACCCATGGCCCCACCTCGCCAGACTATTTATTTATTTTCTGAATTTTCTGAAATTTTCTGAAATGTTAAATAAAGCAACATGGTAAAAGATGCAAATGACTTGATTTTACTTTCAATTCCTTTTACATTCTCCAAGGTACTTACATTACAAATTTTTCATAACTCCATGTAGAACGTTTCTGTACATAAATGTAAGCACTGTGGGAGTAGTAATGCAATATGGACTCTTGCACTCTTGATACTCAAGTACATTTAAAAACATCTCAGGTTACACATATAACCTGGTTCCCTGAGAGGGAACGAGATGCTGCGTTTGAGACGCGGTGGGAACGCCCTGCGTGATTACATCGTGAAGCACATGTAAAATCAGTTCAATGGAAGCCCGAATCGTCATAGGCGTCATACTGTAGATCAGGAAACTATAAAGCACCCCTGAAATCAGACCACGCCGGCTTCTGAAAAAACCTGAAGCAAATCGATCAGGGCATGCAGGAAGTATGGCAGGCAAATGCAGAGTCTCGTTCCCTCTCAGGGAAACAGGGTGACATAAGTAACATGAGACGTTCCCTTTCAAGGGAACTTCAAGTTGCGTTTGAGGCGCGTTGGGATCCCCATACCCACTATGCCATAGTGACAAATGCCGTTCTGTGTAAAGTCCTTGCGCACACTAAGAAGCAAGCAAGCTTGTCCCTGGAGTGGAGAGGTCAAGGTCATAAAATCTGACAAATGTATGCAGAGAGGACCATCCAGCCGCATTACAAATATCAAGATGGGAAACACCCGAAATAAAGACCGTAGCGGCCGCCATACTCCTAGTAAAATAGGCCAGAACAGCCAGAGGTGAAGGCTGTCCGGCCACTTCATAAGCCAATGATATAGCCCTTCTGCCGCCGGAGTTCTCGCCATCGTTCAAAAGCTTTGCTACCGATGTAAATTCGGAACTTCGCACATTCTTTATCCGACTCCTTCTTCTTTTTAATTTGTTTCTCAGAACGACGTCTCTTTGGTCGTGTGTCGGCCATTTTTCAAACTTCCCTCTTATGCTTCTCTCTCCTTCACACACACACCCCCTTCATGTGCACGCGCACTAACCCCCCAGACCCACCCTCAAATACTTCTTGCCAGTGATTGGCTGGAACACTGTTTGTTAGGTTTTGTGGTCCGGGTGAGATATGATTGTTTTTGTTGCTGTTTGTGGAGCCTGTGGTGTCTACAGAGACCGCGTTTTTTTACAGTGTGTTTAGGGGACAGGCAGCTAGCCGATAGTGAGGAGACGTTTGATGTATGTGACAAAAAATGTTTTGGCCCCACATCGCTTAGAGAACCTTTAAAAGGTGGAGGATAAAAGGCCTGCAGCACTATAGGGCCCCCAACATTATCACTGGGACCTTAGGAGTATAACCCGGTCTAGGGTATAGAAATGCTTTCACCATACCAGGTGCAAATTCCAGAAATGAGGGAGCAACCGACAGGTCATGTAGATTTCCAATTCATCTGATAGAAGAAATAGCAAGGAGAAAAAAAGAGTCTTTAGAATGAGGAATTTTTCTGAAACCTCTTCAATGGGCTCAAAGGGAGCCAAAGCCAAACCTTCAAGTACAACGGCTAAATCCCAGGCCGGTGCTCTAGAGTGCAGTGCAGGTCTAAACCTCAGTGTAGAAAACGAGTAATAAAAATGGTAAATGGACTGCATTTATATAGCGCCTTCATAGACCTAATGGCCACAAAAGCGCTTTACATTTGCCTCACATTCACCCATTCACACACTCATTCACACACCGACGGCAGTGTCCGCCATGCAAGGCACCATCCAGCTCGTCGGGAGCACCTGGGGTTAGGTGTCTTGCTCATGGACACCTCGACACTTGGTCAGGTGGAACCGAGGATTGAACCACCAACCTTTCGGTTCGTAGACAATCCACATGTACCACTGAGCCACTGCCGCCCACAGAAGATCTCTCCCAAAATAAATACCCCCATAGGGGTGTGGTAGGCAGATATAGCAGCTATGTAAACCTTTAGGGTGGAACAGTCTTGCAAAAAATCGAGAACTGAATCAACAGGGCAGTTAACAGCATCAGGATCTAAACAGTCACCACACCAGGTGGAGAATAATTTCCATTTCAATGCATACAGTCTTCTCGTGGAAGGGGCTCCGGAATGAAGAATGTTCTCAACAACTTCAGTCGAGAGACAGGATTCTATGAGCTGGGCCCCCTCAGAGGCCAGGCCCACAGTTTCCACAACTTCGATCGAGGGTGAAATATCGTGCCCCCTGCCTGGGACAGCAGGTCCCTCCTGAGCGGAATCTCCATGGGAAAGCCGTCCAGATGAGACATTAAGTCCAAGAACCAAATTCGAGTCGGCCAGTAAGGGACTACTAGTAGCAGATGAGCCCCTTCCCGGCGAACCCTCTCCAGAACCCCCTGGAGCATAGATATCGAGGGAAATGCGTACAGGTGCAGCCTCGGCCACTCCTGCACCATCGCATCCAGTTTGAGAAGAGCTGGCTGCATGAGGGAGAACCATATAGAGCAATGCGTTGTACAAACAATGTGAAAGATCAACTTAACTTTAGTTTGACCTAAGTTCTCCCTAAGAAGCTCCACAACCTCAGGATGAAGTCTCCAATCCCCTGGGCCTTAGCCCCTGCCTCAACAGGATATCCGCTCTAATATAAGAGACCATCAGTGTGTTGTCCGCCATTCGCCGAGCAACCACTCATGATCGCCCCCAATTGTGAGGGGAGCATCTGTCGATAGCAATATGCGTCGACAAGAAACCCCAACAATGGGCCTGGGCGAGGAACCAAGGTTCTTCCACTTGATCGAGGCACGAAGACATAGCCGCGTGACCTTGATTATGTGAAAACATATTTCCCTCTGAGAAAACCCCTTGGTCCTGAGCCACCACTGCAGGGGTCTCATGTACAGAAGGCCAAAATTACGTTGGACGCAGCTGCCATGAGACCCACCAGTCTGAAACTGACTGGCCTAGATATACCCCATTACAGCTGTGAGAATCGCTACACCTAGAAAAGTGGTCCTCTGGCCCATCAGAGCACAGCAGGCTTTCGGAAAGGATGGATATAGAGAGACTGGTTCATCCGACAAGTCTTTTCAGAATCATTGAACAATGTGGTGATGCAAATGTAAATTCTGAGAAAATTAAAGTGTTTTTGTTTTTTGTTGTTCTTTTTTTTTACTTTTGATGCATGTAATCTGGCTGTAGGAGACAAAATTGGGAGTCTTTAAAATATAACAATAGGGGCACTTTAAACAAAAAAAAACTGACTGGTGGACAGTTTGATAGACAGACATTTAGTTATTTAGATAGATGGATAGATGATAGTTAGTTAGTTAGTTAGTTAGTTAGTTAGTTAGTTAGTTAGTTAGTTAGTTAGTTAGTTAGTTAGTTAGTTAGTTAGTTAGTTAGTTAGTTAGTTAGTTAGTTAGTTAGTTAGTTAGTTAGTCAGTCAGTTAGTTAGTTAGAAGGACGGACGGATAGACGGGCAGACAGACAGACAGGGTGTTTTTGTGTTCACTGCAGTAATTAACACAAGCATGTACAGCATGCTGTACAACAGTCACTATTTCTGTTAATTTCCCCCCTCATGTTTTTTATTGGCTGTCCCAATTACTACAACCAGTCGATCAAATTCATCATGTCGACTGCAGTTAATGCTCTTGTTAGCCTATTAGTGCAGTAATCTAATCAGAGAGCAGGACCATCACACAGTGAGATGTCCTAATCAGACATTTTCCTGCCAATTTCCCACTGCTCGTTAAGTTAACGATCTTTTCACAGAGCGACAAATTGTCATAATTGATTTTCTCAAAGTCAAGGCAAAGACTGCAAGACCCCTCAGGAGCTCCACTGCCCATCCCTCCATTTTCCCACCTAAAAAATAGGACCATAAGCAACATCACAAACTCATCCCAATGTAAAAAGTGGTTTGTTGGTCTTTGGAGCTTTAAACTGCATGATCTACCAGTCTGGTTAAACTGCATGGTCTACCTCACCTGGTCAGCGGACAGGTGCCCAAAACCATTCTAAAATCAGTAATCCAGACAAGTCTGACCAGTCTAAACTGGTTTAAGCTGAAGAGTTGACAGCCAGTGGAGTCTCAATGACAACTAAATCAGTGTATCTCTTAAAGTGCAAACCAGCACTAAGGGCTGAGGAGTCATTATTGGATTCTCATATTTTCTGTAAAGAAAAGAACAAAGGAAACACATTAAAGCGTAGAAGTGCTATCAAATTAAAATTATTTTAAGCAGGCTAGAGACCACAGCAGACATTTCATTTCATTTCTGTGTGGAGAGATGTCAGACAGCAAACACATTCTTCTTAAGAAAATAATGAGATTCTAACTAAACTGTGGAACATATTCTAGCAAAATGTATATATAAAATGTGGAAGTTTCTGTAATATTTCATGTAGAATTAATTTACAAAAATACTGTTCAGAACAGATTTGGTATAATTAAAAGGCCACAGTCTGGAATGTTTCTTTTTAACCAGATATGAAAACTTTCACTGAAAATCGAAAGAAAGCAAGTCTAAACTGTACAAGGTTTGTTGTCAGACAGCATTCATAAAAAGTCATTCTGTTTATTCAAACATTCATCCCATTTAAATATTCACAGACATTTTTAATCAAAATGTCTAAGGGATTGAAAAAAGTGATACAAGTGAGATAGCTTGCTTCTAACAACATCAAGGTCATGGATTCAGTTCACTAGGAATGCATGAACTGATACAATACCTTGAATACACTTTAAGTTGCTTTGGACGTAAAACGCATGCGGCCTTTGGGCTGATAATAAAAATTGACTAATAAAAACTGACATACTGTACTTTTATTTCTCCCATTTTCATTCCTGTATCTTTCCACATTTAGAGTCTCACTGATTATTCAGAGTCACAATGGGTGAATTACTGCAAACCACAGCAGATCTGTGACACCTTCCAAATTAAATATACACTGCCTCTCTTCATTAAACAGAACAATGCAGGAAGCAAACAGATGATGTGGTTATACTAGTTTCAACTGAAAACACAGCAGCCATATAGAAACTAGGTGAGGAATATAAGCAGGGAAGATCGAGAAAGGGAAACATTATGAATAATGAAATGGTTAGGATTAATCCATAATCCCACAGTGAAGGAGGAGATGCAGGAGATCCATGACAGGAGTGAGGCAGAAGATAGTTTGAAAGTGGGCAAAAAAAAATGTATGGGACGTTCTGCCTCATTTAAAGTTCAGGTTTCAGTTCCTTCTTTTTTTTCTGATTGGCTCTTTTATGCCACTCTCATTATTTATCATGGCATTTTTAAATTTCTATAAAGAAACAACAGTATAAGCATGTCACCAGTGCAGGCCTGAAATGTACATTGCCCACCTGTTCTCATCTCCTCATCCATCCTTCTTTCTGCCACTGAGAGTTAAACAGAAACATCACACAGTTATTTTATCCACTTCACAAACTCGAACCTTTTTCTCTGGACCAGTTTGCCTTTAGTACAATGAGAGTCGTGGTGCTCTTATAGCAGAGACTGTCTAATATTGTAAGATAAGATGGCTCTTATTGACAAACTAAAAAAAAAAACTAACTTGGCCAACTTGGATCATTATTATTATTATTATTAGAATATGGTTCAAAAGTTTAGGGATGGTGACATTATTTTTGAAAGAAGTCTCTTATGCTCACCAAGGCTGCATTTTATTTGATCGAAAAATACAGTAAAAACGTCTCTGGTTACGTATGTAACCTGTTGGGAAAGTTCACTTTCTACACAAACTAGTTCAAAGTTTAGTTCACACGTTTTAAAATTTTAACACACCTCCCTTTTCGAATCCATTCAGCTGATTTTCTGATATTTAGAAGAATATCAGTAACCATACAGTTTCTGGTCTCATTGACTTCCATAGTAGGAAAAAAAATATACAGTACTATGGTATGGAAGTCAATGAGACCAGAAACGGTCTGCTTAGTAATATTCTAAATATCAGAAAATTGGTTGAATACATTCGAAAACGGTAAAACCCAACTGTTTATCTCTGAGGGAGTGGTAATTTAAGCCTATTTCCAAAAAAAGTGGAGTATCCCTTTAAATGCTGTTTGCTCACCAGTCTGTCATACAAAATTGTTTGTGTGGTGTATTATGTGATAACTCCTGCCTAGCAAATACTAAGGACAGACACAGCGTTTACACTCAGACAGATTCATATAGCGCTTTCTGAAGGCACAAAATCTTTCCTGGTCGATAACGTCACCCGCCTATGACCCGTCAAGTCTCACCCGTCTCTCCATTGGACTGATTCCATACGTGCTTCATGACGCACAACGCAGGGGCGTTCCCATAACGTTTTCACACAGCTCGAAGTTCCCTGATAGGAAACAGCATTAATGTGAGACGTTATTACAATATGTATTAAAATGTAATTTAATCATTTGATGTCAAAGCTGAATTTTCATCTCTTCAGTGTCATATCCATTTACAACCCGGTCTCATCCCAAGACGTCATATAACTGACGTTTTGGGACGTCTTTTGACCATACGTCAATATTCGCCTTTTTAGGGCCCCCTTGAACGTCGGTAGATGAGGTTATGGGATCCTAACTCTACCCCAGACCTAAACCTAACCCGTCACCTAACTGACGTTAAAGGTAAAGCGTCAGTTGTATGACGGCCCGGGATCGCCATCTACCGACGTTTAAGGGGGCCCTAAAAAGGCGGATATTGACATATGGTCAAAAGACGTCCCAAGACGTCAGTTATATGACTTTTTGGGATGAGACTGTGTTACCATTTACATTACATTTACATTTATTCATTTAGCTGATGCTTTTCTCCAAAGTGACTTACAATTGCTATATATGTCAGAGGTCACACGCCTCGGGAGCAAATAGGGGTTAAGTGTCTTGCTCAGGGGACACATTGGTGTCCCAAGGTGGATTCGAACCTGGGTCTCTCACACCAAAGGCATGTGTCTGATCCACTGCGCCATCACCACCACCAAGGGTGATTATATCCTTAATAAACAACGCATTCTCACCCCAAGGCGTCACCTTTGACCATGCTTCAATATTGGGTAGGGGTAGGGTACACGCGATCCTAGGGCGTCATCTAACTGACGCTAAAGGGCGCCTAAAGCATCAGATATTGAAGCATGTCCAAATGCTTCCCAAGGCGTCAGTTAAGTGACGCCTTGGGGGTGAGAATGGGCTGTAATAAATTATTCTAACATGCTGATTTGGATCACAAGAAACATGTCTTATTATTATCAATGTTGTGCTGTTTACACGGTACAAAACAGTTGTGCTGCTTTGTACTGAAATAGAAAAACTGAAATAGAAATATTTTGTCTCATTACAAATGTCTTTAGAAGTATTCATTTTATTTATTTTTTTAAATCTGAATTGACAACAAACATTTTAACAGTAGTATATATACTGTACAGTATTTACATGGATTATGGAACACTTTTCTCCAAAACAACTTACATTCAAGATACACATTAAAGTAGTATACGAATTCTGCAGGAATCATGACCATTGCCGTTGGTAGCACAACACTACCACAACACTCCATTTGTGCTACAGGAATGCATTTTTTGTAAAGTACAAATATTCTAGTAAGCTCACAAAAGCTGCATGCAAATCAAAATGTATGCTGTTTTAGATTTACAGCATGTACAGCATGTCACACTGCAAGACATGTCAACGCCTCAAAAGTATTTAAGGTCCACCACCCTTGTACAGTGACAAATCATGCTTGATACGAGGTGAAACACACCCCCATGCAGCATAAATCAGACATCATTTAAAATGAGAAAAGCCTTAAACTGACGTTTTACCAAACAAACTTTAACAAAAGAGCTTACTAAATTATGTGCCTATAGTCTTCCTCTCCAGAATCCACTTACAAAGATAACATTGTTCCATGTTTAATCACAAGGAACAGGAATTACAGAATATGAATGATTTAAAACGAACGTGAGTGTTCGAGCATGTGATCTTGAAACTAAATTGAAGGACAGTGTTCAATGTCATATCTAAAACTGTGCAATGGCTTAGCTTTGTGTTTCATTTCCCCAATCAGTGAGAAGAACACACTGAAACACACACACACACACACACACACAAGGCTGACTACAGGAATGCTTAAGTGTATTAATATTGAATGGGTGCCTTTAATTAGAGAACTGAGCTTCACTGCTGTGGTCTAGGCAGAACTTGATTAAACAAGAGCCGAGGTTTCAAAGGAGTTTGAATTAGTGTGTGTGTGTATGTGTGCTTCTGTGCACGCATACATGCGATTGTGTTCACGTGTAATTGCCGTGTGAAAATTATGGTGCACATAACCCTAGTTAGCACTCAGACTATTTTAAAGATCATGGGTGCACTGCACCTCACAAGACCTCACAATACGGCAACAAAGCTAAATTTATTTTTCTTCTTTTACGACTCTCTCAACCCCTTGGTTTATTGTGTACTTTGGCGTCGAGGGCCAGCTGTCATAGTTATCAGCTGCCATTGTCATTCTCTTGTAGGATCTTTTGCCATGTTGTTAAAGTAGTGCTGTGTTTCAATATTGGCCTGTGATCAGACAAATAACAATCAAGTTGATTTGATTTGGCATCAAGCTTTAATCTACAGTACATTACTTTGGCATTACATAATTAGACCCTTATGGATTAGAAATATAGCCAGAAACCAGTTCCAGAAATTATTAAATTAATGATTTATTTTTATTTGTTTGAGTGGCAGATTGAGGATTAGATTAGACTGGAATTACGCCATGGATCCCAACATGAGGGATCAATGAACCAAAAGGAACATTTTCATAGCTCAGGAGACTTAATGGATTTCTCAGTTTGAAATGTTATTTTGGCCTTAGGTTGGTGGTAAAATACCATTTTCACAAGATGTAAAATAAATCTCCGTGAGTGTGAAGTTTTAGCACAAAATACCCCACAGATATTTTTAGCATGTTAAAGTTGTCACTTTTTGAGGGTTTGCAAAAACGCACCATTTTGAGCCTGGCCCTTTAAATGCAAGTGAGCTGCTACAGAAGGCGGGGTTTCAAGAACTCATGTTAGCAGCTGCAATTTCCTCATGCAGACACACTAAAATGACAGAAACTGTTCTCACTTTAATGTTAAAACAGAGTCAGTCAAAGATGGAAAGACTCAAGAGACAAGTCTTCATCTTCTGGAGGTGGTCCCACGCCCTCATCGATGTCTTTAAGAAGATTGGCCTAGTAAGCTTGTATCATGACATGGCTTAGTGGGCAGCACCGGGGCTTTTAGGGACGATAAAGATTCAGGAAATAAATAGGTAGCTAATGGCTGTTCCATCTGCGGCATCGACCCATAACCTTTCTTTCGCGACCCCTAAAATATTGCTGTCATTTAAAATAGGGGGGTTGGACACAAGCAAGGAATGAGGCTTGTTCTACGATTTACACAACTTGTGTAAATCGGGAAAGAAAGGCAAGCCCCAATGCTGAGGAAGCACTCATCTAATTTTCTTTTCACGAGCGCTTCCTGCTTCTCATGTGGCCAACTGATATTGAGACGGTCCACAGCACGAGAGAAAACCTCTACCAGCTCCTCATATGCAGGGATATGGGGTGGCGACTCATCCCCAAAATTTCTGCCCTCGATGCTGAGCCTCGATACTGAAAAATTGTAGGATCTAAACAAAAAACGGTCGCACAGTTATATCAAATTGCTGTTCAGAGGAAAGCTTTGACTATAGCAAGAGATACATCACACCCTTTGAATCATGTATTTGAATTATTGCCATCACGTCATCGTTATAGAACTCCAAAAGCTATTAAAGCAATATATAAACAATCTTTCGTACCAAATGCAATAAGTCTTTTAAATAAAAGGAAGGAATTGTGATTGTGATTATTTTAATCATATATGTTTATGTATTATGTGTTGTTAATTGTTTTTTGTGATTGTAATTGCAAGACCAAAGACCAATTTTCAGCCAAGGCTGAACAATAAAGGCTTACTTACTTACTTACTTACTTACTTAATTGTTCCCTTTTATTCAGGTTTATGCATGCTCATTGCACTGTGAGTATTTTCACAAGGATGATGTACTTGATATATGTTCAGTTGGTGTATAGGACATAGAAAATGGACAGGTAATTTAGGAATGATTAAACCTTATTAAATCTGCAGAGCCGGCCAACCAGCTGCCCGGCTCTTCTTGACAGAATACCAACCAAACCCCCCAGCAGAATAAAGCACTGCATATAAAACATAAATTCTGCTGTCAGTTAAACATTACAATACATAATAAAACATGACTATGTTTAACATGTGTGTGTTTTTATTTAAATCCTTGCCTCAAACAAAGATATTTTCCATAGACTGAACTCTAAGGATACTCTAATTAATCCAAGCACACCAGGCATACAGTATGTAAACCCAAAGCTTTAGTGTATGAGTGTACAGCATAAACATTAAGCCAACTAAAAATATAATGTCTTTACTGTATGTCAAGCCACCAAAACAATTCTGACCAACCTTTCACGCATCTATTTAAAAAGCATTTTCTTTTTTTCTTTTTTTTCTTTGGGGGGGGGGGGGTGATGGGGAAGTTGCACATCAATCTCTTCAGTGGACCCTGGTGCATCATCCTATCCATTGCAACAAAGTTGTAAGCCACTGAGTTTTGATTTTTTTCCCCTCCAAACCAAGATGGCCAATGGCTAGTCAGACATGCCAAGTTGCTCCAGAATATCCACCCATTCCTTCTATCCTAGGACACTCTTGTAGGTAAAAAAAAAAAAGCATCAAGCAGTATCTAATGAGTCATATCACAGTAAAATTTTCCAATTTTTAATTTGAGATTGAGAGAAAAATCTGATTAATCACCTCACTATAGTGGACCTTGTGCATCAATGGCTATATTTTAGCTATAATTCATACTTATACTGTGAATATTGTTTTTGAAAATAGTTAATCTGTAGCTTTTTTGACTGTAAATAAATGTATTTGTATTATTCGAATATAATTTTCATTGACGTCTAAAAAAGTTATGTAATTACATAATTTGTGACTTGTAATGCATTACTTTACTCATTTCATCAAAAAGTAATCTAATTACGTAATGCATTACTTCTTAGATCAAAAAATATCTGTTTACATAATGAATGTTGCTTGCAATGCATTTATTTACTCGTAACATCAAAAAGTAATCTGATTACGTAATGCACGTTATTGTAATGCGTTTCTTTACTCGTAACATCAAAAAGTAAGCTGATTATGTGCATGTTACTTGTAATGCGTTACTTGTTAGATCAAAATTAATCTGATTACGTAATGCATGTTATTGTAATGCACTGTTATATCAAAAAGTAATCTGGTTACATAACGCATGTTACTTGTAATGCATTACTTGATCAAAAATTAATCTGATTATGTAATGTATGTTACTTGTAATGCGTTTCTTTATTCGTAACAACAAAAAGTAATCTGATTACGTAATGCACATTACTTGTAATTAATTACTTGTTAGATCAAAAAGTATTCTGATTAGGTAATGCATGTTACTTCTAACACATGACTTTACTTGTAACATCAAACAAGTAATCTGAATGCATTATGCCTGCCCCAACACTGCTCATTCCAGATGAGATTGAAAAAAACGGTAACACTTTAGAATACGGTTCCTTCGTTAATGAATAACTACACAAGAACTAATGAGCAACACAATATTAACAATCTAGTAACTATTATTAACTAACAAGGAACTCTGATTAACGAACTAGTAAGTAATAGCGCACAGACGAAAGTGGTAGTTCACTATTAACTAATCAATAACAACTATTTTTTAATACTTCCCAGAGAACTACTGAAAAAGTTTATTAACAATCTAGTAACTACTATTAACTAAAAGAAACTCTTATTAACGAATTAGTAAGTAATAGCTCACAGATGAAAGTGTTACTAGATACTTCTGTGGGAATTACTAATTATTTGGATCCGTATTATAAAGTGAAGATCATTGGAACTAACTAGTAATTACTCAAGTGTTACTAAAGACATTTTCTAAAAGTATACTAAAGTTCACCAAAAATCTCAAACGGTTGCACAAATCATGACTAGATCATGTAGTAACACTTGAGTAATTACTAGTTAGTTCCAATGATCTTCACTTTATAATACGGATCCAAATAATTAGTAAGTAATAGCTCACAGATGAAAGTGTTACTAGATACTTCTGTGGGAATTACTAATTATTTGGATCCGTATTATAAAGTGAAGATCATTGGAACTAACTAGTAATTACTCAAGTGTTACTACATGATCTAGTCACGATTTGTGCAAACGTTTGATTTTTGGTGAACTTTAGTATACTTTTAGAAAATGTCTTTAGTAACACTTGAGTAATTACTAGTTAGTTCCAATGATCTTCACTTTATAATACGAATCCAAATAATTAGTAATTCCCACAGAAGTATCTAGTAACACTTTCATCTGTGAGCTATTACTTACTAATTCGTTAATAAGAATTTATTTTAGTTAATAGTGGTTACTAAATTGTTAATAAACTTTCAGTAGTTCTCTGGGAAGTATTAAAAAAATAGTAGTTATTGATTACTTAATAGTGAACTACCACTTTCGTCTGTGCGCTATTACTTACTAGTTCGTTAATCAGAGTTTCTTGTTAGTTAGTAATAGTTACTAGATTGTTAATATTGTGTTACTCATTAGTTCTTGTGTAGTTATTCATTAACGAAGGAACCGTATTCTAAAGTGTTACCAAAAAAACGTATCGCTAGGTTTTCTCAGAAGAGGGCTATGCTAGAAATGTGTCCATCTCTAACATAATCCGAATTATCAGCTAATAAGGGTAAACATAGTGTAAACAAGGGTGAAATACTCTGGCACACTGGAGGGAGCATCTGAGTGTACATTGACAGGCTGTAGACACTTCTGATGGAATCACATCCTCATGTTCTGATATCCAAGAGACACGAAGAGCAACTTGTATGAAGGTCAATTGCCTTAGCAATATTTCAGATTTATATACTTTTTTATATATTTTATAGTTTTCCCATGATTTGATGTAATTGTATTGATTAGTTTGTTAAATGGACATACTTTATCTGTTTGATTATTGTATTATGTGTAATACAGTATCTCTTCAGTTTAAACTATAAATACATGCTGTCCACTCAAGTGGACATCTGAAAATCTCTTTGAAAAATTTGTTCAAATTAAAAAAAAATAAATAAATCAAATCTTGTTTTTCATGCCCTAAGAGCAATAAAAACACAAAGGAAAAAAATCCTGACTGAGGATATCATAATTAATGCATGAAAGGGTTAATTGTCTACCACTGCACCATGTTCCAAAACACATCTTCCGACTCAAGATGGATTTTCCCTGTTAGCTTGGCCTTATAAAGCATTATTAAGTTGAGAGAGGTACAAGAATCTCTGCTCTGTCACCATTGTACTGAGAAGGCATTTTGAATGAACAGCCTTCTCTAAATGACAAGTCATCAAGCTCATTGTTTGACACAGACTTCTGCTTATTCACATTTTATAGAAGACAGTAGAAGCTGTCAGAATGAGGGAACAAAAGGGCATTCATCAGCACAACTCATAACACCACAGGGGTGCATATCAATGCCATCAATCAAACTATTATTAATTTATGATGCACTGCATTAGGTTGCCTTCATCTTCATGTAAATGTCTACCAGAGTACAGTATAGGAGGAATGCTGGAAATAAAACCTTTATGAAGTTAATGCATGACTTATTTAAGTGTATAATTAAAATATTAAATGAATGTGCCACAAGAATAGTCTAAAACTCGATTTAAATTACAATTAAATAAAAATGAGTGTAGATACCAGTCTCTTAAATTAAACATGTACCCAGACATGGGTGGCGCTAGCAGGTGCTTTAGCACCTCCAAGAAAGACCAAAACACCCCGATAGCACCCCCCAAAAATAATAATGTCTGGAATCAATTATATTCAGGCTGTATTTGGTAGCCACATGGTGAAGGAAAAAGAAAACTTATCTTGTTATTTCAAGTTGTTAAGTCATTATTACGACATAATATAATATCTTGTTATTTCGACATAATAACAGGGGTTTTCTTGCATTGAATTTTTTTGAAGGTTGCCAAAGCAAAATTTGGTCCCGCAAATCCTTTTTTGATCGATGAGTGATGTACTGTAGAATAGAATGACTACTGCGCATGACAGGGCCCCAAGTCCCCACTCCTAGGACAATTAACTCCTGTACTTTTTATAAATAAGCATATTTTAATTGGTCTTGATCATATGTGCTTTTTATACAACGACTGGCGAGGAGGCGGCTCCAAGACTTAGTGTACAAGGTAGCTTTCCCAGAGTGTAATAAAATAAATTAACCCCTTTTCTACTACCAGCCTACAAGACAGGAGGAATGCCCCTACTCCAAGATGACAGAAATTAAAGGTGTATTTATTCTAAAATAAAGAAAATGATTGTAAGTGCCAAAAATAAACTTTTGTTTCACATCACTTATGAATGAAAAATAAACAGTCACAGAAATAAAGCTTCAAGCTTATGTTCAGTCTCTTTCCTTTCTGCAGGAATACTCAAGTCAAACAAAATAAAATTAACAACAGCTCCAACAGAATATTCAGGTGAGAACCAGTTCCCTTTCAAGGGAACTTCGAGCTGCGTCGAATGCTGTGGGAACGCCCCTGCATTGTGCGTCATGAAGTACGTACAGAATCAGCCCAATGGAGAGACGGAAAGTCATAGGCGGGTGACGTCATTGACCAGGAAACTATGAAGCACCCCACACACAACTGTCAGCATGACGGGCAACGTCACTTTTCGTATGACACAGCCACGCAGTTCAGCTGCGATCACACTTGTAACTCACTTGTAGCTTCTCGTCTGCTCATCACGACACTTGTCAACTGCTGTTCACGTAAAATAAAATAAAATAAATCACTACAAAACTGTTTATTTCGTCTTTCACTCAAATTTACTCGCACTCCCGATCGTTTCACTCGTGCTCTCCGAATTTTCTCCTTCTCGCTCACTGTCCCGGTTGCTGTATCTTCCGAGAAAACGTTCAAAATAAAAGTCCTTGAAAATCTCCACATTCTCTAAAAAGCATTCCGCCCATTCAGCTGGCATAAACAACATTTAACTAAACGAAAAACCTATCCAGTGATTAAATGTTTTCTATATTGACGCAAATCTTGTGCGATATTCTAAACTGCCGAGATAATCACACAAGCTTGCCGTAGGCTGGACGTCCACTAATGACACGTCACACGTCCGATACGCAAATGACTCATTTCAACCATTCTCTGTAATGAATAGTTAAAACAACTGACCTGTCCAACACTGAAACTCACGAGACCTGTATCGGTGTATAAAAAAGGGTAACTTAATTAGATTAGTTAACATTTAGTGTCAATACTATTAATAAACTGCACTTCTACAGCATTGTTAATTTTAATTTCACTATTTAGAGAGTCTCTTGCTAGGCCCACTATATGTGCCATTAAATAAGCACATTTAGTTTCATTTTTGTTAAAACACTTTTACATCTACGCTGATTATGAAAATTGAACAGCATGAGTAAGATGCACAATAAAAAGATGGGTCAGAAATGATTTTGACCACTGAATTAAGTTTTGTTTTGTAGAAAGCCTTTCTTTAATGTGGATTTCGTTTTGTATAAATTGTTTCTTTAATTTTATTAGTTGTATCTTAACAAAACATTAGTTATTGCTCTTAATGTCATTGGAGGCATTAAACTTTATTTAGTCTTTGTCACAAGGGGTCTCAAATGAATAGAAGTTTGAACCCCAGTACTTCTTTGTTAGTTCCCCAAAGCAAAGTACAAAAACCAAAAGACCTAAGGAACCAAGACTCATCTATAATGTGTGTGGCATATTAAAAATTAGATCTGACAACACGCTAAAGGAACAAGAGGGTATTTACATACTTGAACTAGTAGGTAAACAAGACACGTGGACGTAGTAATTTCTATTCTTCTCACACTGTCTCTGACTTGTGTCTTCAGTAAACTTATGGGATTTGCAAAAAAAAAAATACTTATGTAGGATTGGAAATGTATTGGTCAAACAAATACCCCAAGATTTTCATTCCTATTTACCTTTCTGTTTTACACCTTCCTTTCAACTTGCATATTTTTATTTTCCACATCTTTCTTCTCACATCACATTTGCTTTCCCAAACTACCAATGATGTTATTCCAGTCAGTGTTCTGGCTTTCCAGTCCTTCCTAAATGTAGTTCCCTTTGTCCACTCTACCTTGGGAATATGGCCAAGGGCAATCATTAATAATTCAAGCAGACTTCAAATGTTTTCAACTCAGTGTAAAGGTTGAGAGCTGGAACCAGGAGAGACTTTCTGAGTCTATTTCAATCAGGCCACCTAGGGATTCGGCACACCTGTGTGAGCCAGCTCTGTTGTCCGAAACCTGAAGAGGTTTGGAGTTTTGGTCTTTTGTTTTGTTATTTATCTCTTTTGTTTTTCCTCAGATTTGCTCAGAGAAAAATACAAAAGCCACCAGCAATTTTCTGATGGAGTGATAATTGCACAACCAGTTTTACTGCTTAATGAACTGTTAAAATCAACCCCTCGCAGCTGTTCAAATATTTTTAGAAAATGCGGTATATTGACAAAACATGAAAAACACCACTGCCTCATATCACTCATTTTAAAGCACAATTTTGCCAGAACAACTTTGAAAAACCTTGTTTTATGAAATCTTTGCTCAGCGCCATGCCCGGCTTTCTTCAGAGCTCCAGTGGGGACATGTTTTTCGGTAATCACTGGTTCTTAACTACTCTGTGCGGCGACTAGCACGCATCTCTGAACTGAGACTCACAAAGCCCAATGCAGGGTCGACCGCATTAATGAATGGTTGCTTGGATACAGTCAAGTGCACTGATTCTATTCACCGAGCTCGGCAGACCTACCGGGGAACACAAGTAGACAACATCCAACCAAAGTGCTCTCAGCCCCTGACTTTTCCTGCTTAACCCTCACATGGCCAACACACACCAGCTCTCTGCCAAAACAGAGACACCATGAGAGCAGAAGAGAGAAAGAGAGTGAGGATGTGCATGGTCTAAGCTTATGTGCATCTATATGCATGTGCAGTCTAAAAAATGTAAGATAAACCCCAAAACAATTTATTTTCTTCAATTTAGAAAATTGAAGATTTCTCTGACTACAGAGGGCCCAAGGTCTGAGACCATTCGTGAAACCGCTTATTTTGTATTGCCTAAATTTAGAAACATAGGAAATATTTCACAATCCATAAAAATCCAAAATCCAAAGATACAAAATCCAAAAAAAATTTGAACTTTATATAACTGAAATGGTTGTCTTTCTTGAAACCCTTGGATAATATCCAGAGTATGTCCAAAGCTAAAGAAGCTAATGTTAATACACTCTCTGAAAAAACTGAGGCATTACGTTTTAAAAGGGTGCTTAACGGGTGCATATTAGAACCTAAAGCGTGCAAAATAGCACCTAAACATAGTAGTGCCTTTTGAAAGGGCACTGCCCCAGACCCAGCTTCTTTTTTTATTTTTACTTTTATTCTTAAAAATTAACTAAGATTAATAAATTCTATAGATGTATTGTTGTAGATGTATCAATTTATCAGTCTAACCACTTTTAATATTGAACACAATCAGAGACTCACATTTCCTCACAGTGTCAGCTTCCACTGACATCTTCCGTTGTAAGAGCAAATGATACTTGGTGACCCTGGCGCAGACTGACAAGCTCAGAGCTAATGAACAACCTGTTTGGCACAATCTCTAATGACTGATTCATCAGCTGTGTGTTGAAATCAGAGCAGGACGAGTCTGAGTCTTTACTGACGACTGTCGAGGTAGAGCGTTTCACCGTCAGCCTGCATCTCACCGTTAATGGGCTGTCATGGGGGAGGGAGGAGTTGTCGGTATTGATTTTGTTATTGAGTAAGATGTTGCAACATCTTACTCTATAGGGTGATAAACGCAGATTGAGTCATATGAATCTCCATGTGATCGATAACTCTATCGTGCCGGTAAGTCTCTCACTACAAGGAAGCACTCGGTGTGGTCACAGTTAGTTTGTCTCTGATGACAGACAGTTCAATCCAGGATGAAGACTCATTCTAGATCCTGTGTATACATAGTAAAGATTTTCAAATTATTCATTAAGTTGAATTTGTTGATATTTTTCCACAATGTCAGAATGCAAAAATTGATGTTTTTGCTCAGGGTGCTTGTCCCAATTGCATGGCACTGCAACGGACATGTCTACAGCATTTATTATAGTCTGCTCTAACTGCTTCATTAATTATGAATAATGATAAAATGGAAAAATGAATTCCACATACTGTTCTAACATCTCAGAGTAAGATGATACGAGAGAACGATGCATAGATATCTCTCTCTAGCAGGTTAGTGTTGAAGGGAGTGTTCTTTATGCAACTTAATTGCAGAACTTAATTCCCCTCTTGACTGACCTTGGTGAGGTACAGACAGTCTCTTTTAATTACCGCTTATTAGCAACAACACAGGGAAAAAAGAAAGAAAAAGACAGAAAGGTTCATTACACTGCATGTTTAAAAAAAGAGTTTTGTTAATTTTATTAAGAAACTTCATATTACTGTCAAAAAAAGTCCACAAGAATTTCGTGTGAAAGATTTTTTACAAGCGGATATTGTATTCAGTTGATCATGTAAAATTACTCCCCAAAGTTGTTTGAAACCTGTATGGATTTCTTTCTTTTGCTGAAAAAAAGAAGATATTTTGAAGAATATAGGTAACCAAACAGTTGATGGACCCCATTGACTTCCATTGTATTGAGCCCATCAACTGACATTGGCCCACCATACACAGATATGGTATTATATGCTATAATTAGGATTAGTACATCAAAAAATAATACAAATTCTGTCATCATTTACTCACCTTCGTGTTGTTTCAAACCTGCATTTTTTTTTCTTTCTCTTGGTGGAACACAAGAGTCCACGCTTTTGTTTTTTATGGCAGGAATTTCAGTGAACAACTTAAAATTATGTTTTTCCTCACACAAAGATATATTGCTTCAGAATACTTTCATTTTGCTTTTATGGTCTTTCATTGTATGAAATAGAGAAGCAAAAATATCCTTTTGTGTTTCATTGAAAGAAAGAAAGAAAGAAAGAAAGAAAGAAAGAAAGAAAGAAAGAAAGAAAGAAAGAAAGAAAGAAAGAAAGAAAGAAAGAAAGAAAGAAAGAAAGAAAGAAAGAAAGAAAGAAAGAAAGAAAGAAAGAAAGAAAGAAAGAAAGAAAGAAAGATTTCGACACCGCGAAAATAAAAGCAATATAGACCTAAACATAAAGCAAATTTGCCTGTGAACGCTTTATATAAATACAATATAGGTAGGTCTAAATCCGGGTGATCAGTTACATCAGTGCTATATATCATCATATCGTCCAGCCCTAAAACTTTATAGCTTTTTATTTGGGTGAGTGTTTATTAAAAAACATCAAATAATGCAGAATCTGCAATGATAACTATTTAATTGATGGGTTGTTAACATGTTTAACAATACAAAATATATGAGTATGGTTTTACACCTAAATTCAGCATACTGACACAAAATGATAACTGCAAATCCACCTTTCGCTGACTGGAGTCCAGTTGTTTCTGTGAATTGCAGTGATCCATTTGCTTCTCTTTCTACAGCAGTCTGTAAAAATAAACCTCTGATTTTTTATTTTATTTTTTGTTTTTGTTTTGTCAAATCTAGTTGTACAGTCAATCGCAAAGCTCTTTCCCACTTTATATGTGTTGTGTTTGTTTTGCGCGGCATTCAAGCTGAAAACATATACTGCCGCTCAGTCTTTTTGCCACTCACTGTGAGTAACTGCAGGCACTCCGGCCAATGGTGACGTCACGCGCATAGCCTCTATTCGACCTTCGCACTTGCTCTTACAGATGGAATGTAAATTCTGTGAAGATTGGCCACCAGGCCGCGCACATACTGTATGCATGAAACCTCTATATCGGACAGTGTTTCAGTTTCATTGTCCAACCCCTGTATTAAAGCTATGCAATTGTCATTTTTAATCAGACTAAATTATATATTCGGGGGTTTGAAAAGTTCCATTTATGCACAAGGTTAACAGTGATTGTCGTAATATTACATAAAAGTACTGACCCCGAGAACAGTCAAAGACGTGATGAAATCATAATAATAGTATTGAGGATGATGTATTATTTTAACAGGTCTCACTTGCTTTGTCATGTTGCCATGGTGAAGTCTCAGTTTTGGCTGCTATGAGGAAAAGAATTGTCCCACGGATCCATCAATCAATGGTCAGATTGACCGTCCATTGGTCCTGCAGTGCAGGAGAACTATCATTGACAGAGAGCAGCTGTTCCCTCAAGCCCTATTATGACACCATCAGTGAAATGCTGTGGAATGGTGTGACAAAAATAATGAGGCAGGGATGAGCAGGGCAAACATCAGTCTGAGGACACACTTTTACCCTTCACTTTACTTCTACAACACCAGCGATGTATTATGAATATCCATCATTAGGACAGAGTTTGTTTGACCCGTTTCACACCTTCCCTGAGTTTGGATCAAACTTTTGGAATTGTTTTTTTTTTTTTGGCAATGAAATGCAACAAATGTGCAACCAGCACTCAATGTAATATCTGCTGCTGCTCATTATGCTTTAGGGGAGCCGTCATTGGATACTGTACTCGAATAGGTAGGCTAATTAAGTAGCTTGGAAATATTAATGTTATGTAGAGTTTGCATGGGTTGTATTTCTGTTACTTGTTCGGTTAGTGGTTTTATGTAAAATTACAGGGTTTCAAGTTACCTTTGTGGCAGCCCATTCTCACCCCCAAGGCGTCACCTAACTGACGCCTTGGGAAGCATTTGGACATGCTTCAATATCTGACGCTTTAGGCGCCCTTTAGCGTCAGTTAGATGACGCCCTAGGATCGCGTGTACCCTACCCCCACCCCAGACCTAAACCTAACCGCGTCCTCCAACAGACGCTTTCCTTTAGCGTCAGTTAGATGACGCCGTAGGATCGCGTCATGTAAGTGACGCTAAAGGGCGCCTAAAACGTCAAATATTGAAGCATGGTTAAAGGTGACGCCTTGGGGTGAGAATGCGTTGTTTGTGGAGATTAATGATCCTTTGAAATATGGGTAACACTTTACAATAAGGTTCATTATTTAACATTAGTTAATGTATTAACTAACATGAACTAACCATGAGCAATACATTTGTTACAGTATTTGTTAATCTTCGTTGATGTTAGTTAATGATAATAAAGCTGTTCATTGTTTGTTCATGTTAGTTCACAGCGCATTAACTAATGTTAACAAGATTTTAATGAAGTATTAGTAAATATTGAAATTAACGTTTACAAAGATTAATAAATACTGTATAAGTGCTGTTCAATATTAGTTCATGCTAACTAATGTAGTTAACTAATGTTAACTAATGAACCTTATTGTAAAGTGTTACCGAAATATGTGTGAGTCTGTCAGTAGCAAATTCATGTTGAATTTTGCCCGAATAAAGCATTACCACAAAGCATTTTCATGTAACACTTCTCTCTTTTCACATACCAAGACTGGAAACTCTAATGTAATATAACACAAATGATTAGGTCGTGTGTAATTGACATTTTATTGCATTTTATCACTCTTGAGTTGAGACAGACAATTATGGGAAATGTAGTTATTTGCACATATCTGGATTATAAAACTTTATCCCACTGGCTGGCACCCTTAATAAAAAATAGCATTTCAAATAATTATATTAAAATCACATGAAATCATACTGCCGTTCAAAACTTGGATTGGGGGCGCCGTATTATTATTTTTTTAAGTAATTAATACTTTTATTTAGCAAAGATTCCTTAAATAAATCAAAAGTGACAGTAAAGAGATTTACATTTTTACACATTTCAATAAACACTTTCAAATATATGATGTTCTTTTAAATGTAATTTATTCCAAAAACAGTGTAAATTAATTAATGAATTAATTAATTAAGTAATTTTGACTAGTATTTATATATAAAATACAAAAACATTATATTAAAAAACAATACGTTTCATATTGTAAAAAACAATATGTATTTCAAAATCATCCATTTTAAATTGTAATAATATTTTAAAAATATTACTGTTTTTGTATTTTGATCAAATAACATATAGCCTTGGTGAATTATCCTGGTTAATGATCCTGGCTACTGACATAAGGTTAATGATCCTGAAGATTAATTATTTTCACAAACATTTAAAAAAAAAAAAAAGTACTGCACCCAAAGTTCTGAACAGTAGCATTAGTCCCACTCATTTGCAGGGTCCGCTTCATCAGAATTATCCACACACACGTTGATTTGAGACAGGTTTTATGCAAAATGTCCTTTCTGACTCAACCCAGCACTGACACACACACACACAAAAGATCCAATCCACGCCTGGAGCAATCCCACACTGACACGGGGAGAACATACAAACTGGGGCTCAAACCATGGACCTTCTTGCTGTGAGGCCACTGTGCCACCATGAACAGTGGTGTATATATTATAAAAGTCCTGCAGTCTATCTGCTTTTGATAATCTAACGATTCTTTCAATGAGCCACTGCCTCAGTGGCAGCTGTAGAGACCAGGCCTCACCTCCCTGTGCACTGACAGACACGTAACAGCCATACTCTTCACACCGCACTCTCACACCTCATCTCTCAGAGAGAAAGATGCAGACAGACACACACTTTCCACTCCTCTAGAGAGTACGTAACTAGGTCACTCTATCCCATATGCGAGCACATCCTGAACTCTGTCAGGTAGCACAACACTCTCTCTCTCCCAAAGCTGAAACAAAAGTCAAATCTAATCAGTCCAGACACAATTCAGTCAACTATAACACCGCAATTTAGTGAACATTGTTTAGACAACAAATCCTATTGGGAATACATTTTTAACAAAAGATAAACACCCTTGACACAAAATAAACATCCATTACACAGACAAAAAAAGTCTACTGTAATGGATTCAGTTTGATTTATGGATGAGAGCAGCTTCACACTAAAATGTTCAAAATGATAGATTTAGATAAAACAACAAGACCCCTCTGTGAGCATGAGTGGATTTGGGATCCATTTATCACCATTACATTCACATTAATTTAGCTGCAAATATTAGTTCATTGTCTAAAACATAGAGTGGATGTTATTAAACACGTTATTAACTATGTTTGCTTTTCATGAACATACTAATCTAACAGCTACTGTTCTGGTGACAAATGTGAACCTTTGAATAGGTTTATAGGCCTGCCTCAGATGTTCAAATAGGTTTATATTATACTAAAGAATTCGCCACCATCGCTACTCTTTCAAAATTTCAGAAGGTCACTCAAAATCACAGCTAAATGTCTGTCTTGAATTGCTTGTTGTTGGTGGTCATTATTTCAGCGTGTAAGAGGAATGCTTTGAATGCCAAAAAAGAAAATTACTGCAATTTGAAACACCGACGCATATCCAAAGTTATCAAATAACGCCTGGATCGTTCAGACAGCCGTTAGAATAATAATGAGACAAAACAAACTCATCACAAACTGTAATGCATCGTGCTGTGAGTATCCTGGTTTGAGGATGTCTATCAGTCATTGATGGGAAGTTAATTCAGGATGGAGTAATTAGTCCACCCATTACCTTTGCCTGTATCCTACTGATCTTAAACTTCACCTGACATATAAAATAAGTCAGAAAAAAAACTCATTTGAAATGGAACAGTTTATTGAGCCAAATTCCTTAAAAAAGTTTGCATTCATGTTTTTTTAGAGTGAGCTGTTAGATATAGATAGGGGAGCACGGGGCACAAGAATTGTATTTAAATACAATTCTATTTTGCATTTTTACATTAACAATTGTCCTATTTCTAAAACCAAGTGAATCGTTTACGCATTATTACATTTATTCAAAAATATTAAATAAAGCCAGTGAAAAAATTGAACAATATATTTTATTTGTGAATATCAAATTGTTACAGGTATTTTCATCAGTTATCAAGATACGAAGGTGTACCTTTAATTTCACCAAGCTGATTGCTGATTGAACCCCACAGCCATCATGTTTTAGGCCATTTCAATTTTGATTTTGGCGTGACTTAAAGCAGTAAAATTAAACTGGGTGAGTTGTTTACTTTTTTTTTTTTTTGCACAAATTAATCATATCCAACCATAACCAATCATTTTTTATCATAGCATGAAGGAGGTATTCATTATTAATTACCCCCCGCCCACCACCAAACTATGTAAGAATGAATGGGGTAAAGTCTTGTGGTTTTTAGGGGTCTGTTTAAAGTCTTCAAGTCAATCATTTCACATTTTGTAATATTTGTGCTGTTTTGAAATGGATTATTTTCTCATCCATTTTTTTTTTTTTTTTTTTTTTTTGCCTCCCCTGCCTCCTGCATGAAGGAAACGCCCATGGGCTTTGGTTATGAACAAATTATCAGAAGATCTAGTCCTGACTGAAATTTTGCTGCAAGACCTGAAGCAAGTAGTTCATGCAAAACGATCCAAATATATCATTGACCTGAAGAAATGCTGTAAAAATGGGCCAAAAATGTCTGTATGTGGACATAAAGGACTGAAAATCGAAATATCCCAAAGGGGGCTTTGTGATTGAACATGTTTTATAAAGTTGTCTGCCTGGTGTGTGCTGCTAAAAGTGTATTCGGATCCCAGCTCAGTTTTATTTAGATGCCATAAATAAATCATCATGAGTGAGTCATGATCATTAGCAGCAGCAGGTCAGTGATGACATATGAATTAATGAGCATTTAAACATGCTGTAAATGCTCTCCAGGGTCAATAGTGCTCATTGCAACATATTTTACGTGCGCTCCTTGTGTTGTTTAATACTCAATTATGGTCCTCTGGCTCTGCCAATAGAGACTAGTTTATGGTGAATGTCAAAACAGTGTACAAGCTTCATTTGAATATTGCCTGTTAAGCTCATCAAGAGCATGTGAAGCTACATCATAATGACGCAGCATGCAGCTTCTCTCGACCCAGCAAGCAGTGACACTTACAATACAAAGAGCCCTTGTCACACTGCTCTACACCAACACATAGAAGAACCATGATGACGACCTCGGTGGGCCTCATCACTTTTTCATCCCGAATAGCTCCTTCAAAAAGACTAAGCACTTTACGGTCTCAAAACCCAATGGTCAATCAACTTTCTCTACATGTGAACAGCAAAAGTCACCAGTAAAAATACTGAATCATCCTCCAAAACAGATCAATTTACTTTGACTTACAAAAGTTATTATTTTTACCCCAATGATAAATTGATGTTTTCTTGTTTCAAATATTAATCGAAGAAAAGTTTGAGATTTTTTTTTAACCTGTTAACTGTCACCCCCCCTTTTTTGAATAGACATGGAAATGCACATTTCGAACTTAAATGGTTGTAATTCGATTGCTTTGGAATATAGACGTAAGATTGGTCTCGTTTTAAAGAAGACATTTGGCAGATTTTTGTAGAAGTGAAATAAATTAAGAAAATGAAACAGAAAAAAGTTATAAAAGTTTGAGTTTATGGAAATGTACAATGTAAAATAAATAATTATTCATATTTTATATAAAATATATACAGTATTTTCAAAACCTGGGCTACTCTAAAACTGCAGAAAAATCAAAGCAATATCTGAACAAGTTGTGTTTAAAATTTTAGGTTGATATCTCAAAAAATCAGTGCTTTCACTGAGATTTTGTTTGGGCGCAGTACCAAACTTTTTCACTAGGGTACAACCATTACTGCACATATAAGGGCACCTCCATTTCCATATGTGTTTTGAGTGATATGAACCATTATTTCCACAATTTCCATACAATTTATGAAGTAGACATCCTATTCAGAAGTAGTATGGGAAGTTTGTTAGATTTTGATATGAATTCAACCTCTAAGAAACACATACAAAGAACACGCATGTGCGTTATAGCTTCCTGCCACATCACAAATGGTGAATTTATTATTTTTTTCTTTATTTTCAAAACATTTTCAGACCTTTTTTTCTAAAATAATTGAATGGATACAATCTTTTGAACCCTTGGCATGAAGGGTTTTTTTTTTTTTTTTTTTTTTTTACGGCTCCTCTGTAATTTATTTTGAAAATCAGTCACCAAATATGGAAACTAGAGATTGTAAGCTTTCAAATGATATAGTTTAATGATAATATTAAGATCTTTTCTAAGATATTATTGTTTTAAAAATATAATGGCAAGCGTCCCACCTGTGGGACAGTGACAGTCAAGGGGTAGCCTAACATATAAAATATATATTCTCTGAAAACACATTTTAATGTTGTATTTTTATCTCTAAGGTAATTTCACAATTATAGGCTGTGTTCAACTGCACTTTTAGACACGCACTCGCAAACTTCCCTGAGCACTTCCCCTTGGGGGAATCCCTGCCGCCATTTTGAAGTGTGTTCCATTTCATGAAGTGGATGAGGGATGTTTATATGGACAGACCCTTGGGAGCGAGTCTACTCCAATTGTACACTTTAAGCAGCTCTATATCCACAATTCAACTTGACTGTCACGCTACAGCAGATCATGCTTAACTGGTGTATAATATATCAATTATGATGAGATTTGATTGCAAAATACTTGCAGCTACTCATGTTTACAGTCAAAGTGTATGTTTTTGTGTTATTTTATATTTCTCCAACAACTTATATGTATATAGAATCTTATATATATATATATATATATGTGTGTGTGTGTGTGTGTGCGTGTGTGTGTGTGTGTGTGTGTACCTGTATATTTCTGCACTGAGTTTTGTGAATATAGCATATTCTATAAAAAATCGTTTTTGTACAAAACGGACCCTGCTTAAATTGGACGGAGGGTGCTTAGTGAAAAAGACACAAATATGTAAATTTAAAACAAAATTTAAGTCACACTTTGGCTGAGTGTGGTGTAGGTTTGACGCAAAGACAAAATCTCTCTCTCTCTCTCTCTCTCTCTCTCTCTGTATATATACACTGGACATATAAAAACAAATGTCCACCACACATTTATTTTTATTTTTTTCTAAATATTTACAAAGTAATTTTGGGAAATGGAGATATGTTCCATTATGTTCCACAAAATTACAATTGTAATAAATCAAACGTAATTATTTGTTCTGTGACTGGCTTTTAACATTCATTGCTGGGGTAAAACATTTGCTGTTAATGTAATCTGTACAAGTAGGTCAAACTAATATAAACTAATAGAATTAATAGAATATGTAATGCAATATCTGACATATACTATAAAGCATCATTGTTAAACACATTACTTAAAACACATATATGAATTTCTTAGAATTTTTATTAAATTGCAATTCTGCTTCCTTTAATTCAAATGCGAAATGTAATTCTAGATCCTGTTTTTGACATCAAATCAAATTCAATTCAAATTCAAGAATTGAATTGGAATTCAGGAGTTCAGAAATTCTGAATTGTGCATAAGCCTGATTTATATATATTTCATTTTTTTCTTTTTTTCTTTTTTAAATGTGGTTAAAAAATAATTTAAGAATTGCAGCATCTATAGTACTGAGTGAAAGTATTTTTTACTTTTGCCATTAAGTGTAATAATCCAGTGAGCTGACAACAGCTGGCACTCCACACGGAGATCTGATCTCACCATCAACGAGTCTGTCTGGGATTACATGAGGATGCAAAAGAAACTGAGACAGACTAAATCCAGAAGAACTGTGGCAACGTCTCCAAGACACTTGAAGAAACCTTCCTGCAAAGATACCTGAAAACCTATGAGCAAGTGTTCCTAGGACAAAAGCTGTTTTAAATGCGGGTGGTCACATCAAATATTGAATTTATCTATTTAGTTCTAATTTATCCCTTTAGAAGGCCTGCAAAATTCTGCAAAATTTGCCCGAAACGCCTAAAAAAGACCTATCCAAATTAAATTGCATGCTGTTCTTGAACCATTTGGAGTATATGCATGCTTTTGCTCTCTTTTGAAAGGTGACACTCAGAGGTTTGTTCCTAAACAGTCAAAATCACTGTAAGTCCTACTGGTCTTGAGTAATATAACTTTGAACACAATGAAAAATGACAAAAAAATTCCGCCTACATTTTTTTTGTGTAAACAGATGCCTGCAGATAACTACAGCTGGGAGCTATTAGCTGGAAAACACAACTGGATCACAGCATGAAGCCTTACCAAACAGAGTTTAAAATTTGATGATAATATCTAAGAAAATGAGTGTTTTACACATGTTTATCCAAGTGTATATCTAGGCGCTTCCCAAAAAAAGCCACTTGGAGACTCCAAATGACCCTTTGTGAACATAGACACATAAAATGCTGCTATTCTTGAATGCTTTACTCTACGGTCATAATTTTGGGCTCTAATGAAAGGTTACACTTAGGGCTATCATATTCCTTTGCCAGATTCACTGTAAATATTGATGACACATAGTAACTGAAGCATAAACACATTATAGTGTTTTTTTTCAATTCTTGAAACCAAACTTTCTACAAATAAAGAGACAAAACAAGTGCTATGGTACTAAAACACTTTAATATTAGAACTCAAACTACACACACACACACACACATATATATATACATATATATATATATATATATATATATATATATATATATATATATATATATATATATACACACACATATATATATACACACACATATATATATACACACACACAAAAAAGTGTGACGACCTGCAGTGCTGTGTCCAGTGATATGCACAGGCTTGGAAAAAAAAAAAGAAGCCAGTTCTCCTCTGCATCTCACCCTCCCCGTCCACTTGTTGTTTAGCTGTCAGAACCTCTCTGGAAAGATAAATGATGGGGCTCCTCTCCTGATAAGGTGCTGTCATTCTGTTCCAGTATGTTGTTTTTTTCTGACTGGCTCCCAGAATTCACTCAATTAATTTTCAGATGATGGTCTGTGATATATAAATATCACATATAAGTTAATTTATTTTTAAATAAGTTAATTTACAAAACATTTACATTATATGTGTGTGAATACAAAAATAAACAGAAACACATGCACACAAAGAACCAGGATTATGCAGTTCATGAGCGCACACGCACATCATGAGCAATAACATAAACACGAGCGCACACAACATAAATTAGCAGATAAATGTAAACAAACACACAAGACATGTATGTTTTGTGTGTTTAGCTATTTCAACTCACAAAAAGGCCACATAAACAGTGCCTATAACGTTACGAGCGCACACCAGAGAAACTATAGCAGGTAGCTAATGCTACACGCAAAACACAAACACACACACACGGCAAAAGCTGACGCCTCAACTGAGGCATGTGTTTGTTTTAGTACACCTAAACCAAACACATGTCTCAGTATATAGAGTCAAATATGGTGAGTAATATAATAAAACTTACTTTTCGTGACGTGAGTACCGTGGCCACCATCCAAGATCCTCTGCTAGTGCTAACCAGACAACAACATCGATTGCTCTCTTGCTCACAAATGTCCTCCCACTCACCACGGTCACGGAGAATACACTGTTCAATCACTTCTTCGAGTAATAAGTGCGTCTTTCTAATTATCTTTGCCATTTCACATCTGTTACCTCCTTTCACTCACCAACGCGTTCAATGTTGTGTTTACGCACAAGCGCGAAGAGGACCACTTTCGCTTTACGCACGAAATATAACGTAATCGGACGATTCCACCCACTAAAGCTGCATTTCAGTCTTTTCAGAAATTCATTGGCTATCAGAAAATAGCGTCATTTCATTCTCTATTGCAACTGGATAGATAAACTGTCACTCAAAGAGAGGTAGGTACAGATTTCACCAGGCGCGCTCGTTGGTTGTTGGAACCTCTGAAGACACCCCTAACACTCGCCGATTGGCTAAAATGACCTGTCAATCAATAGTTCAGGGGTCAGCGGCCATTTTGACATACTTTTTTCTCCAATGTTTACGTTTCAACTGAAGTTAGACGGATCAATAGTGATAGTGCGTCGAAGTTGTGATAGCGCTGTCGGCTAACGCGAAATGCTACTATTTACATTCCATGGATGTTTATTCATATATACAATTGTTTTGGACTAAAAACTTCTTCAAATTGGATTGTATGGACGCTTTTCAGTGAAACCAAACCATTTTTGTTGGAATGTAAGGGATCAGTGGACTACTTGGTGAGTTTCTTCCAGTTTGTGTTGGTTTGTTTTGGCTGTTGGTGGTCTGACAAAGAGACAGATTGTGCCCGCTGTGTTGATTGTATCTTAAAATGGTTTACGTCGTTCGAATCACGAGTTTCTCAGCTTTCCAAAGATATGTATTGTGTTTACTTTTGTGTTTGTGGAGCTTTGTTTTTCACAAAGTTAAACCTATAAACCACCCTGTGGGTCGTATACGGGACGTCGGAACACTAAACGGTTATTTAGCTCTAAAATCTATTTATGACATTATTTTTGAAAGCACCATTGCAGCAGTTCTTCTGGATTTAGTTTATCTCAGTTTTTTTACTGTTTCTTCATGTAATCACAGACAGAATATACCGACGGTTGTCAGACAAAAATATCACTGGATAATTATAATTAATGACAAAAGGAATGTTTGGAAATGTAAACTGATATTTCCTATTGACACACTGCTGCAAAATATATAAATAACTGGTGAAAAACCTTTTTTGGGAGGTGAAAATACCAAACTGCCTAAGACTTTTGGCACTATGTAAATTGCATTCAGCACTGATATCTTGGGTCTGTTTGTGCCATTCCCTGATTTGCATATTTCCTTAAGTGAACTGCATGCTAAAACAACACAGACGGCGCAAACAAACAAACATTAGCGAATACCCCCGGTGTCTGGTTTGTTGTCATGGATACTAAATAAGTTTGTGATTAATGTCATGTGGGGTTTTGCTGAATTGCACAGGAGTTTCACTTTGGGTCCTGTGCTGAATTCATCTTACGTGGTCAGCAGCGGTTGTGAGTAGTTTACATGTCTAATGTTTTAGGAGAGGAAGTCTGTGTGGTGCGGGCGGTGCTGCACTGTTTATGGAGCCTTGGGGCTCATGAAAGCAAGGTAATGTCGGGTCAGCTTATTGCCGGTGTGACAGTACAAAATTTTCCATTTCGCATGACAAGAGTGATATGTGTGTTTACAGAGGGCCAGTTCTGCCTCTGCCTCTCCCCTTATAGAGTAAGACAGCCAGTAAAGGGTCTTCAGCATACTGTTATGCTGTTCAAGAGCTTAACGCACTGTATGTGTGTATACATGCACGTGTGTGGTCTAGAAAGAGAGTGTCACAGCGTACGACGTGCACCTGGGTGCCATTAAAACAAAGAAACGCACACACCCTTGATTGTGCACTAATATACACACTCCTGCAGTTCCTTTGGACCTTGAATATAGTAACCTTTAACAGACTCACGACAGCTGTGGCTCCTATGTCTCCCTACAGCTTATTTATTTATTTCACAGAGGGGAACATCCCTGCACTTTACTCATCAGAAAGATGCACAGCACATACAAATATATTAATACAACTGCATATGATCAAAGGTTTATGTTCCCAGATCTCTGCTGAGAAACACGGATTACAGCCTAGAGGTCACACAGAGGTTATTCTGACTTATGCAATGTGGGAACACGGCTTGCATAAAAAAAAAAAAAAAACACAATGTGACAACAATGTGAAAGCTAAGATAAAAATGTACTGTATATGAATCTGGTATAATTTATTGCCACCAATGGTGTCCATACAATCATGTATGTTTGTATGCATGTACTGTATATGGACTGATAAATAGGCAGAAATGTCATGTTATACCATTCAAAAATGATTTTTAAGATGTATTATTTTATTCCGCAAAGATGCATTCAATTGACAGAATATTTTTTGAATGTCTTTACTGTGATGCTCTTATTTTAAACTTTCTATTCATCAAAGAATCCTAAGGGAAAAAAATATCAACACAAATTCAGCATATTAGAATGATTTCTGAAGGATCATGTGACACTGAAAGCTGTAGTAATGATGTTTGAAAATGCAGCTTTGCCATCACAGGAATATTACATTTTAAACTATATTCAAATAGAAAAGTCATATTTTTTTCTAGAACGGTCAAAACTTTGTCAAACAAGGTGTCTCATTAATAAAGAGGAACAATCTGAGGCCTACTTGAACCTTAGATGGGGGTATATAAGCCAACAACAACAAAAAAACTTCAGAAGCTGCGGCTGTAGATCTGTGAGAGGGAAACAAGTTATAAAACTGAAATGTTTATATTCAACTGAACTGAGCAACCTTTATGGAAATTTCTAAATAAAATTTTAGGTCCAGTGCTTGAAAGTTGGCATATACTGCAAAAGGCATGGCATTTCAGAACAGATATAGTCATTTTGATGGATATCTGTTACTCATCGCTTAAAGAACACACACATTTGTTTTTCTACAAGAGTTTCAGATGACTTCAAATGTTCTATACTGAGGTAATGATATTTTTTGTATCCTTTAAACCGACAGCTAGACCTCATTTTTACATTTCAATTAAAACATTATTTACCACCTTCATGTAGCTGATCTCATATTATACTATAGGCAATACCTAATGCACACATACACTTCTGAGGGTACTATTTGTGTTTCACTGCAGCCACTGTGATCTAAAAACCTGAATTTATCAACTTCTGACTCTGAGCTATATGCACATCGGCATAAATCGCATCTGAACTGCACTCCATTGCTCTGATGTGTTACTCTCAGCAGAGCACTAAAAGTGACCAATCACCATGAAATCAAAATGGACAATTCTTGTTTTTATGGAACATTGCAGTATTTATTATAAATGAGTTATCCATGCACATCATTATTTTTAAATTTATGTGCCCTCATAATCTTTAATCAAAATGACGTCCACTCCCTCTTGCAATGATCCCCTTCTCTGATGACATGTTTACTGGTGAGAGGGCGGGACAACCTGTCACTCACAAGACCACAACTACAACCATCCAACAATCCAATCAATCAATGGAAATTAATCAAAGTCCCATCCTAGATTTATTTATTTTTTGTTCAAGAGCCATATCTCTTTGAGCTAAAACATAAAGTCACACCCAAGCAACACACATCACCTTATCTTCCATACTATTAACATTAAAACGTTAAATCATATTACTGCGGTCATTTACACAGCCAGTAATTATGTGAATAACTGCAGTCTGGTTTTGCTCCTTGTCACACGCTGAAATGGCTGTAGTTAAATTGATTAATGGTTTCCTTCTAACCACAGACAGTGGACATGTTTCCGTGCCTGAGCTTGTAAATTTAAGCGCATTGTTGGATGCTATTGATCAGTCTATTCTATTTGACAGGATATTTTAGGAAGTCTGGGACTCTGATAGTGTTTTTGTTTTGTTTTTCTTAAAGAATTCTAGACCACGGGTCTTCTCACATTATTCTGCGTTGAGTTGAAATTGGTGAGGAATGAATAAGGGTAATACGAAGGAATTTAGTGGAGTTGAGTCGTATATTAAATTTCCTGTGTCAATATGTGCTTTTAGAAAAAGTAGAGTTGTCCGCTCAACTGTAAAAGTTTGCTGTTAGGGTGGATTTTTACACTGTCGCCACTGATATGAGTTTATTGGTATTCTTCAGAACCTTCAGGCCCACTTTGAGAGCTGAGAGTCCCAGCAGAGTTAATTAGGCTTTATATTGCTTACTGAAGCAGCGAATCCGTGGTTACACATATCAGAACCAGCTCCACGCTCAACAACACACTTCCATCACAAGGCACGCCAGCACACTAAATCCATCAAGGATTTCCAAAGCCGATAACTGCTGAGGATTCATCCACTGAGCCACGTTTGAAGGACGTTACAGGAGAAAAAAGAGGGTTATTAATAATTCACATATACACAATATGAAGAGAACAGAAATTAAATTCAAGTGGTCTGCTTTTGGGCCTGAAGAACAGCAGTGCATATGCGCTTTGTGTTTGCTCATTAATTTGCTGGACTGGTTAAGGTTTTGATCCAAAAACACATAATAAATTGCAATTAAATGACAGCAGAAGGATAATTATGCATGCATGAATGCCCACAGAATTTTTCTTTCAGGTTAAGCAAAATTGCCAAAGTTTGTGAAGCTAGTTTTCATCAAATCTGTAAAAGATAACCAAAAGGTTTTTTTTTTTTTTTTTGAAGCACTGGATTGCAATTAAACTAATTAAACTGCTTTGAATTGTGTACTTATTTTTTCTGTACAGTACATCGTATTTCTACATGTTTTCATTTTTAATGAGAATCGTCATTATTTAACTAACTTTTTTTTTTTTTTGCATTACAATATAGCTCTCATAGCCCTGCCCAAAAAAGTCAGTCTATAAGTAAAACAAACTCTGATTGACACATCAGTCAAACAACTCTATGAACCCAACATTTTGTAGTCTAGTCAAAGTTCTGGCAGTGAGACCTATACATAAACATTATCATTACATTTAAAGTAGCTATAACATGATTTGCAGCAGTACATGTTTTTACGAGGCCTTTTTTAGACTGGGTTTTTAGACTGGGCTAAAAAATGTGGCCCTTACAAGTAGGCTATAGCCAAACCAGAGAGAGAGAGAGAGAGAGAGAGAGAGAGAGAGAGAGAGAGAGAGAGAGAGAGAGAGAGAGAGAGAGAGAGAGAGAGAGAATGTATATGTGTATGTATATGTGCATGTATGTGTATACATACATATATATATATGTATATGTGTGTGTATGTATATGTATATATATGTGTATAGAGTATTTGTATATGTTGTATATGCTTTGGCAACATTGTTTGAAAAACTTTCATGCCAATAAAGCCCCTTTGAATTGAAAATTGAATTGAATTGAGAGAGAGAGAGAGAGAGAGAGAGAGAGAGAGAGAGAGAGAATTTTAGGAATTTGTTGCATGTGTCCAGCATCACACAAACTAAACAGACAAGTATTTTATGATCTATGAAAAAAACATTTTTTTTTAATCCTGGTGAGCTAGTTTAACTTATAATTCGTACATTTACGCGAATAGGGCTTAGTTAAATGTATAATTACGAATTAATGACTGAGAGGACGCAAAGGGCGTTTTGAATGCCATATTTAAATGCGTATGGTTATTGCGCTCGCGAATGACTTTGCAAATCAATTACCATGTCCCCATTTCTGTATGGGTTCAGGCAAGCAGCAAGCAGGATGAGCCCACTATAAAGTAAGGTGAAATCACCGTGCTGTCAAACAGTGTGACTGGTGCGAAAGCGAGCGTATACTGCCTCTGTGCGTCTCGTGCTCTCTCTGCTCCACAAACACCGATCGCGCGCTCAGAGCCAAACTAGAGAGCGCGAGACCTGGCAGCGGAGAGACATCGGGGAGGGAGAAAGGGAGTGTGCTGGTTTATGTAGAGGAGAGAGAGAGAGAGAGAGCGAGAGAGAGAGAGAGAGAGAGAGAGAGAGAGAGAGAGAGAGAGAGAGAGAGAGAGAGAGAGAGAGAGAGAGAGAGAGAGAGAGAGAGAGAGAGAGATTGGGAAAAGACTACCACCTCTATCCATCAGCCGAGCATCCTGCGGGAGTCACATCGTGCGCGCGAGCGGTCGGTGCTGCATTTCTGTCCGCCCGAACAATTGGATCATAAAACAGCATAGGATGTGACAGAGGGACGCAAATAAAAACTAAACTATATTTTTTCCTACCCCAAACACGCTGGCTATTAATTTATTATTTTGTTCTTTCAGTTGGGTTGTTGTTTGTGCTTTTCCTCATTAATGTGCGGATTTTTCGGCGAACACTTTCAAAGTGATGTCAGGAGGAAATGTCATAAATGTAGCTGAATGAATGAAAAGTTTAAAGATTTTTCATGGGTAAGTAACAAAAAAACTCAACTGTTAAAATTGGTTTGCTGTGTTTTGTACTAGTACATTTATTTCATTATTTTTATGTTGTATTATTTTTTTGTATGGGCGCAGCTGTGGATAACCGCGGTTGAAGTGTTAACAGTGCAAATCTTGATGCTCGTAAAGTAAGAACTACAGGACTGTCCGTGTAGCGTCCGATATTTCATGGCGTTTTATTGTTTTGCATTAAGCTCAACAGGTTCGCATCTGTTTCAAACTGCTGTGCTGAAGCCAGGGTTCGGTGTCTCGAGCAGAAATCGTGCCTTACCCTTTGGAAACTGTCTTACATGAGCTGAGAATGAATAGTTTTGCAATCAGCTTTCTTTACAAGTTATCATGATGTCTGTACTCTATAATATTTGCTGCCACAGTAAAAGCAATCTTTTAAAATATGTTAGTAATTTTCTTTATTATATAAATGCATGTAAGAATACATGTGTGCAAAACATGGTCTATAAATGATGCCTGGTAAAAAATAGACAACTATTTTGTTTCTTTGTTTTGGTGGAGAAATTGTAATTCTAACAAATAAGCTTAAGGTTTGAGTTTTTTGTTTTGTTTCGGGTTTTTTTTCCCTTCTTTTCCATTGCAACTGTCTTCCCTATCTTTCCTTGTGTTCCATTTCCCCTTTTTTACATACTTCTATTTACTGTACCCTACTTGATTGCTTCCCTTTTACCTCTGCCACTCAATTCTGCTGGTTTCCTGTTCACTCTTGCCATATTTTCACTCCCATTTCACGTCTCACTCTTTCCCACTGGAACTCTCCTCTTCCTGTCCTCCCACATTTGCCAATCTCTCACTCTCTTCTATATTCCCATCTCCCTCTCTCTCTCTCTTTATGTAGATGGGGTCTAATCTAAAGTCAAGCTGGTTGTGAAGGTGTTTGATCTGGTCCCCTCGACCCCAGCCGGAGTCCCCATGGCTGCTGGAGTGGCAGCCTGGCTCCCGTTCGCTCGGGCGGCGGCCATAGGATGGATGCCCGTGGCCAACCTGCCCATGCCTGTCGCACCGACCAATAAGAACAAGCGACAGGATGAGCTTATCATCCTCAACGTCAGTGGCCGACGCTTCCAGACCTGGCGGAACACTCTAGACCGTTACCCTGATACTCTCCTTGGGAGCTCCGAAAAAGAGTTCTTCTTCAATGAGGAGACTAGGGAGTATTTCTTTGACCGAGATCCGGATTCGTTCAGAAGTATTCTTAACTTCTACCGCACAGGGAAGCTGCACTACCCACGCTACGAGTGCATCTCTGCCTACGACGAGGAGCTGGCGTTCTTTGGAATCATTCCCGAGATCATCAGCGACTGCTGTTATGAAGAGTATAAGGATCGCAAGAGGGAGAACACGGAACGTCTTATGGATGACCTTGAGGACAACAAAGACAATAAACCTCCCAACATGACTTTCCGCGAGACCATGTGGAGGGCTTTCGAGAACCCACACACTAGCACCATGGCACTGGTTTTCTACTATGTAACCGGATTCTTCATCGCCATATCCGTCATCACCAACGTGGTTGAGACGGTTCCTTGTGGGTCCACGCCGAATCAGAGAGACATCCCTTGCGGGGAGCGCTACACAGAAGCATTTTTCTGCATGGACACGGCTTGCGTAATGATCTTCACGGTGGAGTATCTGATGCGACTGTTTGCGGCACCCAGCAGGTACCGCTTCATGAGAAGCGTGATGAGCATTATCGATGTAGTAGCCATCTTGCCGTATTATATTGGGCTTGTCATGACCAACAATGAGGACGTGAGCGGAGCCTTCGTCACGCTACGGGTGTTCCGCGTCTTCAGGATCTTTAAATTCTCCCGCCACTCCCAGGGTCTCCGAATCCTTGGCTACACGTTAAAGAGCTGTGCGTCTGAGCTTGGCTTCCTCCTCTTCTCCCTCACCATGGCCATCATCATATTTGCCACAGTCATGTTCTACGCTGAGAAAGGTTCCTCGTCCAGCAAGTTCACCAGCATCCCGGCCTCCTTCTGGTACACCATTGTAACCATGACAACCCTGGGGTGAGTTGTATTGTCTCGGAATGACTTTCTCTGTATATTTTTACACTTTTTAACCCTAGACGCACATCAAGTCACACACCTAATACATTTCAGCTTAAAGGGATAGTTCACCTAAAGCTCTCTTGTACCAATAGGGGTACAGGAGGTTGTCAGGTACCCTTAATGTTACAATACTGTAATATGCATCTTTTAGGAGTAGAAAGGGTTTAAAGTTATCCCTTTAAGAGCTGTTGTATCTCTAATGGCGCAAATGTCTTTCTGACTTGAGAAAATAACAATCCAAATTTGTATGACTGCGTAACACAAAATTAGATCATTTTAAAGAATGTTTTTGTTTTTGGACTGCACTGACTTTCATAAAAACAGTTTATCAAAATATCTTCTTTTGTGTTCCACAGAATAAAGTAAGTCATGACCGTTAGTAAATGGTGACTTTTTGGGAGAACTATCCCTTTAAGTAGGCTTATGTACATGGTATTATAAACCAACTAGCAACTTAAATGAACAACTGTTTACTATACATTACACCTCATCAAGAGAGAAGACGTTTCCCTGCAGCTTGTGTATATTTTCCTTCTTTTCTGCGTTAACTGCTATTAGCATCTAAGCCTAATGACCATGGTTGCTGACTGCAGTCATGTCCCCCCAAAGCAGCGGTAGGTTTGGATTTAACTCACTGCCCCGGGCTAGACTTTATTCATCCCTATTATGCACCAATTAATATTTAAGCCTATGTGAAGCAAGCAGAGGAACATCCTTCAGCGTTTCTCCAATACACACTCAGACAGCAGCTGCAGAGCTGTTAAGCCCCATTCACTTCAACCCTGCCTCTCATAAATCACAGGCCATTTATATGTGTTCATGACTGATACACGTAGACGTTTGACACAATGGTTTTAAGAGTATGTGTAGGATTAATTTAGGCAATTAGTTTGAGTGATTATATGGTGTATAGTTGAGTAATCGGTTGCTACAGCTGTAGCTGTTGTGTCACTCTGACTTTGAAACTAGAGCTGAAGTCAAGTTTAGATGTTTAGTTTAGATGGCTGACTGCCCTTGTGCTCTGTGACCTCAAAACAAGAAGATTAAGGACTTCATTTATAGTGAACAGTAACTCATGAATGTTACATTGCCAAATGGTTTGGTCCGTGAAGAATACAGTTGTGTCGGTGTTCAGTCTAGAGTAAGAAACATGCTTATTTACGCTTTTCTTTGAGAGTAGACTAATCTGTGTATATGAGGATGGCTAAACCTCTTAACAGGTCATTGTGTTGACCTTATAGATCAACCATATTGTTGTCTTAATGTGTTGGCTAGTTTTACATGGATTTCAGAGTAGCGCAGATCTCTTTACTCATTACTACATTCGCATCAGAGATCCAGTCTCCACCCGCATCTGAGACTTGACCCGAGATGAGAGCGAGAGAGACACATCTCATCAATAAATCACATGGTAGAAGTGTGTGTCACTGTGACTAATGTTCTCAGGTACATGTGCTGAACAATGTAAACCACAAAGTCATTTCCAACCCCGCTGATGTCATGTGTTGTCACTGCACGTGTGTGGGAGTGTTTCCCATTTAGTTCAAACCAGGTGTAAGGGATTATTTTTACATCCCAGATTTTGACAGTTGGTTGTGTCAGTGTAACACCTGTTGATCCTAATCTTTCTTATCTCTGCTCTTGACCAATGCAGTGGTGTGATTTACACGCCTGGTGCGTCTTTTATTCATTGATTTTTTCACACTCTCCTCGCTTTGTGCGGGACCCGGGTCTCCGGCATGGGGGGGGGGGGTGCTCTAACAAGGAGGTGAGGGAGGTTTACTCATACAGCTCTTACTAACTAGCCTTCGGTACACATATTAATGGGGTCTCCACCTCCCTCTGCCAGAGTAAAACGCAGCACTGCAGTTCAGCTTCACTTGTGAGACTGAGACATCAAGTTACTATGTAAAACACAGACCCACTGCCCTACAAACACATGCGTGATACTCAGCATGTGAGCTTAGAGAACTATAGTTCCTCAGAAATATCAAGCATATATTGTGTGTGAATGGTTAATGTTCTTCTTGGCCTTGCCATATGTCTGAAGTGTTTTCCTCCTCCTCTGTATTGTTTACACCAGTAACATTTAATTTAGCTGCTCTACTGTTGAATTTCATTGCTCTGTGTTTTGTCTTGGCAAGAAAGCTAGTCTAAGAGTTGAAAATAAAGCAAAGGAGTGCAAGAGGAAAGGGAGAGTGGAAGAAAAAGTATATTGCTTGGATATTGCTCTTTCTTAGTTTAGGAGACTTCAGGTTGTGCTTTATCTTAATATCAACATGTTTCTACTAAACTTCATAGAGATAGCCTGGCAAGCCAGACCTACATCAAGATGTTAGGTCTGGGAGCTCACAATTGGCATACCTCAATCCGAGGGGTGGGATAAACGGTTGTCTTTCAATATCCCTCTGCACGCAATTGGATAGCGCTACAACCAACCGGAGCAACGAACGGCTGTGGCTGAGTGAGTCCCATGTGTTTTCCCCACCAGTGGAGCTAGTTATTATATTAAACTTTTGCAGTATCTGCTCGTCAAAACTCTGAACACATTTTCCTTTTTTTAAGAATGACTTAAGAGTCGCGACCAAAGCCGATTTGAAAGACTGCTGTTCGCCAGCAGCATCTTGTTTGTTTTCAAGTAGCAGGGAATCAATCACCTATGAAAATCACGGCGGAAAACCGTCACAACTCTGCCGTCATTGTGTTAAGCCCGCCCACCAACTGTATGCACAATGTGATTGGCCTGACCAGAGTTTGGTTTTTCCACTTCGAAAGTCAACAGAGAGTTGCTACAACAGAGAGTTTTTGCTGCTGCTAGGGTGCGTCTAGATTTCTAGGCTATCATAGAGATGCATTGACACTAAAACTCGCTAATATATTTTGTCTAAATAAATAAATCATAAACGTGAATTTTGGCTAAATTTAAAGAATATTCATTTTGATAAATTCAGTGTTAGTATTAAAATATTAGAGTTTTTAAAGATTACCTTTACTGTCATTTAATGTTCAAATAAATTTAATGCAAATGTTTAAATAGTGGAAATTAAAATCACAATTAAATATCCAATATGTGTAAATCAATTAATACATGAAATACATATCTAATTTTAAACCAATAACCAATGTACAGTAGTATAGATATGTCATGCATCCCTAAAATTCCTTGGGATAAATACAAGCTTTCTTCTGAAACACTAGAGAAGCCACATGTTTCTCAGAAAAGAAAAAAAAAATCTCCAATTGCACTTTGTGGAGAAAAAAACTAAGATAAAAAAAAACTGTGATTTCTTTTGTGATTTTTCTGTCCTATGGGATTAACCTTTAGCATATGAGTGAATGAGACCAAATGATTGCAAACCCTCTGTTGTGTTTCTGCAGCGAAACATCAGATTTTGTGTTGCATAAATTCTCCAAGTGATGATTCAGTTGCAGCATGGTCCATTTGTTAATCTGGCCCTGAACACAGTACTCTAAAACAACCACACCAGATCCAGGCAGGGTTTTATCTGCATTTTAAAGCTGTTAGAGAGAGAGAGATTTTGACCATATGAGGGCAGAATCTGTTTTGAAAATACTTTGAGCTTTTACACTTGTGTTTCTGCTGTAAAAACAAGAGGCTGCAAAGGGATTGCAAATTTACTGAAGAGAGATGGGTACAGAACGAATGTTTTTTTTTATTGATTTATTTATTTATTTGCGGTAATAAGATGGTGTTGACCTTTTGGTGGAGTAGCATATTCTAAATGACCTTTAAAGAAAAACACAAATCTCTTGTGTGCTTTAGAACACAGTGGTTTGCAAGAGAGCAATATTGCTGAAATATCATTTTCATTCACTTTCTCTCTACATATAATTCTGTATACTGCTGCCTTATTAGCCTCTAGCCCTGCAGTAGTAGTTCTATTGGTTAAGATACAGTATGCTCCCTATTTTACGGACCTATGGATTCTGCACGCTAATGTTGCTGTGAAGAAAATCACCCTTCTAATGAGGGCTTTCAATTGTTACCACAAGCATTAATTAACATGACACTGAAAATTCACGCCCCTGTTGCACGCACTAAATAGATCCAGACTAGCCATTCGGCCCCAACACATGGCTAACTCTCTCTAGCTTCAACACTGATTCTATTGCTCTGTTGGTAGGTGAACATGCTTTGTCGATACTGATCAGAAGCATTGATTAAAGGGAACAAAGGATGAGCGAGAAGAGGATAAGGGACAGAAAGAGGAATGAGGTTGAATGCATTAGCAAGGGTGAATGATGATAATCACCCACAGCTGCAGGGTGTCAAACGGAAGCATTTCGTATTGGTAAGGCAACATTTGTCTGTGTGTGGGGGGTCACTGAGTTCACAATAGCTGTTTCTCATGACGTTTGCTGTCAGGGGTTGTGTCGGAGAAGCACAGAAAAAAAAAATCGGTAAAAATCGACTTCCAGTCGCACCAAGGAGACCTTTGTGTTGGTAATGCACATGACTTGCTTTGCTGTACATGGAGATTTGAAGTTCTCAACATCATGGACTGAAGTAGATATTATGGTGAGTGTGTGTTGAAATGGATATATAGCCCACCTCTGTAGTTTAAAGGTGAAAACATGACGTTTATTTTAAATTGAACGATAGTACAATATTTTTCTTCTTTTTTTAAAATATTTGTGAAATAATTAAAATAACTGATGACACGCGATGTTTTAATATATGAAACATGTTTTTTTTTGTCCACTTTCCTTGTATACTGTATAATCATTACAAAAGATGGCATTTATTCTTTTTAAAATGCAGTTGTACTTTTTCTTAACAAACTAATTCAGATCTAGTATATTCAAGTCTGAACCTTCACTCATTTCTAACAGAACATTTCTCAGAGACAGAACATTTCACATAATTTTGTGAACTGTATAGAAAATAGATTTACTATAAGTTTGCACCTCTTCCTTTTTTGGGCATTTGCTGTCGCCTTTCCATAATCATCTACTGCTTCTGAAATTGCATATACACCTACTGTGTGAGTAGGTTCTACATTTGATGAAGAGCTACAAAAGTATGAATGTGTATTGTATGAATATCATTAAGCATGAATGTGTGTATGTGTATGAATGCAGGCTGAATGTACTACATCCACTGCCATGTCGTGGCAGAAGAATTAGATCTGGATACCTTTTTTGCCAACTGTTTTATGTATACTGTGAATTTAGGGAATCAATCTGTACAATTCTTCATAATTCAGCTCAATAGAATTTGATTAAATAAGGACAGAAGTTTCGTTTTTTGGAAAAATAATCCTTTAAAGCAAATAACAAAAGTATAAATTCAAGTTTTCACTCCAATCATTTCTCTCTTTCTCTGTATTGTCCCTGCCACCCAGTGAACATTTAACCTTGATCCGTCTATCCTGCACATATCCACATATCCATCTCTAAATACTGTAAATAGCAGCCTGTCTTTATCTGTATAATTTTGTTGTGGTGCATTTCATCAAATGGCACAGAGAGAATTTATGAATTTCAAATGAGCAAAAAGAGAGGTAAAATGCATTTGTTTGTTTGTGCTTTCTTCTCTTCGTTCAAAGGGCTCTGTGTTCCAGGAGCTCGGTTTAGAGTTTCTATGATGGTCAAATTGCTGCCGTTTCATCCCATCAGCCCTCCATAAACACACATTTCCACCATTAGCGATCAGATCTGATGACATAATGGGAGCATCAATGAAGGAAGGTATTGTTACTCTGTGCCCAGTAAAAAGAGCATTAAATCCATTACCTATACAGTTATTTCAACAAGCTTTCGACCCAAAACCGATTTCAGTTCATCTAGTGGTCACTGATCATGGATGTCTGTATTTCTAAGGGTTTTATACTGATTTGCCGAACCTTTGTTTGTGTTTGTCTGTTGGTTTAAAGCTGTCGACAGAAGGTATGAGGTGATTACAGGTGTTAGGTCAAGCTCTCCACTTTAATGAAAGGTCATGGGAGGAAAGTGACAGTCATAAGAACGTCTGACCTTTGAAACTTCAGAAAATACCACTCCAAAAAGTGAGTATGCTATTTACTCTGATGATCAACTCTTGAGTTCAGTGCTGTCATCATTATTTCACTCTCTTGTAATTTCAAACACCTCTGCTCTGACTTTCTTTTTTCTGTGTAAGGAGATATTTTAAAGCTGAACTTTGGAGTTTAAATAACTCCTGACTGATTATGGACAAAAAAAATACTGTATTAAAGAAACCGTAACCTCGGTTCTCTCTAGAAGAGGGAACGAGTACTCTGTAATATCTTACGCTAGGGGAAAACCTCTTTTCCATGAGATATTGAAGCCAAAAAATTATCCTTAATTTTGAATTATTGTAAAAAATTCAAACATGCGTTGCGGCAGCATGCAGACATAGTCAAGGCGGCTCGCGTGCCTATTAGCTATCCTGCGGCAACTGCAGAAACCTATCGAGAGAGGCCCTTGGTGACGTCAGATCCAATGGGCTGATAAAATCTGTTTTTTCATTGCTGAAGTGAACCAGAGCGTGTTGCAGGTACCGCAAAGAAACGCGTTACTCGTTCTCTCTTCTAGAGAGAGGTTACGTTAGTAACCGAGTACGTACTCTTACGGGAGGTTCTCTTGTACTGCGTAATATCTTACGCTAGGGGAACACGGTGTAAAACGCCGTGCGTGCTGGGATCCAACACCAAAGACTCACAAAGAGTCTGAGAAGAGAGGCTAGAAGCATCATTCCCAATAAGTTAGTGTCCTAAGGGTGCTAATCACATGAACAGTGTTCCACACAATAAAGGTGAAAATGTTCAGCCTGAACTGGGTAACGGTATGGGTCTTACTTTTGCCCATGAAGTTATTCAGCTGATCAGCGAGCGGTGCTCAAGCCAGTCCCTCCAGAAAAACGCGATTATGCGATCGCTGAATTCAATGCAAAATCAGCCAAAGTCCGCATATTTATGCGGGGGCCGCATTTTTTCAAATACGCCGCACTTTCGCCGCATAAATTGCCGATTTCTGTGCAAAATATGCGGGGTTTGCATAATTTCATAATCCTCGCATTTTCGTTGCAAAAAAAGTCATATTTATCTTAGCAGAAAGTTGAAAAATTTTGCGTTTGCTTCACACAAGAGCAGCCATTTCCCCCTGTTTCCATGGGAACGTTATGAAGTGACGCAATTATGCGATGCCAGACAGACTCACGGAGGCGATTGACATCTCACAAATCGAACTCGTATAACTGTCTGTCACACGTTCTACCGTCACATCGTTACTTAATAAACAACATAAGATAAAAGAAGTAGCATCAAACAGAAATTACCCACACACATGGGTTGTTCGAGGCGCACATATAACACTGCAGAGAGTTCAACAGGGAGCGCGCAGCTCTTAAAGGGGCCACACCTTATTTACACTCGTTACAGTCTGAAATAAAACAAGATGAGAAATTAAATATTCCCAGCACTTTCTATGATGTAGTATGCTTGCTTATCAAAGGAAGTAATAAGAAATGACTCTTACATTAGCCTAGTGAGAACAGGGTGTTGGGGGAATCACTTTTTTTTCTCTTTTTCATCAAACTGCAATTTTTGCAAGTTCCCTCAATTTTTGCAAATTCCTGCAATTTCATCGCATAAAATTGCATAAATTTACAGTATGATGCTGGCAACCAAAGCTGCCAGTAGTTTACCGCATAATCCATCAATTTTTGTCCGCAACAATCACAAAAAAACTCCGCGTTTTTCTGGAAGGACTGAATACTATTATGGTAAATGTTATATATAAATCGCAAATTTTTTCACAAATTTTTGGAAATTACCACCACAAAATCAGTCATTTTGATCGCAAAAAATCAAAAAAAAAATCGTGAAATCCTGGAGGGACTGTCAAGCAGTTGTAGTATTCTTAGCCGAAGCAACGGGGCTGACAATACTGATTTTTAGACTGAAAGTAGTTTAGCCTGTAAGGTGGGAATCTCTTGGTTATAAAACCTTATAAATGTAGACTGGGAGGCCCAGCCTGCCGCCATACAGATATCATGCAAGAAAATCCCGCTAGACCAAGTCCACGACGAGACCATGCCTCTCGTGGAGTGCGCTCGAACACCTAAAGGACACTTCAAGCCTTTTGACGTGCAAGCCAGCGCTATAGCATCAACTATCCATCTGGATAGGCTCGGTTTCGATGCGGCTAGTCCCTTAACACGTCCACTGAATGAAACGAAGAGCGGCTCAATCTGTCTGAAAACAGACAAGCGAGACACATAGGCACTTAATGCCCTAACTGGCATTCCTCGTTGTAAACCAGCAGGGCAGACAGGGGAATAACCTGAGTCCTGAACGGCTAAAGGGATTTAGGGACGTATCCGTGTCTTGGTTTGAGTATGACTTTCGAGTAATTTGGCCCAAATTCCATACAAGTGGCACTTACGGAGAGGAGGCGTTTCCGTCACTGAAATGTTGTCCCAGCGGTGTGGTTGACTTTTTATTCGGGGACGAAAACGCCTCAGCACGCTGTTGACTGCCATCTTTTTTAGACAGTTTATGTGTAGGAGCTTCTCCTGTTCTGACCACTGGCCAAAGAACGGTCTGCCCTCGAGCAGCGGTCCCCATCCAGAGGACACCACCTTCACACTCGAGGAAATCCCCAGGTTTATACAGTACCTGACTGATGCCAGTCGATTGCTCTCCAAGGTTTCAGAGCTGAGACGCATTTCTGATTGACCTTGAGGCGAAACAGACCCGAAGCCCATGCATGAGGTGGCACTCGCGCTTTTAGCCGTAACTGCAGTGATCGTATGCGAAGCAGACCCAACTGGAGCACTGATGATGTCGCAGCCATGAGGCCCAGCATGTTTTGACTTGCATGCCAGTGTGGCTTCTTCACTCCGACTCCAGCGGTGGGTGTGCTTCGAAGAGATGACATATCAGATTATATGAGCCCATCAAGCTATATTTATATACATATTCTTCCCTATTGTATTATTTTAATTTAATTTATTTGTGCATGAGCTCAAATTACATATTTCTGTCTTGATGGCTAAATATGAATATGATTAATAAAACAAATTAGGATTAAGAAATTAAGAAAAGTTAAGTTCCCTCTTAAATTAAACTATAAAAACAAAGGATTCCCAATTAAGTCACACGGCTGCTCGCTGATACAGTGGTGTGAATGTTGCTACACAGTGATAAAGGATTCAAGCTCAATTCCCTTTTGTCAGGGGACAATTTTGTGATAACCTTGACCTGTACTATATGCCGCTTTTATAATCTCTATTCCATTTTTGGCTTCCAGCAGGTAAAGAGGCTTTTTTTTTTTCACAAGCACTTATCCAATTTCTATGGTGCAGACACATAGCAGCAAGTGAGGGAGCAGCGAAGTAAAGCCCAGGGAGTTGCTGCAAAGAAAGATACCCACTAGGTCAAAATTTCAGTCCTGTCAAACTGCCCCGAATATTTATCTGAAAGATGTGTATGCACTCCCCAACACAGGTAGTGTCTGCATCGCGCTATGGGCTATATGCACGCATAAATTCCGCATTTGACGTAAGGATGCTCGTCCATTTTCGGTTGTGTAAATTAAAGCGGAGGAAAACCGGAGAAAACGGTATTATGGCAGAGTCTTCAATATTTACTGTCCTCCCGTCTTTGAAACGAAACGTACATACGTTTAGATGTAATTTTATATATAGTTATGTTTATTTAATATAATTTTAAAAAGAAGCATAAACACAACGAGGGGTGTCTGGTTTATCTGTTTTTGTGACTAACGTTTCATTAGTATAACCATGGAGTATAAAATTCAATATAAATTCTCGGTATTGCATTGGACTCGATCGGCGGAAGTTATCGAGCATCCTTAATCCTTCACCGGAAATAACGCCGTGCATAGAGCCCATTGGGTGCTTTTCACACAAAAAAATCCCGCCCCTCGTTTTCATGCATGTTCTGATTCGCAAATCGATTACAAACCGCAAATCTGAATGAACAAATAATAGTGTTAATGGGTAGACTTATTAAAAAGTAACTAACCCAACTCACACATAAAATCGTTTAATGTCACATTACATTCAAACTTGAAATGATTTCAAAACACGATCTGTGAGGGTTTTTAGTGAGCAATCTGTTTAGTGTAAATAAGGGTACATCTTCGTGTCTGTGACCATCATGGCAACTGCAGTGTTTACAAGCTGTGATGATTGATGACCTGAAAATAAGTTTACTATTAAAAATAATACCTGGACATGAGTTCAATGTTACTCTTATAGTTATTATTTTGGAATAAATATAAAAATCATGGGAAATGTGCATTTAAAAAAAACTTATGCCAGGATTTTCCATTTCTCAAAGTAAATACTTCCACAAATAATTTACTGCTGTATTCATTAGAGTCGTCGCACATTGTGGCTATTAAACTGAGTAAAACGCATGAGAAAGATATAATAGTTTGGTCAAATATGACATTTTGGCTGGTAGGGCAGAGGGAGCAATGCCTCCGGACGCCCTCCTGTAGTGCCGACCCTGATTGTATGCTGCATAGAGTGCTTATGACAGGTGTACAAATTGTCATCCTTCTTCTCAGCATGGGGAATGATCATTGTTTCCTGCTGAAATTCCCATAAGCTGATATATCGAGGTTCTTGGAAATCATATATGAGAGTATTCATTAACCCATAATGTTTGTAAGGAGAGAATCTGTGTGTTCATTGTCATAAAAAGCTCGTTAAAACTGCATAGAGAAAGAACAAATGAATGATGATGATGATGATGTTTTTTGTGCTGCTGTGTGCAAATGACCGCGCTAAAGTTACGCAGCTGTGTGATCATCTTAAATATGACATTTGCAGTATTGTCCCTCTTTACAGACACTCACATTTCCCCCTGAGACCGCTTCTCTGTGTGTGTGTGTGTGTGTGCGCGCGCAGTAAACGTGTAATTTTGCTCTCGCCGGTGCTCTTTTCAGCTGTAATCGTTTCACGTCTGGGTTTTAGTCTCTCTGAGTCTAGCTGATCCACACTCTGATTTGTGCAGGTTTCAGAAGGTGATTTGTCACTCAAACACAGAGTAGTTAAGAGCAGACGTCTGACAGATTAGTCTCATGACATGGAAAGATAGCATAATGAATACATTTCAAGACTTTATTCAATGCCGCCAAAGCTCTCTCTTTTAAAATTTGTAGGTTCAGATTCTTACAGTATGCAAGTAAAATAGAAACGAAATAAAAGTATGAATATAGCACCTCTTAAAACAGTGTTTAAAAAGTGTTTAAATAAGACATGTCATGCTTGATGTTTATAACAGGGTTGTTTAAATTTTACCACAGAACCCCAAATATGATTAACCCTTTGCTAAGGACTTCCTTCCTAAAATATTAATCAATCCATATAAGTTAATGTATAAAGACACATTTATAACTTTTTTTAAACAAAGTTAACATTCAGAGTAGCTACATTATATGTAAAAACCTGGAGAAAAACATAAAAGAGTTCTCAGTAGAACAAAATAACGATATTAGTATTGTGATTTCAAACCATTATTTAGAGTGAAACAAAAATAAATGTCAACACTTTGTTTAGTGTCATTGTTATACGTCTAACATGTAGTTACTATTGTAGTAATAACTATAAATGATCCATAATTACAAGTAACTAACTCTTAACCAAACCACACCTGTAAGTACATGTAGTTGCTTAAAATTACTCCATACTTAAATGTATAATAACAAATGTAACAAAGACACCTTAAAATAAAGTGTAAACCACTTATTTTATGATATTAATAATCAAGACGACTATGTTTATATACATTTTTTTGGTCCCACTTTATATTAAGTGGCTTTACTTACGTCGAAAAATAAGTACAACGTGTTATTGTGTTCCTGTTGTATTGTAAAACACTTTTGCTGCTATTGAGGTGTGACAGGGGTAAGGTTAGGGACAGGTGTGGTGGTATGGGTCGGTTTAAGGGTAGGTTAAGGTGCAAGGGTAGGGTCAACATTGTAATTACAAATGTAATTACATAAATTAATTACAGCTGTAATTACATGTAGGTATTTTTAAAATTGAAGTACAATGTAAAGAACATGTATGTACACAATAAGTCCATTGTATCAAATTATTAATTTCAATGTAAGTACATAGTACTTAAAGCCACTTAATATAAAGTGGGACCAAATGTTTTTTAAAACCTATAATATACATTTTATTAATAGAGTAGCTAGGATGCCCAGTCATGTATAAGTCTATTCTATTCTATTCTATTCTATTCTGAAAAGACAGTGAAGCGGAATGCATAAAGGAGATAAAGGAGAAAGTCTGTGACTGACGTCTCTGCCACTCAGTGTTTCAGTTGAATGCATCTGGTCATTGACCACTGTCATCTTAACTGCTGGTAATGAATCTGCTACTGTCACACTAAATAATGATTTCACTCCACACAACCACCAGCTGCTGCTGCTTGGGGCTTTGCATATGTTTCTGTGTGCGTGTGTGTGTGTGTGTGTGTGTGTGTGTGTGTGTGTGTGTGTGTGTGTGTGTGCGTGTGTGTGTGTGTGTGTGTGTGTGTGTGTGTGTGTGTGTGTGTGTGTGTGTGTGTGTGTGTGTGTGTGTGTACATGAGTGTGCGTGTTGTATGTGCATGTGTGTTTGTGTGACAGGATCAAAACTTTGCTTGTGCTGCATTGAATAAACTGGGATAAATGTCTGTTGTTTTTGTCTTTGGGCTTCAATTTAATCATCATTAGTGAGTCATTCAGAAACATGGAATGGATGGTTTGACAGTCACATGACTAGAGCAGCAACACTTCATACATACTGATGCACACACACACACAAAGACACAAATAAGCACACACCCGCAGCTACCCTTCTGTCTCCCGCGGATCCTTTTCGGCCCCAGCTGGTTGATGCTGGTGCTAATGTCACTAAACAATCATCACTTCTGCATGGTGTTTATGTTTACTCCCGATATTAGTTGCTCATGGCAACAAATTAATTAATGATTCTGCAGTGATAGCTCCTGCTGCTCTGAACTAGTGCATATAAAAACAAATACCCAGCTTAAAACAGATGGACTGTGGAGAGAAAATGCGGTATGTTGTGCCTACCAGCCTTTGAGATGCAACTCTCTTTTAATCTGATCTGTATTTTTCTTGTTTTTCAGTTAAAATTATGCATCTTTAAATCAAGACAAATACTATAACCTTGCAAACAAAATTTTGTTTGAAAATCAGACTTATTTTCAAAAATACATACAGTCCCACTGGCAAGTTTTTTTTTTTTTTTTCTTTTTTTAAGCATAAACTTGACGGACGTTTATGCTTACAAAGTTTGTATGCTGGAATATGTTTGGTTACTATAAGCGTCAGCTAGAGGACATATCATCCCTTTCATCTGAATGTGTAAATGGAGAGAAAGAGAGAGAAAGTGTGTGTCAGTATGTATGGAATGGAATACTAGCTGACTGCATTCTGAATCTTAACACAATGCAGAATGTTGAAACAAAACATTCAAAAGTTTGGGGTTGATGAGTTGTTTTAATGTTTTTTTTTAAGTCTTATGTTCACCAATTCTGAATCTATTTGATTAAAGAAATGCTGTAAAAACAGTATTATTGTGAAATATAATTGTTGTTAATTAAAATAGTTTTCGATTTTAAGAAAAGTTATTTATTACTGTGATGGCAACGAATGTTTGCATGATGCTGCAGCAATCATTCTAAAATGCTTATTTTCGTGCTAAAAAAAACATTTCTTATTATTATCAACAGTTGTGCTGCCTAATATTTTTGTGGAAACAGTGACACGTCTTTTTTCAGGATTCTTAGAATATAAATTTCAAAAGAACAGCATTTATTTAAAATAAAATATTTTGTAACATTGTTAGTGTTTTTTTTTTACTTTGAATATTGATACCTTTTTAATATCCTTGATGAAAAAAGCATACATTTCTTTCCAAAAATTGACCCCAATTTTTTTATTATTGTATTGTATGTGAAACAGAATGCAGTATAAAGTAGTATATATAATTTTGTATTTGAAAATGTCCTTTGGCAGTCCGATCAAGTAATCAACAAGAAAATCTTGTTGAAATGAAAGCAAATGTAGTAATCCAGTTCCATTCATGCAAGATTCAGATACTTTATGTATATTACTTTGCTTCATACTGTGAGATTGTAAGTGTATGTGGTTTCATTACTACAAATACGAGCAGTAACCCCCAGTGTCCTCCTCTCTCACCTGTGTTATTTTCCACCGCTTTTATCTTTATTTAAGCATTATGCAATCACACCACAGGACATCTGCACCCCTCTGTTGTTTTTTAACTGCATCTGTACCCCTTGACAATTTTTTCACCTTAATATTCCTCCTCCATGCTTTTCCTGTTCTCTCTTTTGATTGGTACAGTATCAGTAGACTGCGGTGATTCAAGGTGAATCTGGTCAAACAAACTAAACATCAGCATCCCAGTGGGACCTCATCTCACTGCAGTCACACCATTGTCCTCTCAGGGTTTCCTGCTTCACACAAATGTGGTTAAACAGCTCGACGCAAACACACAGACCGGTCAGAACGCAGCCAATACCACAGACACCTTCTGGAAAACCACAAACACCTTCTGCAAAACCACAACATCACCTCTGATGCACACAGAGCTCAAATGTACTCAGTACACATTCACGTGATGCTTTTAGATTTTGCGCACTATGTCGTTTTGTAGGGTAAATAGTGCAAGCAGTGTGTTCACACTGAAAAGTCTAAAAACAAAAAGTGCCCTTTAAATACCCAGGTGATGCACTTAATTAACAAACAAAAATCAAAATATGTCTCTGAACTGTCCCAGAGGGGGAGGGGCTTACAGACAGGTTTGCTGAAAATAGCTGATTTTTTTTTTTTTTTTTTGCTGGAAAGGCAAAAAAAAAAACCACCACAATAAAAATATATAAATACCCACATTTTTTTCAAGTTTGTTCATCTTTCTCTCTAAAAGGATGGTTCACACACACAACATTTTTTTTTCAATAAAATAATAACATCAGAGGAAGAAAAAACATTTTTGCCGATTGTTTAAATTATTTTTAGATGTACTCACCTACAAAACCTTCTCAGATTTCCGATTTATAGAATCTTCTTTTCCTACCATTACTGATATATCTACTGACATACAGATGCAATATTCAATCCCTCATTTAACCCACTGCAAAACAGCACATACACAAGTCCAGAGAATGCACAATATAAACACACTCTTGCCAAACTACAGATATTCAAATCACTCTCTCTCTGCCAAGCTGCTGCTATTTTAGCAGCCAAACTCGTTCACAAACATACACATTAAATTACATAAACTTACACACTCTCACACACACACACACAACTCCAGGGCACCAAATGCGTTTGTAAACAGGCAGATGGGCCCCTTCTGCTCCTGAACTCGTGTCCGTCGCCACAGCCAAATACTGCTGATCCAGGTCACACACTTAAGGATAAATACTGAACAATCAGAACAGACGCAGCACATCTGCTCTCAGACCAGATTATTCAATAAGCATGTTTTACATGTAATCTGTAAAAGTATATATGATCAGTGTTGGGGAAAGCTACTTTTAAAAAGTAATGCATTGCAATATTGCGTTTCACTCTAAAAAAAGTAACTATTGTGTTACTTGGTTACTTTTTATGGAAAGTATGTGCTCCCATTTGTAGTCACTTCGAGTGTGCGGGGACGCGGCATTGTCTGAGTCCGACCCAGAACTAACAGCTATGCTTTCCAGGGCCACTGCGAGTGTCAGGTTTTGGTGGTATTCTCCACCCCCTCCTGAACGCTCGCAGTTGGATGATTGGTTCTTGGGGGCTACACATGTCTTGTTCCCCCACATGTCTGGGCCCGTCGTCCCCATGACCCCACTGGTTCAGTCTTTGGGAGCCTGACTTCAGCATCCCAACCTGTTCCGCTGGGTTGCCATGAGTCTGACCATCAGTTTCGGCTATGCGAATCAGTTTGCATGAGCTCTTCGCCGCTTCTGGGGAGTCCGCTTCACGACGGTCAGTGACAATGTCCCGGTCGTGCGTGTGGAGGTTGTAACCTTGCTGGCGAAAGTTGTAACACAGTCTCATCCCAAAAAGTCATATAACTGACGTTTTGGGACGTATTTTGACCATACGTCAATATCCGCCTTTTTAGGGCCCCCTTAAACGTCGGTAGATGGCGATCCCGGGCCGTCATACAACTGACGCTTTACCTTTAACGTCAGTTAGGTGACGGGTTAGGTTTAGGGTTAGGTTTAGGTATGGGGTAGAGTTAGGATCCCATAACCTCATCTACCGACGTTTAAGGGGGCCCTAAAAAGGCGAATATTGACGTATGGTCAAAAGACGTCCCAAAACGTCAGTTATATGACGTCTTGGGATGAGACCGGGTTGAAAGTTGTGTCCGTTCAAAATGCTCACGGCCAAACGCATTTTTGAATGTGTTCAGCCAAAGGATTGGTTTGCAGCGATCGACCTGAAGGACACCTACTTTGCTGGCCGTGGGGCCTCTGCAAGTGTGCTTTTCCCCCAGTGAACCTTCTTGCACAGACCCTTTGCAAGATAAGGGAGGACAAGGAGCAGGTCATTTTGGTTGCGCCTCACCGGCCCTTCCGGACCTGGTTCTTTGAACTTGTACTCATCGCGACAGCAACTCCCTGGCCGATTCCTTTGAGGTAGGACCTCCTTTTTCAGGGACAGGGCACCCAATTGGCACCCTCATCCCGATCTTTGGAACCTCTATGTCTGGTTCTTGGACAAGATGAGGTAGGTTGATTACCCTACCACCAGCTGTGGTGACTACCATTACTTCCGCTAGAGCATCGTCCACGAGGCATATGCGTTGAAGTGGAACCTCTATGTGAACTGGTTCTCTTTTCGCCGAGAAGACCCCACGATATGACAGGCTGTCTCCCTCCACCCTGAAAGTTTAGTTTGCCGCTATTGCCGCACATCATGTTGCAGTTTATGCCGACAAAGAGGAAAAACTGTGGACTGCAACTTTAATAACAAAAAAAGAAAAAAAGCTGCCGTTCTGGATTGAAGAATATGGTGCAGGAAAAGAAAGTACAATTTAAAAAAAAAAAAAAATTGAAACACAAATGTGATGTGTTGAAATGGACACAAAATTTTAGTTTGCTGGTATGGTTTAATTTGGATGATCAAAGGTCAGCATCAAATACATTGGTCAATAAAGTGAGATTAAAAACGAAGTATATTGTGTTATTTAACATTTAATTATTGCTTGTTTGCATAATATTTTGGGTTTGCATTTCAGTTTTTATTCAGTTTGAGGAATACTAAATCTGTTTTTGTGCAAGTGAGATGAGTGAAATACCTGCTCATATTTAGTCTAACTACAATAAGCATCATGTTTACACACAACACCTCTGCACCTTATACTATCAATTTCACTCAACATGGGGACTGGAGAGCTGTCAGTTTATAAATGGGAAAACAAAGTAGCTTGCATTGCTTATTTGAAAATGTAACTCAGATATTTTGTATATTATTTGTATATTTTGATATTGAATTTAAAAGTAATCTGTTACTTTACTAGTTACTTAAAAATATATTCTGATTATGCAACTTGTGTTACTTGTACTGTTACACATTGTGTTTATACAGTGTTGGGGGTAAATTAATATCTAAAGGACTAAACGCACATCACATCTGTCTTTCAGAGCACACAGCCGAGGCCATAATAATTTTTTGTGCGGCTATTATTATTTGTCTAGTCTGTCCAACTTCACAAAACCTTGGTAAGGTTTCAGTCAGACAAATTATTGCTTTAATTTGACCAGATTCATTCTTTTAAAGTGCATGTGTGTCCATCTGTTCACATTTTGAGCAGGCATTTTATTGGTGTAATGAAAAGTAATGGTGTTTTTCTACATTTTAAATGGATAGGCTGTTCCTACACATCCTCTGAATGGACTTCTGCTTCAACTTCTTCTTGTTTCTCTCACTTGACTGTGGTAACATCTCTGACACCACTGGTTAAACTTTGATTGATTTTTCCCTATTTATCTCTGCTTTAATCTCCGTAAATCGTTTTCCATTGACTCACAGACTTAATAGATTTGACTGCTTCGGTGTTGGTCTGCAAGATGATGGTGAGTTGTTGAACATTTTACATCACTGGAAAATATAACAAATAACTTTCTCAAGGAATTACACAGTTTAGCGACATCCAGTAAGAATGTTGATCCTGCAATATATCCTACTAGTGTAAATCATGTTAGGCAGATTGCAAACATGCTAAAACTTTGCAAATGCACAATGAATTGGGCAATGGTCAGATAAATAATGAATTCTAGCCTCGTCAAATCCACATACTATAGATTCTGAAAGCAGGTGCCCAAACCACAGATTGCCTTACACTAATTGATTTCGACTTCTGCTGGATAGTTCAGTAGCTGCAAGGTCAGATTTATTGACAATGCAGCTTCAGTTATTTGACATAGGTAAAACTAATCAAGTAAATTTAAGATATATACACTTCAGACAGACCATGCTGCTGTTTGAAGTTTTGCTAGTGAGCAGCACGATCCATGTCATCTTATGCTATTTTGCGTAGGTAGTTATCTAGTTTTATGGATGTTTAAATATTTTGACTGGTAAACAAGACAAAAATATTAAGAATAATGATGTTCGGTAGTATGCAGAATCTATGCATACAATAATTCACATACAGTAGTGTGTACTTGAACATACAATATAATAAGCTATAATGAACACTAGCAGATCCGCAAGCCCCTTGCCAGTGTTGTTAGTGCCAACTAAAACTATTGACAATTGTTATTGTTAATTCAAATCCAGCTGAAATAAAATAATATAATACCAAAATAAAATGAATAAATATAAAATATAAATCATAAAATAAAATAAATAAATGTTTTGCATAATTGTTTTCTATATTGATAATAATAATAAATGTTTTTTGAGCAGCAAATCTGCATATTAGAATGATTTCTAAAGGATCACGTGACACTGAAAACTGAGTAAATGATGACAGCATTTTCATTTTTGGATGAACTGTCCCTATTAAACCCATCACATACAGGACTCTCATGCAAGTACAGATAATTTAAACACTGCACAAGCATTCAAAATACTTACAATTTTACTTACATAAAATGTACAACTCACTCACAGTTGTCGACACACAGTCACGCATCAACTAGCTGTCTGTGTGTGAAAGAGAGAATGAAAGGTAATGAAACAGAGGAGCAAAGTATGAACTCAATACATCTGTCTGTCCCTCACTCTCTCTCTCTCTCCATCTCACCCTCTCACTTTTTTCATCTTTTCCTGCCTATGTGTATCTAAGAGAGAAAGTGTGGATAATCCAAACCTGGCTGTCAGAATTTAATTAGAAAGACCCGGGTCTGTGATAATGTTGCAGCAGTCACAGCAAAGAGGACCACACTGAATGTGTGTGTGTGTGTGTTTGTGTATACGTGTACCTACGTGTATGTACATACTGACAGATACTTTCACTAAGAGGATGGCTGTTTTATACAATCATTTCACTGCTCTCTATTAAACATGGCAAAGTGAGGGCAGCACTGACAGGCCCTGGGACTAAAATACACATACACAAACTTGCTTATATAAACACATCCACACACTATTCCTCATAAAAGACAGTACATATCAATTTGTTATGAATAATTATCATTTCAGCACTATTATTTTGATGTAATAAATTATTTGGCTCTGTTTTGTCAAAGTTAAGTGATAAAATATAATTAAGTGCAGCTGCAATAAATGGGGTTTTAAACAGAGGCTTTTAAGCTTCAAAATGGATGTAAAAGCACCATAAAAGTATCTGAAAGTGTACATGACTTGTGCATTATATTTGTGTCTTTTTTAAGTACACTGACAACTAATGTGTAAATCTGTAAAGACAACACTTTGTCCAAGAAACATTTATATATTTGCATTCATAGGGTACAATAATGATGTATTGCAGACCGGATATAGTTTTTTGTTGTTGTTGTTGCTTGTTTTAAATGAAAGAAATACTGACAAACAGACCTTTGCTGAACAATGGTGAACAATCTACTGGTTTTTCAGTAGGACCCTAATTTCAATATCAAAATCCCAGAGAGATAAAAGTCACCTGCAACAAAAAATAGTCATCAAATCAACTGTGCATTTTTTAATCCATTTTATGGTGAGTCTCCAGTGCACGCTTACCATTGCACCAAGTCTTAATAGACTAATTGCATTATCTTGAATGTATCACTTTGTCATTTTTAAATCTTTTATGAACTAGTCACTGCATCAGATACATTCAGGTTTTTTCTCTTACCCTACTCTTTACTCTCCATACTCTCTCCCACACGCACACACACACACAAACAAACAAACACATCAGATGAGATCCAAGTAGGCTGGAGGTCCATTTTTTTCTATCGCTCTCTCTTTTGTCTCTATCTCCATCTCTCTGTTTCTCTATCTATCTTTTACACACATGCTCACATTTTTCTTTAGATGCCAAAAATAGCACGGCACCCTCAGGCTTCACACGCCGCCGAGGTTAAAGGTCACATGGTCCTTTCATCAGTCCTGAAGATTCTATCTATTCTACATTCTGTCCAGCTCCTTCTCACACACACACACACTCACCGGAAATATATTCAGACTACGAGGGAATATGAGAGAAATTCAATTTCAGAGGATTTAGCACCTGGTGAAGCTGTATTGCAGGTGCTATATAAAATAATACCACACGGCACACCAATATCGGTATATAATTTTTAATCATTCATGCTCATTTTCCACTATTTCTGGATTTATATTTCTTTTGCCATCATCTAAGTCTCACTTAAAGTTAATCGGTAACAGTTTACAATAAAGTTTCATTTGATAACATTAGTTAATGTATTAACTAACATGAAAAATTAGCAACACATCTTTGTTAATGTTAGTTAATACAAATACAGTTGTTCACTGTTTGTTCATGTTAGTTCACAGTGCATTAACTAATGTTAACAATACAACGTTTGATTTTAATAATATATTAGAAAGTGTTGAAATCAACATTAACAAAGATTGATAAATACCGGTCATTATTAGTTCATGTTAACTAATATAGTTAACTAAAATTAACTAATTAAATCTTATTGTAAAGTGTTACCAGTTCATCTTTAAAAACACTAATTTAATAAAACTGTTCAAATGTAATTTTATCAAATCTTAAAATTAATGTAATTTATTTTATTTATTTATTTTTTTTCATTCTGGACAGTATAGCCATATCTAAATTCACTTGTAGCATTTAAAATATTTATTTTAGTTTTTATTTTTAATTCTGTACAAATTGTTATAGAATTCGCCATAAGATGAAAATAATTATGCAACATTTTTAATATCGAATGTTGCAATTCCTCAATTCACTTGCCGAATTTAAACTGATTAATTTTCGTGTTTAGTATTTTTTTTTTCTCAAAAAATGATTGCCTTATCTGTCATGTTTTTTAAAATATCTGTGCATCCCTAGTTTAATCCCCTGTGAAGTATCCCTAGGTACCAAATATAATAGTAGATTTTTATATTGAACCCATCAGTCCGAGCACTGGCCTGTCCTGCACTCTGAGCTAAAACTTCATTGACTCTTTCCCAGTATTGATTTGTCTTGGCCTATTTCTCTTTTCCTCATTTAGAGACCTGTTCTCTCTCTTTCCCTTACAGTGTCTCTCTCTGTCACTTGATTGTCTTAATTAATGTGTTAAATACTCGGACGCAGTTAAAGTTCACTGCTGTCGGTGCGTGTGCGGAACCTCTCATTCATATTCAATTAGAAACATTTTTAATATGAATACTAAATATCAGAGGCAGCAGTGTAATTTGTGGTGCTGGAAGTCGCATAGAAATTTTTTGAGGCATGATTTCTTTTTAATTACATCAGCTGTGCAAATGTCCTGCAAATACAGTGTGAATGTTACATCGCTACATAATCCTCTGCATATTTCATCAGACAGGAGAAACATCCTTACATTCATGGCTCTGTCATACTGTCACCAGCACAATAATAATGATGGATTATCCTGTCTTTCACTCTCGTTTTTCTTTCCCCCTCGCTGAGAAAACGGACCGAGGGGACTCGTTTTTCTGCCTTTGCTTCTTTCATTGGAATGGGCAGGGTTTGCATTATTCAGTGCCTGATATACGGTTCACAGAGTGATGTAATACTCCTATCAAGCTCTCGCGAATTGGTCGGGTACCCTCAGGCTCCTGCGCTCTGATTGGCCAAACGCCTTCCTTTTCCAGTGCTTTGACTGGCTGAACACCCTTGGGTTTTGTGATCTGATTCGCACAGCCTTCTGCTTTTATATGCAGTGATTCAAACAATTGTAAAGTTTGAAGCATGCACACACTCGTGTGTATAATCAGGCACAACTCAAGCTCACAGCTGGGAGTTATTGTTGAACTCTTGAAAGTCATCTCCAGTTAAAAGTCGTCACACTGCAACATACCGTTCCTGTCAACTCAGATCATCATGACACATCATTCAGCACTGATTGAAAATACAAAAACTGAAGTATTTTTCCCATGTAATTCTTAATTCCCTTTCCAACTGTCACTTCGCATTGTGTAGCTATACGCAGTAGGAAAACTCCTTTTTCTAGAGTGACCACTCAACATCCTTACACATCAGAGCCCGTCAAGGGGTGTGGCCTCAGCCTATATTAGTCCCTGAATTCGCCATCATAGCATATTTTACTCCTTCAGTGAGAACTGCATGTCTCTGACTGTTTTACTAAGCGTGTTCGCGCGGCTAGCTCTCTTTACGACACAAGAGAGCTACCCCACACTAAAAATAAACTTCCGCTCGCAGCTAGCTCTCCTTGGGACGCAAACCAACTTTCACGCTCCCACGTTTTCTTCCCTTGTCGAGCCTCGATGGAAGAAGCGAGTAGATATTCGCGGCTTGCTCTCTTTACGACACAAGAGAGTTACCCCGCCCTCTGTTTTGCACATCACACAGAAGAGCGTTTTCTAACTGAAATTTTCTTTCATGTGCTTGCCCGCTTACGCTTCATTCCCTCATTGAGCAGCGATGGAAAAAGTGTACCCCTTCACTAGGCGGCCCCCTCCCAGTTGTTACACTGACTTCCCCCAGGAAAAAGCCTGTGCAGTCAGTCCAACACTCAGTATGTGCACAAATCACAATGTAAGGGTATTAGGTCCCCCTGTGTTAGGCGGCCTATCCCAGACAAAAGGCTTCCCACAAGGCTTCGGGCGGAGATTTTATTATTGTAAACGGGCCGCAACAGTGAGTACGTCTTAACAAACAATCGCCGTTTTCACGGCAAACTAAAAAAAGTACAAAATGAGTATGTTTCAAAAAGAGCATGTTTCACAAGCAAAACACATGGGTTCACGGTCCCCCTTCACTAGGCATCCCCTCCCCTGTTGTAACACTGACTTCCCCACACGCAAATGCCTATACAGTCAGTTAAACACTCAATGTATGCACAAATCAAATTATAAGGGTATCAGGTCCCCCTTTGTTAGGGTGCCCATCCCAATCAGTGTGTCAGTTCCTAGCCACACGGATTCTAGCCTGGCAAGCCATCCCCAAAGTGTCGAGTTGGGTCATAAACACTATAAAGCGAGGCTATTTGCTCTAATTCGCTTGAGACCCCAAATTTTCAGGTGGTTATCGAGACCTCGGTGAGAAGTGAGGTGGGTAAGTGCAGAATTTATTAGCAAAAATTGCGATAGAATAAGTCCCCCCTTCACTAAAGTAGGTGAGTTTTCAGACGTTGTTTTAAAGTTCTAATTCTGAAATGAGAAGGCGACCTCAGACCCATACTAGATTTGAGGCATTTGAACAAGGCTCTCATGAGACAGCCCTTCAAAATGTTAACTATCAAACATCCTCGCGCAAATTCATGCGAGGAGATGAAATTGGTTGTAATTGGGATTGGTTTGTCACAATGGATTTGAAAGATGCTTACTTTCACAATCAAATAAACCCTCGTCACTGGCCATTCATGAGATTTGTCTTCGAGAAACCGGCCTATGAATACACAGTTCTGCCGTTCGATCTGTCTTTGGCACCCCTCACATTCACAAAGTGTGTGGATGCAGCACTCTCTCCTCTGAGACAGATAGGATTGTGTGTGCGGAATCATCTCGACGACCGGCTGGTGCTGGTGCATTCGAGAGTCGAGCTACTAGCTCACTGGGATTTGATTCTCAGCCATTTAAGATCCCAGGGTTTCAGAATCAATGTTTCAAAGAGTAAACTGTCTCCCAGCCAGAGTGCAATCTTTGTGCAGAGCACGCACTCTCAGTGTGATTTCTTGCAGCCTCGTTCATAGCGCAAGTGCTCGCACGCCCTTGAAGAAATTTAAGGAACTGCTAGGTCAAATGTTAGGCAAATTACTGCGCATGTGCCCGCTGAAGCACTGGTTGAAACGCCACGTACCAACCCATGCATGCCAGCCAGGCAGCCTGCGCATCATGGTGAATCACGGTTGTTTAAGGACCCTGACTCCCTGGCGGGCTCAGGACTGGTACCAAGAGGGTGCGACAATGGGGACAATTTCCAGGAGGAAAGTGGTTTTTACAGATGCGTCCAACTTGGTTGGGGAGCACTACACGAGGGCGTACCTGCATCCGGCCTCTGGTTGAGCATGGAGCAGAGCTTACACATCAACTGTCTGGAAATGAAAGCAGTCGGTTTGACCCTGAAGACATTTCTGTCGAACCTCAGGGGTCATCACGTCTTAGTCCGCATGGACAACATGGCAGTAGTGGCCTACAAAATCCCCAGGGGGGCGTCAGGTCAGGCAACCTTCATGCTTTGACGAGAGATCTCCTCTTATGGAAACAGAACAATCTGAGCTCTTTGAAAAGCTGTGCATATCCCAGGTGTCAAGAATTAAGGTGCAGGGTAACACTCCCCTTGGCGAGTGGTTCGTGCACCCACAGACGGTCAGTCTGATATGGAAGGCATTTGGTAGAGCCGAAATCAACCCGTTCGCCTTGAAAACAACACCCACTGCATAATGTTCTTCTCCACATCTGGCCCAACCATCCCCTGTATGCTTTCCCCCCTCATCTCGATGATTCCATAAGTCATCAAACAAATCAGAAAGAGTGAATGCCCAGTCCTTCTGGTGGCTCCTCTCTGGAAATCCAGACCATGGTTTCCGGAGCTGGTTCAGTGATCGAACAGAGCACCATGGCCTGTCCCGATGAGGAAACACCTCCTCACACAAATGAAGGTAGAATGATGTGGCATCCATGGCCCGATCTATGGGGCCTCCATGGCCCGATCTATGGGGCCTCCATGTGTGGCCCCTAAACAGGTATCCAGGGACCTTGCTGTGAAGGTTTTGAACACTATATCTGAAGCTAGGGTCCCACCAACTCGGCGCTTATGCTTTGAAATGGGCATTTTTTCGAGCTGGTGCTTTAAAAACCATTTAGACCCAGAGTCATGTGAAATATCACTGGTTCTCTCATTCCTACAGGACAGCTGTTGGACGCGGGCTGCTCTCCGTCCATGCCAAAGTGGACAGGGAGTGACTGGCAGCCATTGCAGCACACCATGTTCAGGTGGCTGGCCAATTACTGGGAAGAAATGACCTGGTCGTGAAATTTCTGAAGGGTGCTAGGATCAACCCCTCCAGACCTCCCTCTGTCCCACCATGGGACCTCTCCACGGTCCTGGGTGGCTTTGAGGGGTCGACCTATTGAACCGCTCCAGTCGGTATCTTAAACCTCTCTCACTGAAGTCCACTCTCTTGTTGGCATTGGCATCTATCAAGCAAGTGGGGTATCTGCAGGCCCTCTCTGTGAGCCTGGCATGTCTGGATTTTGCTCAGGATAACTCTAAGGTCATCCTCAAGCCCAGGCATGGGTATGCGCCCAAAGTGTTCTCAACACCGTTCAGAGCACAGGTGGTGACATTATTGGCTCTTCTCCCTTCTACAGAGGATGGGGAGGTTAAATGGGACACTCCACCCATTTGCATTAAGATGTCCATTGTTAGAAATCCAGTCATACTATTGAATGGTCGTGTAACACTCTCTCATTTTCCCCCGAGGCAAGAGAAATCCACTATTTAGCTTTTTCACTTCCTCCTACAATGACGCCAAAATCGTCATTTTACGTCATTGTGTAAGGGGGGGGAGGAGGGGGAGATTAAAACCATGATTTAAGATTTTCGGAAGTCAATTTACTGGTATTGAGTATTGCGCCATTATTTGCCGCCTCCAAAAAAACTTCTTGAACTAGACACTCACGCTGCTCTTGGTAAATTGCATTAGTCATTCTGCAAAAAATGTTTGGCTGTGTCTCTTCTTTCATTTGCATATCATCAATAGATGCCCAGAACTTTACACTCCCATCGGTGCTTTTTGGCATTGAGCTCACAGGCTAATTTGCTGTTTAGTAAATGTAGCCCAAAGTCTTTACAACTCACACAATAGCAATTCTGTGAGAAATTGTAAATCAAAATTTATCAAAAGTTATTCATTGCAAAGTTGTTATTATTAACTAAAACTATTAAAAAAATGTTTCCGTTAATTGAAATTAAGCTGAAAAAATGTAATGTGTAAAATGAAATAAAAACTAATTAAAGCTAAATAGAAAAAAGAAAACAAATGAATATAAATAGTTTGTAAATAGTATAATATTATATAAATAATACTAAAATAACACTCATAGACTGACCACATCATCTTCGTAATCTACCAAAATAAAAATCATAAACTACTAAAGTAAAGTACTAAAACCAGACTATAATCACCACAATAAAACGGTGGCAAAATATTTTCATTAAATAAAATGCAATAAACTATATGCAGAGTAGCACAGAGGACATGTATGTAGATAAATAATTGAAGCAGAAAATATGTTAATATGTGCAGACATTAGATAATCTATAAGAAAATATTCATGTTCTGCCATAAGTCATTCACATGAAAATTAGGCCTGAACATTATTCATCTCATCAGAATGATTCAATGTCTTTGATTATAAAGATGAGTGAAAAGGGTAGGAAAGATGTTGAAAATGCACCTCATTGCTGCATTTTGCCTTCTGATGTTCCTTTGTGTTCCTTCACAGTCAAATAATAGAGCCTAATTTTTATGCACTAAAGTCTTCTATTTTATGCACGAGAATTTTCAATTTCCCTAAGCATGCATCTTTAATGGGTTCCCATCTACTACAATCTGCCAAAAAGAGAGAAAATCAGTACAGTGAGAATGAGCCTGCATGGCGAAGTCAGCTATACCCTTCTCCAACAATAAGGTGTTCAAAAGTTTATGAAGACTTTTACAAACTGCATCAGAAAATGCTGTAGCTTACATTATGTTGTCCCAATGAAATGTGGTTCAAATAAAATGGAATTTTTTTGCTATGTGATACTGCGTTGCTCTTGTACCTTTCTCGGGACTTTCGAAGTTGCATTCAGTTCTATCTGAAAAGAAATCTGGCCAAATCTTTTTTATGTTGGTAGTGGTACTTACTGCGGCACTAAAAGTTAAATGCTCTATTGTATTCGAAAACATTGTACAACTTACCACATAAGCCCTACCCTAAACCTAACCGTTAATGTTGACAAAATCAAATTATTTTATTAATTGTCATGACTCATACCCGAGTATGACCCGATGAATCCCAAGAGCAATACCATACCAGGTCAGCTATTTAGCAAGTTTACAATGGAGCTGGTTATATCAAGGTCAAGGTGACAACTTTATTGTCAATTTCTTCACATACCAGACATACAAAGAAATCGAAATTGCATTTATATGATGCAAACACATAAGTTTACAAATCATGCACTAAAAGTGTTTTGAGTTCATAATTTAGAAAATCTTCATAAGTCAATAATCTGCCCATGTAAACATCATTTGTGAAAATGATTAAAAGTTGCTGGTGTTTTATGCCTCATGCCTTCACAGCTGGAAACTAGTGAACTGTATGTAGGTACGTATATTTTTGCAAAAATGTAGGTTAAGGCAAGTTGTTCCAGTGAGCCTATATTGGTTAATCTATAAAGTAAAATGAGACCCCACTGTTTCTCCTATTAAAACTGGACTGAGAATAATACAATTAGAGAGAGAGGATGACAGAAGTCAGTCCACCATTTTACCAGCACTGAACATTGTGCTAGGCATCACCTCTGAGAAAACGCCAGATCTTTCTTCCCTAATTCTAACCTGTGGTCAGGGAAACAACACAATTAGTCTAATAACATTAGTAGAACCACTCATCAGCTACAGGGAAAAAATGTCTCTACAGCAATGTTGAGGAGGTTTAGTTGCAAAATGTAGGTTGCCAAGTTTGCCTTAAGCCTCAATGTCTTGGTCAGCTAGCTTCCTAAACTGGTTGTTTCAGGGCATAATTATATGTGACTTAATTCTGATATGATATCCCAATTTGCACCTTTTTCCCCAATTTGATATGCTCTTTCATTTAAAAACATCACATTACAGAAGTAAATAGAAGGATAATGCCGTTTTGACTAAAGAATCACCAAAGTATTTATCAGATATGATGATCGACAGTAAATTAGGGTGACAAACCTGCACTAATAAAACTAAAAAGCACACAATTTACAAAAGACGTATTTACAAAAGAAAACGTATTTTGGTGACAAAAAAAGGCTGTAAAATGGGAATTTGATAACCCATTTGAGAAATAGTTTTGCAACCTTAACAATTTCTTAATAAAAATATATGATTTTATACTATTTCACTTCTACAAAAGCTCCACATTTTTTTCTTAAAAGGATCTCTACCTTTAGTTAATCATCAAAAGCTTTTAACTACATTTTTTTATGAAATTAATTTCCAATCCAAATCCAAGCTTGTTCTCTTGAAGATTACACTCTAAAACTGACCTTACGACGGATACTAAATATAGAATCAGTATTTAAGAATCTGGCTACAGTGAGTGCAGGCTGAGTCCAAGGGCCCTAAAGGTTAATTCTGACCTAAATGACTGTGTGCAGGTTCATACAGCACAGCGAGCGTTTGGCAGGAAAGACTAAGACAGATGGTTCACAGACTTGATCAGAAAAAGAGATAGAGAGAAATAGTCAAAGAGAGTGAGGTCAACTGCAGTGTGAAACAGCATGAATAGATTTGAATCCCACTGATTGTAATAACAGGTTTGGACTGATCACAGTGCATCATACACAGAACAACACACTCAAACCAGGAGTCGTTGGGGGTCAGAGAGGAACAGATGGAAGGAAATAAGGTGCCGGGGGGGTTGATATCACAAAGTTGTATATGTTTAGATGCTGTGTCGTGTCGCCAGCAGAGGAAAACACGGCTGTGATGGAATGTTTGGGTCGCATGTGTATATAGCAGCAGTCTGTAATGCCTTCTAGGAATGAGACATACCACTTATTTTAGTACCACCCATTTTCCTTTCGAGCCAATTGAAAATTTTGGGGACAAAATGTGGACGATTTTTACATTATATTTGAATTAAAAGGACATATTTTTTAACATTTATTAAATAAACTGTAAATTATCATTTATAAAAAAAAAACAATTACAGAACATGATCAATGTTTTGACGACCAGCTTTCTATTTCAACAAGTTTCTATCCTATACACAGTTAAAGGTATTTAAGTGCACTATACAATTTGGTTCTGTACATTAAAATACACTATTTTTTGCATGCACTAACATTTTTTTTTATATTTCAGGGTTGTGTGCATTAACATAAGTTAATGTAATATGAATATGAATGGATGAGCAAATCTGAATTAACTAACACACGCCCATAGCAATTCGTAACTAGGTTTTGGTAAATTGGTGGCTCATTCATGTGATCTATTTTGAATGTTTGCATAATGCTCTGCTCATGCACCAGTCCTAAATAAATCAAAATAGTTTTTTTTTTTTTTTTTTTTTTTTTTTTTAAATCATGTGAGGATATCAGCATTAATACTTAAAAGTTTGATCCTCTAATTCCTATTACTTATTTTCTGTTTGTTAGTGGCTGGGGCTCCATAGGGGGAATCCTAAACTAAACTCTTTTTAAAGCTATGAGTAGCAATTACTTCTCTGCTTTTGTCACTTTATCCCAGTTTTACTCTTTGGGACTAGAACATGACCCAGTTCCCCAGAGGACTGCCTTGAAACAGGGCAGAGACTCGAGGTACACTGTGTGTATGTGTGTGTGTTTGTTTGAATTAGGTACTGTTACCAGTAATTGCTTGATAAACATCCTCTCTGTTAGGTTCAAATAACACTAGACCCCACTGACTTTCATTGTAGCAGTTAAAAAAAGAAGAAGACCTTTCAAAAGTTTTGGGTCAGTAAGAATTTTTTAAAGAAATTCATACTTTTAATTGGCAAAGGAATGCATTATAGTGGTCAAAAGTTACAGTGAAGATTTTTACACTACAAAAACACTGTTGCAAATAAATGCTGTTCTTTTGAGTTTTGGGAAAAAAATACACAAACATATTAAGCAATACAACAGTTTTCAACAATGATAATTAGAAATGTATTTTTTTTTTTTTTTTTTTTGGCTGCTGGAAATTTTCTTTGCCATCACAGGAATAAATTACATTTAGAAAACAATTAATTAAAATTGTAATATTTTTTCACACCATTACTATTTTTAATGTATTTTAAACAAATAAATGACCCATAAGAGGGGTTTTTTTTTTTTGCCCCATAAGAGACCAACCCTAAACTTTTGAATGGTAGTGTGCATATATCAGCAAATCATTAGAGTATTTTAATCTTTGACTCTTTTAAAAACTGAAGCACAAGACTGTCAAGTCCTCTCCTTCCTTCATTCTCTCCTGGTGATGAAGTACTGAAGCAGGTTCCAGAAGACTGCAGATTGTGTTCCTAATTCGCAGACTCCCTCCAGAGTTGCTACTTGGAAGGATGTATCGCTTTGTAGGAAATGTACCCAAACCATGATGCCATTTGTTATAACGGCGTGAGATGGGAAGGTTCTGTGATGAGAGACCAAAGATCTTGCTGAGCTTTAGAGAGATTTAATGTTATGAGATGCTGCCGAGTAAAGCTCAACTACTGGTCCACCATTATGAGAAAATAAAGATTCATGACTATTACTTTTCATTAAGCCTACTGGGTCTTTCACAAAGAAAATCTAGGTTTCCCAGTGCATCTCTGCAAGTCAGTCCACAGTCATTAAATACATGAAGGAGGGGGGAAAAGCTTCAAGCAGGGCTACAACAGAGGCGTTTCATGTGTTGGACTGATCATCTTTAATTCTATATTAACAGAGACAAGCTTGCCTCGGCCTTCATTAAAAATAGATAGAGACAAGCTATCCACTCGGCTAATGACACCTACTCTCTAGCACACACACATACGCACTACCCTTTCCCCTGTTGGTGAGGACCACTCTTTCAATCTGTTTCACCCTAAAAGAATAAAAAAAACGATTCATCTTCACCACGGTTCACTGCTCTTACTGTACAAGCATTGTGGTTAGAATATTTCAGGACACATTTATAGAAATGCAACAGAAACAATAGCAAATAGAGAAAAATCCCTATAGGTCTCCTGAAGCTCAAACTGACGTCGCTTGTCAGTGGACGCTCTGATTAATTACCAAACAATGCAGGTAATTACTCAGAATCTCAGCCTGGGGAAACTGAGGACATGACGAGAGGACAGACGGAACTATGATCAGATTTTGTGTGTGTTTCTGTCAAGTGATCTCTTGGTACAAATAACAAAGCAAATATGATTGCATACTTAATTATTAAAAAAAATAAAGAATCGTTATTAGCATCTATAGTTCCATGAATACTTTCATCAAAAACAATTCCCTTTCGAAAGGGAACTCACACTGCGTCAACAGCCTACTGGTTATCAGGTAGTAGGCTTCACCAGACCTCTCTGTAAGTAGTTTCTCAGCGATACTGGGTTCTGGCAGCTAGTGGCCACTTGCTATCAGTTCAGCTGACCTTAGCAGGCAGCTTCTGAAGGCGAGTTTGCGCCCAAGCACGACTTAAGTGTTCACTTTCTGGTACTGGTTTCCTCCCGGAACCTCTTTTTTATAGCTTACAGCCTGGTTTGCCTACCAGGCAGGCCATGTGCTCCCCTCACTGAGGATCTCCCTATTAGGCCTTTTCAGACCTCCTCAGTGCTTTGAAACATAAGCGCTGGGTAGATCCGTGGATCGAGCAGAGAAATTCCCCTCGCTATCAAGGGTTGTAAGTGCTATGCTGAGTCATGCTCTCCTGGGTACCCCATCTCTGAGATCCAGGCCAAGTGGTTCACTGTCAGCTTTGCAGTCCCTCGGGTTGGAAGCCTTACCTAAGGCAAGTGTCCAGAGGCTCTGTCTTCGGACAAACAGGAAGTTGGCCAGACTGAAGTGTCCCACGTAAAAGTTCAGGTCAGGCCTTGCTGGTGGAATTTCGGGTGAGTATGTTCCCCTGACTAGTGATTGGCTGGGGCTCCTTCAGGTTCCCTAGCCACATTCCCTGGAAGGGACCCTTTCTAATTTGAAGCTGTGGTCCTAGGCCCTTGAGCAGGCCCAGGTAGGCCTGTCATTAAACAAAGTTTATGGAGATTTTTCTGTGAAACGTATAGCTTGGGCTGTGTCACTGACAGCCCAGTGTAACCTGAGGTTGAGTGGTTCTGGCATTTCATTTGAAATTATCACTGCCAATGGCATGGACTCTACTTAGCATGGCTGCGTGGGTATATTGTTCCCCAATGGACGCAGTGCGAGTTCCCTTCCAAAAGGGAATGTCTCAGGTTACGACTGTAACCTTTGTTCCCTGAGAACAGGGACTGAGACATTGCATCTTTTTGCCATGCCTCTGCCTGCCGGCCTATCAGTCCGTTCAGACGATAAAGTAAATGACATGTTTGCAAGGCGCCCTTATATACTGGCCGCACGTTAATGATTCATGGGCTGTCGCCGGTCAATAGGATTGCCATGATTTGATAGTCATTTCAGACACCTGTCACGCCTGAGGCATTCCCCAATGTGTCAATCGACATGATGCAGTGTCTCGTTCCCTGTTTTCAGGGAACAAAGGTTACAGTCTAACCTGAGAGATTATTTGTAGTGGAAAAAGGTTATTTAAATGCTTTTCACAAAAATGAATTGTTGTTATTTTACAAACTGTTGTCCACTAAAAAGAACCCAGAATTGTTCATATGACTACATATCACTACAAAAAAAAATAAAACATTTGAAACCTTTATTTTTAAGAGTGTAGCAATTCTAGACCTTATTTAGGGGCTTTAGTCTCTTCAGAGCCCTATTATTTTTTATCTTTCTGGACCTTTAATCCCCTTAAATGGATAGTTCCTCCAAAAATGAATATTGTAGCATGTTCTCACCCTCATTTTGTTCTTTTTTTTCCAAGAAGGTAGTACAATAATTTAAATTTCAGTCTGTTTTTTAAATAAAGCACCATGTTCCTCTACACCAAATTTTAAAGATGTAAGTGGGCCTGAGACTCCCTGAGGCTGAAATCCTGGACGTTCCAGGTATACTGTGATTCATAAAGCAAATGCCATGAGTCTCTCTCTCTCTCTCTCTCTCTCTCTCTCTCTCTCTATAAATACAGTATGTACAATGAGTTTAATGTCTCTGAGATGAGCATTAAGTTAATCCATCTTAGTTCAATAAGCTAAGGTCAGCTCGGCGTCTAGGAAATGTGACTTATAGAAAATGTAAATTCTGTTCGATTGAAGGGTGCTCATCATAACACCTATTTAGGTTACCATTTCTACATCTAAAAGTTGCCGCAGCAGTTGATCAATGTAACCAATCATATGCATGTCGGTTTGTGTGCAAGAGTGCAATGACCAATCAGAGTCTTTTGAATTCATTTTAGGTCTATCACTAAAGACAACTAAGCGAGACTGATTCAATGATGCTTTATATTTCACGTCCTTTCTCAGGTGGCACACAAACATCAGTACTGAAGAAATGTCACTTGTGGATTCGCCAGATGCTGCAACACTCGCTTACAGTTTAGATGGTGTATCACTTAATAGACAAGACAAGCAATGCGACAAAAATAAAATGCCCCCATTACCAACCAGGTGAATAAACAGTGTAACTATGCCATATACTGTATGAGTGTAAAATATAGACATCTTTACTGATCATAATTTGAAAGATCGCTGAACTGAAAAATAAACTGCAGGACTTCATTCTTGTATTGAATCATCAAAATATACAATGTATTTTTTCATTGTTTATGTTATAAATGTGCAGACATTTTATTTATTTCTTCATGATTGATTTATGTCTTGTGCTGCCATTTTTATATATTTAAAAAAATGGTTGAGCAGTTCTACTCAGAATATGAAATATGAAAATGTAGTAAATATATTAATCAATCTCAATTTCAAAATAAAAATTAAGTAAATAAAATGAAATGTATGATTGTATACTTTATTCTAGTGATTCTAGACTTTAGGCGGCTTCAGTCTCTTCAATCCCCTACAAATCTGCTTAATTGTCTGCACCTTTAAGGTTCATCCATCATCTTCTCACCCTCATTTTGTTTCAAAACGGTCAAGAAAAATAGCTTCATTCATATTATAGGGATGGGGTCGTTAAAATACCACATAAAATATGAAATTCAATGTATTTTTTACATTATTTTTCAAGTTGAGCAGACATTTTATTTAATTGTTTATTTATGTATGTACTCCAATATTTGAATGCATTCATATTTTTTTTAATTATTTGGATTTATTTGAGCAGTCATTTTATTTACCATTTAAAAAAAAAATAATAATAATAACAATTAAATGCTTGTGCATTCCCACTATAACCATACCACAAAACACAGGGGTAAAATGTTAGTGAATGTCTGTGTATTTGTTTTGGGGCGTGTAAATGAGGTCATAAACTGACAGGGTTCCAGACAAGAACTGTCATCTTTACCTGTGTGTTTTTGTCTTGTGGTCGTCACCACCACAGGCCTGCAGGGAAGAGCGCTCTGCTGCTCAGCAGCATGTGTTTGCACAATCTGGACCCTTATGTTCAGACTGACATGTACAACAGCGCAGAAATGCTCTCACACTGAGGAGCTTCCGCTGGTGACTGTAAACCACCATTACAGTCTGATGCCAGTGTCTGGCGCCAAGCCCAACCACCCGGCAGCCATCCCAGAGTGGACACCACTAATTTATTACTGTATCACTCAGTCCCGCCCCCTGCATTAGGGAGTAATGAGAAATCAAGAGTGGACTGGAGCTTATCCAGCTAATGTGCCATTGGAGTAACACTTACATGCTAATGCAATGCCTTCGGTTCGATTTAACTACAGAAGTAATGTGCAGGCTTTAGTTCGGCTTCTGTGTTTTCTTATGTGAAAAGTTTCTGCCTTTCTGTCTTTTTGATAACATCAGTGTCGGATCTACAGGTATTTTTAACAGATGTTTGCCATTAATTAGCACCTATTAGCACACGTTACTGTTACAAAGGACTGATCAAGGTTCACACTCCTATAGTTTACACTTTTAATCAAGCTTTTGAAGCTTTGTAGAACGAAACACTGTTTGAATGTTGGGCCCAGGTTAGGAGAGTGTTGTGTTTATATGGTCTAAGCTGCCAATTGTGGGAAAAAAAGGTTAAAGACACTTCAGAAAAACACCCACATTACTGTATCCCATAATGCCTCACAACTCGACAAAGGTTAATGAGGGAGAGCTGACATTTAACCTCAATCTCGCTTCCACACAACAAACACGTTCAGGTTATCAGATCACACACACATACGGGGGAGTATGCAAGCTGTGCCACTTTTTTACAAGTTTTGCCAGTTGTCCTCTATTTATGTACAATTTAGCCATTGTTTTAACAGGATAGTCCCATTGAGACATAAAATATCTTCTTCCAGAGAATCCTGGCTATGGCAACGCATAAAAAAAAACAAATACATAAAATACAAACATAAAACCAAACGATGCATGAATAAAACGTGATTTTGCACTCAAATGGCCAAATACTGACAACTCATATGTCAAAGATTAAAAAAGAAGGTTGTTTTTAGCTCCCTAAGAGAGGGTATTTAAAATAATTCCCTGTAAAATATCATTATTGGTTAAACTTAAAAAAAGTGTAACCTGGTTGCCTTAAGAGGTTGGTTTAATCAACAGAAAATCAAAATATGATGTTATCTGAACCACATTAATTATCTAAGTTGATCTGACAAAATAACTTTTTTTGTGATAAATCATGAAAAAAAAATGTACAGTGTGCAAGCATGTGTAATAAGATAAAAGTCTTCAGAATTGCCTTCGTAATAATCAGCAGCCAGCATGTGTTTTTGTCTCCTTTGATTCAAGGAGGACCAGCCAACAGATTCATACAAGGTACAATGATGAGTGCGTGAAGAGGCACTCTTTTTAGTAAGGATAAATTTGCATTCATAAAAGTCACATCACCATAATCCAAAACTGAGAGGAATAAGCTTTGCAGAATTATTTTTCTTGTTTTGAAAATATGCTTGGTTCCAAAACAGATGGATGTGGAACAGCTTTTTTAACATTTTGTTTTGTTGAAATTTTCCATTGACACTGGTTTCTTTTGGATAAATAATTATTGAAAATTAACTTTAACTACCAAATGAACTAGTTGAGCCAACCTTATTGCAATTTGTTTAGAATGTTATTTTCAGTTAAAAAAGTTTTTATTACTAATGTTATTATCATTTATAATACCACCCATCCGTGAGGGGTCTGAACACAGGGGTCAAGCTTTAATATGCTGCATGGAGTTACTAATTACTGTATATTTCACAATGTCTCCAAAATACACAGACAGATTTTATTTGAAATAAAATTAAAAAAGCTAGTTATACAAATAATAGCATATACTATATATATATATATATATATATATATATATATAAAATAAATAAAATTAAAACAATATTAGTTTATATTTATATTTTACATCTAATAATTTTATGTAGTGATTTCTTTACATTTCATCTACATTTTGATTTAGAAAGATCATAAAATATATCATAATAAATAAAAATTTATTAAATAAAGATTTTCTTCTTGATAGAAAAACGGGAGAACGTTTACAAAGGATGGACTGAATGAGTCATCATTATTTCTCATTCCAACTTGGAAAATCTGAAAAATTCCATGGTCATACATTTTCCAATCGTTCTACACACTGAGGGACACACATGCATGCAGAGCCACATCTTGTTTTATGCATGAGGTTTTGTGCTAAAAGGCCACCCAGTCATGTCCTGTGGTTTGTGTGGTCAGCGTTCTAAAGCTTGACCCCTGTGTTCAGACCCTTCACGGTGGGGTGGCATGGGCTTTTTGTGCCCTCAGTCAAACCACTTCACCTCTATTTCATGCTGTGAGCATAAACAAGTAAATTGCCTTTCATTTCAGTTTATGTAGATCCAACATGACAGACAGAAACATGGCATTTTATCCTCTACTGCACATTAGCTCAGACATCAACTGCAGTACCATATGGCTCAAGTCAGAGGTTACAGTTGTTTGTGTTGGTTTTCTCTCTGATTATGGCATCATTCACTGAGTGAAGCTATTAGTTACAAGAGTCACATAATGATTCTTTGTTTGGACACAAATGGCTGGAGTTATTTCCTGATGCCAGATTGCACCATCTCAAGGGATTATATGCATGTGTGCTAAATTAATGCGACTCAGCCACTGCCACGCATTTAGAAATTCTATAAATATAGCTGTATAAATTATCATACAATACAATGTACATGGAATAATATCATGACTAAAACTAGTCTTATATACCACATACAGTCTGATGCCTATTGCTTACAAAACTGGAAAACACTTTCTCGATCTCTAATCTCTAAACTCTAATCTGATTGGATGAATTTGCACAAATATGAGTACGGACACACATGGTTTAGCTTTTTAGGATGAAATAATTCAGATCTTTCAAGAAAAAACAATATTATGTAATATAATATAATATAATACAGATATTTTGGGCCGTTTTCAGTGATTCTTCAGTGATTCTTTCTTACATCATTACACCATTAGGTGGCATCAATTGATCAATTGATCTTTTTGCGAGTCATTGAGGTAGTAATTTATTCACTAATGACACAGATTTGTTCAAAAATGCAGATTCATTCAGGAACAAAACAAGTGGATTTATGCGAGAATCATTGAATCATTCACTTAACTGATTCGTTCAAAAATGCTGATTCATTCAGGAATGAAAAAAATATAAAAAAATCAAGCTCTTTTGGCTCAATTTGTTTGTCAATTTAAAAGATACATTTTAAAGTAAAGAAAGTCGCAGTTTGATGTAAAACCGTTGAGGTATAAGACTGTGAAAATATGGAATTACAAAGACTACAAACCCCAAAGGCGCACATTTTCACTCAATGAATGAAGCTAACTTTACTGAGGCTAATGTCTGTCATTGTTTCTACAGTCTTACGTTATAATCGTAACGTAAGGGGTAAGACAGAGAAATGAGATTGGCCCTAAGTCAATGTTTTCTCAAAACTCCCTACTGCAACTTTAATTCTACTGTAGAACTATTTTCCTTGCGAAACAGACAAATTAACTGGCAATATTGCGTGTATAAAATTTAAGTTGTTCAAAATTAACCTTTTGTTAACCAAAATTAACCTTGTATAAAAGCAATATCCCAATTGTAATTATGTCAAAGAAGTTGCTAAACACACAAAGTATTGAAATTCATTGCATATCTGCAGCATTCGCCGTCCGGTGCGGTCATGTCCTCTTATCATGCGATTATGAAGAACTCCACAGATTATAGAGGCCAGAAAGATCATGATGAGTGCCTGCATCCACACACATGCACACTTCTTTATCTGTCCCTTTTTTCCATCAGGTCTCTGATATTTTGATGTACCCTTCAGATTTAAAGGGCACAGCAAGCTTAGTGCCATCTCTTCATCTCTCTACTCCAGCCTATCTTGTTTATTTTGGCCCTCTCTGCCTACAATTGCGTCTGTTTACTTCGCATGAACTTTAAAACCTGCCCTGAATATGTGTGTACACTTGTTGTGTGTACCCTTTTGTGTTTAACTGCTTTTTGATTAGGCCTATATATCTCCCCCTCATTTTGTATATTGTACGCTCTGCCTTTTGGTTGCCAAGCAACCGATTCAATGTTTTATCAGACGAGATGCAGTAGGTGTTAAAGCAGGGTGTTGTATTCTACTGTTTTAACACAGACACACTAGAGAAACACTATTTTTAAAACACATAACAAAAATAACAATACAAAATTTATGGTGTTTGTGTATATTTGTAAGCTAAAGCTCTCAGTTTTTTTATTCCTATAGCCAAATAAATGCACACACAGCCTGGTTAATTGCCAAATGGCATAACATATCTTAACTTCAGTGTAACATGCAGTCAAATATAGAAATTTCAAGAAGGTGCATGAGACATTGTGTCGTATTGACTAAACACTTAGAGATGATCATCTTGATGTAAGTTCATTAGGTTTATGACTGAACTCCACAATTTCTGAATATATGAAATGAATATCACAACACTGGATGTGTTTACAATCCACTATAACTCATTTAGTCAGATGCTTTTAGTTCAGTATTTCTTTTTTTTTTATGATAACAAGTAAATTCTCTCCATGATTTAGTGATTTGGAAGATGGCCATTTCAGGCCATAGCACTTCTTCATGTCTGATGATTTAAAATGCTGTTAAATATCACCCCCAGATAGGTTCTCTCACAAATGCCTGTTTCCTAAGATTTAACTTTCCTCATATGATTTAGAGTAATGAGCTTTCAGCTTCAGAGAGAGGAAACCAGCCAGAACCTAGAATGCTTTCAGGGCAACAATCCTCTTGACATTTATAAGATTTTAGATCTCATGAAGGTGCTTGAGTAAGTGCCAAATTTGGTCTTTTGATCTTTTAAATAATTGAAGATAAAAAAGATATATATGTAACAAATTATTTACAGTGTTTTGTATGATTTTCTTGTTGATTTGATTTATTTCACTACAACTTAATTTTGATGTTAATTTTGGAACAAGTCCAATATTTCGAATTTTTTGTTCTAAATTCTAAAAGTTAAAACTACGTCATCATTTTAATTTTTAAGTGAACTATTCCTTTAAAGTAAACGAATTCAGTAAAAGAAAATAATTATTTTACTGAAAATAGAAAAAATATATATAATTTTTCACTGATAATCTTAACATGACTAATTATGCCGTATGATTTAGTCTGAGTTTTTCAACTTATTAGACGTTTAATGTAAACTAATTTTAAAGCTTTAGTCCGCAGTTTTTCCTCTTTGTTCGAAATCTGCAATTGCAGTCAGTCGCGGAATTATCAACTTTACACGAGTTGTACTTCAACACTGCACAGCGTGGATGAACAATGTTTGCGGAGAGTTTGCAGCTGTTAGTTTTGTCTCACTCAGTTCAGTTCTCATATAACAGTGTCAGTACAGTCAGAACTAAAATATTGTTGAATATTAAGTGTCCCCAACTAAGCAAGCCAAAGGCGACAGTGGCAAGGAACCCAAACTCAACCAGCTGACAAAATGGAGAAAGGAGAAACCAGGCTCAGTCGGAGGGCCAGTTCTCTTCTCGCAAACAAAATGAACACAGTGTCATAATTAATCAGGCTGCAAGTCAGAATTCAGATCTGGATCAGTGGCATTCAAATATTCATTCAGTTCTTTTGCTCGAAGATCAATTCATTACGCCGGTATAGAGCCGAAGCTGGCTATAGGCCTTGTGCAGAGGACCTTTCTGGTTCTTGGTCTCTCCTGAGGATTGATCTGTGCACATCATATTTTTTATAATTCATGTGCCCTCAGAATCTTTAAACAAAATAACGTCCCCTCCCTCTTAAAACGACATCTGCTGTCTAATGAGTTGTTTACTGGTGCAACGGCAGGACAACCTGTCACTCGTATGAGATCTTACAGTAGCTATAGCAAACCACAATGATCCAATCAATTCCCGATGGACAAAATCAGGTCCCGCTCTATATTCTTTCATGTCGAGAAGCCATTTCACTTGGATATACTTCACTATAGGGAAGAAAAGACTATCTCAACATCTGTCTAACTTTGAAAGTTTTTGGGTTACCATGAAACACATCTGATGGTTGCTGCCAAGTTACTTATTTTTCATAGTTAAAGGTGATTTCTTTGTCACTATTTCAGTGGTGGAATGTAACGAAGTACAAATACTTCGTTACTTTACTTAAGTACATTTTTCACGTATCTTTACTTTACTTAAGTACAATAAATAGTGCCTACTTTTTACTTTTACTTCGTTACATTTTGCAGCAATTATTATACTTTCTACTCCACTACATTTCTACAGCTTCTGTTACATTTTCGTTACATTTTCTGATCAGTTTTTCCCCTGCCAAAACGTAATCTGACCGTCCGTTCGTTGCACGTTTGTCTCACCAGTGACGTTTGGTTGCCATAGATACAGTATATCAACCCGGTCACACTAAATGCGTCTCACACGCAGTGTGTTTATCATGCAACTCATACGCGAAAATTTGCTTTTACGTGCATAGGAAACACACCGTGTGTAATATATGTTTGGTTTGGTTAGGATTATGGCAAGCCAAGAGGTTCAGAATTACACCATAAATGAATCGCGTTTACTGCCAAACATAGTTATTAACATATAGTACTAAGGATAAGCATGATATTGCCTAATTGCAAGCTTGTTTCAGAAATGGTGACATTTTTTTTTCCATCATTATTGAACATCATTATAGGAGTAGGCTATTAGGTTGAATGAGTTAGAATTAAATGTTTAATTAATCATTAGAAAATAGACAGATAATAAATTGTTATGCAAGTACTTTTACTTTTAATACTTAAAGTACATTTAAAATAAAGTACTTTTTACTTTTTACTTAAGTATGGTTGTCATTGTGTTACTTCTACTTTTACTAAAGTAAATATTTATCTGGGTATTTGTACTTTTACTTAAGTACTGAGATTCAGTACTTCCTCCACCACTGCACTATTTCCAAAAAGCTGCTCGTCACTCCTGTGCTGGTGTTTGTGTGGCGCAGTCCAGCTACTGTATCTGGATTCAGTCAGACTGTTTGTGCATTGGAGATTATATCATCTGGTCCCAAGAAATGAGTAAGAACTGAACCTCCCTAAAGGGCTTCGGCTGATCCTCAAGTAATCGCGTGGAGGCCTAGAGCTGCGCAGAGGTGCCTAAACTCATGGCGCTGAAGAGGATGTGTGAGGTATGATTGTCATCCTGTGGGTTTACAAGCTCTGACGGAGATCCATCTCAAGCATTACATCTCCTCATAATAGCACGTATCCCCCTAGACAGACAAATTGTCGTTTTTTTTCCTCTTTGTCTTCTTCAATGCTTTTTTTTCTTCTCTGCCATAAAGCTATTATGTCATTTTGTAAATCTGATTGCTTGGTAATCTCTCATGTCCTAGCAATAGGCATTCCCAGAGGAACTTTGGTCGTTTGTGGGGCTCCCGCGAGGTGAGGAGAGTGTGTGTGTGCGAATTGCGAGCGTGTACCTGTCTTTGTGAGTGCCTGTCTGTGGTCTTGTAATGACTGGAGCCCTGCCGAGATCACATACCTCTGAGAGATGTTGATCAAATGCCAAACGCTGCTTATTTATAGAGCACACATTAACCCTGACTGCCAGACAGCTGCAGGGATCATACAGCTGGAAGGACTGATCCCGGGTCATCCTCTGCTTTTCTGGCTTTGTGCTCCAGTGTTAACAGGAGACATGTCACACCGCCCGCAGATCCGCAGAGCAATAACGCGGTCTCTTTCTATCCATCTGTTTGCTGGATGCTCTTCCTTCATCCCATTTTCTTATCGCCCTGGCTGCAAACTTTTTATCCCTCATTTCTCCGAGCATCTTTCCTACTGTTTTCTCATTACCTCTCACTGTCTCTCAAATATCATCGCACATGCATAAACACAAAGGGTACATGCATAATGCACCCCAACAATGTGGGAACTAGATGACACTCGTTAGATGGTTACCATGGAAACCTCAGAAACACCTGAAGTGCTCTCTCATTTTATTTTGTCTCACAGTCGGATATACAGAAGGATTAATACGATATTCTGGCCAGCTGAGATCTAGCCTCTTTCACACAGAGATTCTGGAAAATACACGGATAATGTGACCCGGCATTTGTCCCGGGATTGTTTGATTTTGGTTCATTCACACTGCCAGTGATTTCCCAGGGCTGTGAGTGCGTTCACAGACACACAACCCGTAAATATCCCGAAAAGACACATGACGTAAGGACGAGACGTGTAACGCACGCGTCGAAAACATGTACATGAGCATACCGTTCCACAGCTGGTGAACGATCTCAGCTTCAGCGCGGATAGAGAGGAGCTCCTGGTCTCTGCTTCGTTCCAGGTTGCAAACGTTTGTTCGTCCTTTCTTTGTTGATGACGAACACAAACGTTCTTCTTAGCAGACTGATCTCATGAAGTAGCGTGTGTATGACACACCAATTCGTATTTCCATTTTTGGCGTGCTATCAAGACGCATAATCGCTTTTCATCAGACTCTACAACTCCTCATTAGGGGGGAGGAGGAAATAGGGTAGAGAGGACGATAGGACAATATATATAAATACATATATATCTGGACTTGCATTAATGCCTGGTCACTTTATCGCTCTAGCACTTTAATACTGGACTCAATACTTACACTTTTTTATGGTCTTTTTTTCTTTTGTTGATATTTTGACTATTATTGTTATTATTATTATTGTTATTTTGTTCTTTGTACTGTCTTCTTTTTATTCTCCTTTTCTTTTCTTGCTAAAACTGCTGCTGGAATTTTCAATTTCCTTTTGGGAGTCATAAGTCTAAGTCTAAGTCTAAGTCTAATTTTTCTTCGTTTCGTGCGGACATTTGACGGCGTGTACAGACACGCAGAATCACTCGGACATTAATGGCGTAGACATACATGCATACATGCGGATAGCTCAAAATGCGTAGAGATAACACGCCACTTGACTCGAAAGTGGCATGTATGTTTACGCAAAAGTCATGATGTCATGTTATAACAACAGAGTCGCGCGATGGCATCACTATGACACACCCCTTACGGCAATGGTCTTTTGTTTACACAGCGCGCGTTCCGGGACTGATTCCGGCAATGTTACTACAGTAGGTCCCCAACCCGGCATCGATGCCGGTATCAATCCCGTCGTGTTTGCGTTCACACAGAAGGCGTTCTGGCAATTTCCCGGCATTTTCCTGGGATCAACGCACTGTGTGAAAGGGGCTTATGAGAAAAAGCAGGGTTGGGCAAAAGTCAGAGGATAGGAACGGTCTCCCTTTCAGTCGAAAAGTTTGAATTCAGTTTATGAGAATTTGAATATGAAATGAATGACAGGAAGAGGAATTTAAAATTCAAAGATTTTCAAGAGGAATTTCATAAAAAAATAAATTAAATTATGACTGCATTTTTTACACTCGGTACAATTTCTTGACTTATTGGATGTTTTTGTGTCATGTCCCTCGTTCCATTCAAGACTTTCTTCTGTGGAACATAAGATATTTTGAAGAACGTTTGTAACCAAACTGTGGATTACCATCGACTTCCATTGTATGGACCGGGGGGCAATCTTCTTTTATGTACCACAGAAAAAAAAGAAAGTCATAAATGTTTGGAAAAACATGAGGGGTGAGTAAATGGTGACAGAATTTAAATTTTTGGATTTCCCTTTTAACTCGGTTCTAAATGGTGCACGATCCTGGAAAGGAGGTGGGTCATGTTGAAAGAGGAATTGTACTGCATGTCCTCGGCTCTCCCTCTGGAGCAGCACACGTATCCCACCCCGTAGACCCTCCTGCCCATCAGAAAGAAATATAGATAGATCTCTCTTCTAAGAACTCAGGAAGGTTCTCCTCATCTCAGTTAATACTGTTATTAGAAATGAAATCTAATTTATCCTTGCTATGTTGATGTTCCTCAGCCAGTGCATGTTTGCACAGTTGTAACATCTTGCTGTTTCTTTTTCATTTGTTCAGCAGAGATTCACAGAGGGGTTCACATTGTATCCAGGGATGATTTCCTCTGCCTGTGTGTGTGTTTGCGGGGATGTTGATACTGCTGTTGCTAACAGTGATTTATGTTGTAAGGAAATGTAATAACTTTTTTATTAGATTATGGTAAATTCATTCTGCTCAAGGCAACTCTGGCTCAACTCCGGCTGTTTCAATGTCAGACGCAGTGCTGTCTGATGGTGCACTTGACAGATTAGAACCAATCACGTGTCTTTACTGCAGGAGGATTGTTTTCGACATTAACATAGATATCGAGGCCAAACTTCATGCCAGACACCTCAGAGAAGAGACTTTTATTTAAATATGCTTTCATTACTGTTCTAATTAAATAACACAATTCAGAATTAGCCAGTGGAATTCAGTCATTTTTGAGAGTGTTGACATATCATCAAGCTATACTTTGACCTTTGGCACAACACAACAGGTACAAAATAAAAAAGTTTTTTTTTCTTCTTCATTTTCCATTCCACTCTGAAGAATAGTGCTGCCAGAGGATAAAATAAATCTGCAAAAAAGATGCTTTTTTTTTCAGTCACTGTGTGATTCTGTTCTACTAACGTGTGCAGCTCACGTATGAGACATGAAAGATGAATTGTGCTGCAAACAAATTATTGAATTTTGCCAGATTTAGCAGAACAAATGATAAAAAGATGCAATTTTGAAATGTCATATTTTATGCGCTAAGAGAATAACCTACACTTTTAAATAAAGTTAGGTTACAAGAGCCTAATATATCAAAAATCTAAAAGCTTTATGTAAACTTTCAATCTTAAATACAAAGGTTGATTCAGCTCAGATTTTCAAATTATTCCTGCGACCTGTAATATCTGAAAGCAAACACGAGATTGGTTGATTGGTTATATTCTAAATATTTCTAAAAGAGCATTATTCCCCTAAGGACGGTTGACTGCATAATAAAAAAAACATTAAGAAATCTTTACTTTCATTATATCACACAATTCATCAAAGCAATTCAGTGTGCTTTACAATATACACTCACCTAAAGGATTTTTTAGAACACTAATGCAATTATCTAATCAACCAACCACATGGCAGTTGCTTCGATGCATTTAGGGGTGTGGTCCTGGTCAAGACAGTCTTCTGAACTCCAAACTGAATGTCAGAATGGGAAAGAAATGTGATTTAAGCAAAATTGAGTGTGGCATGGTTGTTGGTGCCAGACGGGCCGGTCTGAGTATTTCACAATCTACTGGGATTTTCACACTCCACCATTTCTAGGGTTTACAAAGAATGGTGTGAAAAGGTAAAAACATCCAGTATGCGGCAGTTCTAAGGGTGCGAAAATGCCTTGTTGATGCTAGAGGTCAGAGGAGAATGGGCCGACTGATTTAAGCAGATAGAAGGGCAAGTTTAACTGAAATAACCACTCGTTACAACCAAGGTATGCTGACATCTGTCCACTGACATAAAAATCTACCTTGTGATCTTTATGTGGTCCAAAAAAGAAAGAAGGGCATATTTGAACAACACCAGGGTGAGTAAACATTAATATTTTTACGATAATCTATTTACCCCCTAAAGAATGAAAATAGTGATATCTAAAAACTGAAATCGAAATTGATTTTTACATTTCATTCTCTAGCATTGCATGCAATAAGCTCATAAAATTCTACACATGGATTCCTCTAAAGCACTCATCCCTTCATCAGTCTCTGGGTTTGTTTGCTGTTTGGCCCATTAAACACCTCAGTGCAAACACAGAGCTTCTCTGTTCTCAGTGTTGAAATAATCACTGACTCCTCTGAACTACCAAACTTCAAATTCAAGTCTTTATTCACATTAGAGCTCTTAATCTGCAAAATAACCTGTCAGACTTTATCACTGCAGAAGAGCTAATATAGTTTCATCATTAATAAAAAGCACAATCCACATTCAATTGATTTTATGGATCAATAGCAGCTGATCAAGATGAGCATTTAATTGCTCCGTCTGCACAAAAACTAAGACACATAATGATCATATTATCAAAATGACCTTGGGTTCAGTCTGAAGAATAAGCAGTCTACAAACGTCCTCTTTCACACAGACATTCTTTTTGTTTTCTTTTTCAAGCATACATTAGCACAAGGGCTTGCTTGGATTCGCATGGTACCATTTCAATTTCATGTGTAAATGAGGCTGTCTGAACGTGACAATTGATCGCCAAGCTGATGGTGTCAATCATGACCATGACCGAAGCCCTGAGATGTGTATCTGACACAAAAGAGCACTGATGTGCAATAGTCTGCCGTGGCTTTTACCCGCGATCCCACTAAGGTCATATCGTACAATCAGACAAACGACAATCTGAAAAAAAAGGGCGAAACAGTGTGTTGCTGGCTTTAACCAAATCTTTTCTTTTTCTGTGTGTCGGGTTTTGAAGATGTTTATTTCAGAGTCGTGCTCTTTAAAAGAGTTAAGAACAAGCTAATGATAGGGTAATCAAAAAATAGCACAGATCTAGCCTGCTTTCCTCTGATCATCTTTATATTCATCTTTAAAAAGAGGCTTGTGCACAGACAAAAGCTGAAATTGAAATGTGTCCTGATAGACGGACTGATGGTGTGACTATTATCACAGCCTGACAGAGCCCAGCACATGTAACACTTCATATTCACTAGCAGCAGGCCCATGGGAGAAGATGGGTTCAGGAAATGGCACAGGCTGGAATTGTATTGCCCTCATGCTGAATACAAAGATAACCGTGTCTCATCCTATTTCCACTTCAGATATAGTTCTGTCTGGCAAGGCTGTTAACGTTAACATGGGTGGGATTGGGCACATTTAGTTGCTGCAATGTATTTCAGACCTGACATTTCAATCTGTTCTGCTGTTTAGCATGTACATAGAGACACATTGAGATCTTGTTTATGCCTCATCACTTGTAATGCACCAAAATTTAAGCTACAGCAAAATTTCATTTGAAACAGCAAAAAAAATGTTTAATTAGCACAGCTTCAACAACATATATTACATTTCTACGTAATCTGTTAGTGATTCACCTAAATTAAAACTTATTTTCAGCTTCAGGCTTGGGGCCAATTGCATAAACATAGCCTCTAAGTTAAGACTGTGTCTTAAGAACTATTCTGAACAACAAGAGGTTAGTTGGGGCTAATAATTCTTAATTTTCAGATTTACATTAGACCATTCGACCTTTTTATGTAACTGATTTTTTTTTTTTTTTTTAAGAGCCTTCTTGAAGAAAAAAAAATATGATGACTAACTAAGACTAGTCTAAGCATTTTATGCAACTGGCCTGGTTTAACAAACAGGGCTTAAACTAAGCCAGGATTAGGTCTTAGTTCAATTGGGGCATTTAAGTAACTTTTTTAAAACATGCCTTAGAAAAAACAACATTATTCCTGAGCATCCTGAGACAAAACAATGGCGTCAACATATACTTTACTACAAGTTGCTTTCAGTTAAAACAGCTTAAACGTGCATTTTAGTCTGGGACTACATTTATGCCTTGCCTGTGAAACTGGGGGTCAGTGTTTCAGTAAAAAAAAATAATTTTGGTGCATCATTAGTCAAAACAGCAAATTCATACACATTCTAATTCATGAATGCTGTGTAAACATCTGCTGAACACCATTCTAACATCAGCTGTGTCGTAGTGACGTATTGTGCATGAGCAAATGCTCTAAAAATAACATCCTTCAGATGAAAACAAAAACACATCAAATAGTCGCCTCTGTGATGTATGAGTGCTATCTGTGCGGTTGACATTGTGTGTGTCTCAATCAGCTCCCTAGTTCAGTGATAAGTGTACAGCCTGGGGAGTCGGCCATTTCTAGGGTCAAAACGTTCTCTAGAAATTCCCAGAATGCACCATAAAAAGCCAGTGAGTATCAGCCGCTCCCTGTATCCACTAACTGGAAATGTCGTCATGCCCTCTTAAGCCTTTCAAGTGCCCCAGAGGAAGAGCTCAAGAGTGAACACATAAAGACCAAGCTTTATTTTCAGTCATTTAAAGTTATTCAGTTTTTAATGATCCTTCCTGATGTGTATAAAATGGAAAAAATCCTGCTAGCTTTTGATTGTAAAGACGAATTTTATTATTTTATTAAAGACGAATTTTATTATAGACGAATTTTATTAAAGAAGAGATTTATTATTTCATATTTATTATTTTATATACAAAAATATATTGCATTATATTAAATTATATTATAATAATTCAATTGTAAACAGTTTTTGCGTTGCTTATAATTATATTTGTCTATTGTCTGAATCATATTATTACATTATGTATGCAAACATATAATATAATATAATATAATATAATATAATATAATATAATATAATATAATATAATATAATATAATATAATATAATATAATTACACTTATAAACATATAAACACTTTCATTGTAGGAAATGTGTGCTTTGCTTAATTAAATTTGTCATCAGTGTCCTCAAATTTAGTAGATCAAGATCCTCTAAATAGAGAGTTTCAAGAGGTATTAGCATGTTTTTAGCATTCTCTAACATTCTCTGTTTTGAGTGGTTCTGACAATAATCTCTGTATGACATGACTGAATTTTTATTACTGAAATGGACAGCTTATGGTTTGAGTAATCTGCAAGTTAGCATGCAATGCTCGCAACTGAGCCAAACGGTTTCCCAGATTTGATTTTGATACAAAAGACAAAAGATTTTAAACCGGTCAAATGGGGTAAAACTCTTTAAGTCTTACGCAAAATCCACTCTAGCGTGTTAGAGGCTTTCCAGTTCTGGTAATAGCTTAGAAGAGACAAGAAGTGAAATTTAGCTGAATTTCCTCTTTCACTTAATGCCAGGTTATTATAAATATTCACAGAACTGTTGATATAATAGTACGTAGAAACAGAGGGAAAAGTTTGTGTTCATCTTTCGTCAGAAAAAGTCAAATCAGTTATGCTGAAGTGATTTCTCTGGAGTTTAGTCAGAGGCAAACTGCCATAAATCGCCTACCTTGTGAACCTCTTTGAAATCAGCTTGTGCTTGCACTTCTCTCTTAAGAGTGTGTTTATGTGTACAGTGCTGTAATGTGGAATAAGTCCAGTGTAAGTTATAACAGTGGTGAAGTAGTATGTGTGGGATGAACACTTTCTGGATTTAAAGGAATATTGCAGGCTAAATATAAATTAAGCTCTATAATTCAATCTATAAAATGATTTTGACTTTCTCAGTCCATGAAAACACAAAACTTCTTCTTTACTGTAATTGCACTTAAAACAGTCTATGAGGCAATGAAATGTCTCGGTTACGGATGTAACCCTCGTTCCCCGAGTAGGCGTTACGTCGAATGACGACGAATGGGGTTTGCTTAGAAGTCTCATCTTTGAAAGAAATAAAACGAGCCAATGGCAAGGAAATGCCATGGCTCTGAGGAATTTGCATGGCGTAACTTCCACTGTATCATGGTGTGCAGCAATAGCGGTAACATATACTTTGAGGGTGGCGGGAGACAGCCTTCACTACAACCCATCTTGAAGAAAGGAAAGCATGACACCAATTGAACATATCTGGGGGTCTGCTTGGCGAGAAGAGCACCAGTTGACGAAGAGGTCCACTTCAACGCGTAGGCGTGTCTCGTGGACGAACTCAAACCTGGCTCGTCCCGTCCAGGAGCCACAGGTGGAGATTCCAAAGATTTGGACGAGGGTGCCATAGGGTGCCCCGTCCCTGAGAAAGGAGGTCCTTCCTCAGAGGAATTGGCCAGGGAGGTGCTGTCGCGATGAGTACAAGCTTGGAGAACCAGGTCCATTTGGGCCTGTGTGGCCAAAATGACTTGCTCCTTGTCCTCCCTGCAGGGTTTGCACAAGAAGGCTCACTGGGGGAAAGGCATATTTAGGGTGCAATGGCTCGAGTCGTGTGGGGCAAACAGATCTATCGGTGCATCCCCGAACTGGTCCCAAATCAGCTGAACCGACTGGAGATGGAGTCGCCATTCTCAAGGGAGGGGCTGAAACCGTGAGAGCTCGTCAGCTGCACAGTTCAGGGCTCTGGGAATATAAATGGCTCGAAGCGACTGAGATGCTTCGGACTCCATATGAGTATGTGGCGGGCGAGTTGCGACATATGGCGGGAGCGTAGACCACTTTGATGGTTTATGTACGCTACAGTGGCAGTATTGTCTGATTGGACTAGTACGTGTTGACCCTTGAGCAACACCCAGAAGCAGTGCAGAGCAAGATGCAATTGACGTGCCATAGGCGTTGGGGTCCTGTCCAGGAGTCTGCGACAGCATGTCCATTTGACATGGTGCCCCAACCTGTGGAGGAGGCATCTGTTGACACAACAACATGCTGGTAAGCTCAGTCCAGGGGCACTCCAGCCCGCAGAAAACTAAAGGTTCGACCACAGGGAGAAGGTCTTACGGCAGGTCGGAGTAACTGGTAATCGGAGGGTGACATGTTGCCATGACCACCTCGGGACTCGGTCGCGAAGCCAGAGCTGAAGCAATCCGAGCAGTGTTGCCACGGCTGCAGAAGCCATATGCCCCAGGAACCTCTGAATAGTTTCCGTGGAACTGCACTCTTGCCCTTGAATTGTCTCAGGCAACTCAGGAGTGACAGTAAATGCTCGCTCATAAGCTCCACGGACATGGCGACCGAATTGTTCTATACAGAGAAAAGAGATCCTTTGCACGAGGCAGAGTTTGATCTTCTCCCAGTTGACCAGAAGGCCCAGACGAGCTAGGTGCTGGAGCAGTAGGTCCCTGTGTTCGCAAACCTGGTCACAAGAGTGAGCTAGGATCAGCCAGTTGTCGAGATAGTTCAGGATGCGAACCCCGTGTTCCCTTAGGGGGACAAGGGCTGCTTCAACGACCTTTGCAAGGACGGGGCTAGCCCAAACGGGAGAACCACATACTGGTATGCCTGCCCCTCGAAAGCAAACTGCAGGAACAGTCTGTGTCGAGGGAGAATGGAGACATGGAAGAAGGTGTCCTTAAGGTCGATCGCTGCAAACCAATCCTGGGGCCGCACACACTCGAAGATGCGTTTGGCTGTGAGCATTTTTAACGTCAGCCTGCGAAGGGAGCGGTTCAGGATGTGCCGGTCCAGGATTGGACGTAACCCACCGGATTTCTAGCAACCTCTGCTCTCATGGTAGAGATATTGCCACTGACCATAGTAGAGCGGACTCCCCAGAAGCAGAGAGGACACCGTGCAAACTGAATCCCACTGACTCATTCAGAACTGCACGGGTTGCAATGTGAAAGACATTCAGGATATTTCAGGAAAGACTGAGGATATTTCGTCGGTTTAGTTCCAGACCTGCCGCCTTAGGTCACCCTGGCCACCAGCCGAAGTATTATGTCGTGTGGAGAAAATAGATCGGAGTGTCGATGAGGAGACTCTCGCTCTATTGAGCTCATTGAGTCTCGACCATTACATTGTGATGGTCATGTTCCCGCTGGGAGAATGTGACCCATCCACGAACGCTGTCTGAAGGTGATCGAAGCCCAAACACGTCAAAACAGCGCTCTTTCCCATCAGCTGAATCTATCAGAATACCACACTCAGAAATATGCAGGCAGATCATCTTTAGAAAGACGTGCCACATGCACACTCTTTTTGTGAGAGAAAAACTTGCAGAAGTGACGTATCCGACGTAACTCGAACAACGAAAGGGAAATAAAGACCATCGGAAAGACCTGACTTGACAATGTTTTTAAAAATACACTACAGAAGTTATAATGATTAAATGTTTAATTTCTTTTATAATAGTATCTCATGTTTACCAAGGCTACTAAAAGAAATATTGTGAAATATTTTAACTAATGTAAAATACCAAATCAGCATACTGATTTCTGAAGAATCATTTGAGACTGAAGACTGGCGTAATGGTGGCTGAAAATTAGCTTTGACATCACAGAAATAAATTATATTTTAAAATAGAAAAAAGTTGTTTTAAATGTAATTATTACAAACTTTTAAACAGATTTCATTACACACTGCATTTTAAAGTGTACAGTTTTCATTGTACAAAATGGATTACAAATTTTGATGACTCATCCTGCACTACTATCCTATCAAAAGCTATCTAAAATTAATGTACCTCTTACCACCTGCAACTGACTAGAAAATGATAGCTGATGGCTGTGATGTAACTAAAGGCTAAAAAAGACCCTGCGTCCCAATTCACTGCTATCCGCCCTAAATAGTATCCGAGAATAGAATTACTGTGTCCCAAATGATAGTATGTTGAAATGAGTTTCCCAAAGACACTCAGATGGTCTTCTATTTCTGGTGGAGTTTCAAAGTGCAGATCCATGCACAGTCTAATGGCTAATATTGCCCGCAACCTATAGTGCTTTGTAGGAGGATTTGGTTTAGAACTACAAACATGAAAAGAAAAGGAAAAAAAAGGTTCAAGCATGCCATGGATTGTGGAGTGTGTATAATATGAGGGCATTAACTGTGGCAACAAGATGATTGACAGGCTAATGGCATGATGCATTTAACAACAGCATACATCAAAGTGGTATGTGGTTTCAAGATGCAATTTCAAGATTTTCTTTATATTATTCCTTTGTTATCGCAAAGTTAAGTAGATGAATTGGAAAATAGCATGGAATAAGCCCTTTGATAAGCTCAACCAAAAATTGTCAAAAATGATATACATAAATTAGACATAGCATAACCATAAACATGCTATAGACATAGCATGTTTTTTTAAGTGATAGCACTTAAAAAAACAAAAAACTAGCAAAGCAATTTTAAAAGAGCAAACCTCCATCCATAAGAAGTATTTTGGAAACGCTTAACCAGACACTCTTCAACCAAAAAAAAAAAAAAAACTAAGCTACGTAATAAGCTTGCTCTATGTATAGCTCTGCTGATACAGAAATGTACTTGTGATGCGTAGAACTCGAATACAAATACCTTGAAAGACAAATCACAATAAAAGTGTGTAACAATAACAGTTTTTATGTAACATTTGCTTTTGTTAACACTATCGGGTAGGTTTAGGGTTTAGTGCAGGTGTACGTTATTTCAACTCAGAACTGCATGATACGTATAAATTCCAATGTAATAAAATGTTGGTATATTCACGTTCATCTGTTCCGGAAAAGAAAACGAAACATGCTTTTAGCATCACTCACTGGACATTTCACTTTGAAACTGTCGCGAAATGTGCACAACGCAATGTATTTTGCGCTTTGCAAAACTGTTGCCACAGGTACGTTTTTCTAATGAGCCAGTGCTGAAAAAAAAATAGTAGCTCCACTTCAAAAGAACAAGTTCTATAACCAATAAAGCAAGAGAACTCCAAGGCACTCTCAAGTAGAAAAGTTAAAAATCCTTTATTGTTATAGCTTGGTAACTTTAGAGCACTAATTTTCCTTCACAGGATAAAACCTCACTGTGCCAGTTTTCTTTCTATGCTGTTTCATCAAAATTTCCATCCAGCTAAGTGCCACTCTTACATTGTACTAACAGCAATGGCTTCATTCTGGACAGGAAGCAACCCTTCTCTCTAAACAGAAAGAATGTTTAAATCCATCATTTCATGTGCTTTTCCAGAGCTCAACCTGAGAGCAGAAAGATCCTTGACGGTTTTGGTTTTGTTCACATAATGTTCTGTGCTGAATCATGCTCTGGTCAAAGACTTGTACTTGAGGCTTGAACAGAACAGATGCCTGTAAAATGAATCCATCAGCCATTTACTGCCATCAGAAGAGTCATCATCATTCCACTCTGTTCTTTCCCAGAGCCATTTTAATATTTTCAGGGAACTTCTCATGGGTGCTGTTTAGTTATAACTCGATTTTGAAGTCTGGGATATTAACCAAAGGTTCAACAGGTTATTGCAGTGCACAGCCTCTCAGTTGGAGAATATATGCTACATGCCGCAGGGACAATCGTGTGATTTACAGTGACCCCAAAAAGTATTTGGACACTTTTGAAAGTCCAATTTAAAATCTATGAATTTCATTACATATCTAGTCTTTAAACAGCATACAGTAAATGGTATAAATGGAACACTATGGCAACAGTTTCCTTACCTGTACGCGACGGCATTTTGCTTTGGGCGGAACTGACAGAACGGCAGTTTCTTTCAGTTTTTCCCTCCGTTTTGGCCTAAAACTCTGTATTTGTGGTCATCCAGTTTGACATGTTGACTACAAACATTGAGGTTTTTCAGGTTTTCCATCGTAGCATTCTCTCCTTATTTACGAATCTTTGCAGCCTTTAGTCATTGCCTACAACTCGCTGGATGCTTCACCGGAATCCGAATAACACACTCCCGCTAAACTTACTCTTTGAATTATTGCATCCGGGAACAATACAAGTCGACTAAAAGTTTGCTAAGCAGTATTTCCTTCTAAAGCAAGGCTATATTTGACTCTTGTAACTTAAGCATATCTATACTGTTGCAGATTGCTGGGAGTGGCCTTGGATGGAAACATGCCAAGTGTTAACGTTTTCCTATCTTTTTGGCAAAAGAGGAGGCAATGGCCGTTTTCTGTTTTCTCTAGTCGTGTAGCACTGAATTCAAAATTGTTTACTATATACTGTATAAGCAGCCAATATATATTAAAAGCCCATTTTGCCAGCGATGAATAACCCAAGTATATTCTTTTGAAGTACCGGTAGCCTATCATTTCTGTAATAAGTAACCTCTTTTCTAAAGTGTTCTTCTTTTTCCTCAAGGGAAGCAATGACATTTATATATTTTATTTGTATGCCTTAAGTGTCCAATTACGTTTTATGACTCTTTGTGTTCTTGGCAGCTATTTCCATCTGTGTGTTGGTATATAAGTCATGCTGTACTAACAACAATCACAAGTGAATAATAAAACTCTGAGTGAACCAGCACATATCACATATAAATGATGACAGTAAACCTTTGCGAACAGTAAAGCAGCAAGTGGATATTGAAAAGTGAATATATGCATCCTCAATAATGCATGCAGTCTGAACAAACACACACACTCATATCTTTTAAAACTAAGAATAATGTAATCTGTACCGATACAGAACTTGCTGATATTTCAAGCTGATCTGATCTCACCCCTCTCAAAGCTCAGAGTACACACCTGTTTTACACCTGCAGACTTTCGCATCTCTAACAAACTTGTTCTTCATTTCACAGTTCTCACACGTACACCGCTTTCTCATGCTCCGTGTAGCGCTAATTTGAGTAATGTCTTGAGGAAAGGTGTGTTTTACTGCAATCTTCTGATCTGATAAAAAATGAAAACCTCTTGGTACTACAAATACGAATAGAAATTCAACTGAGACACTAACAGACTAGAAACCAAATCTGTGAAATTCTCTCTCCCATAGTGATTATCCTGATTTAAACCCTCCACCATTTAGCGCACATTATTTTGTGAGAGCGTGTGCATGTAAGCTCACGTACACAATCATGTGTTTTTGGCAGCTGTAAGCGGTGTGTGATTTATTTCAGTTCAGATGGTGTGCTCTGGCCCTCCCACACACACACACACACGCACGCACACACACACTCCATTCATATACATCTAAAACAGGAAAATTCAGGGCTGCTCGAATGTTTTCATCTATTGGATTAATATTGAGCCATAGGCCACGATTTCCTGCACAGCCACACACATTACTGGAGTGGTACAGCACTAAAAATAAAAAATAATCATACACGCCAGAGAACAGCTCAGAGTTAAAGCTAAATTGAGAGAGAAATATGGATGAATAAAAAAAAGGGTCAAAGAAGAAAAGTCAGTGCAGTCTAAATGAGATGAAAGAGCTGAGGGTTCAATTTGAAAACTCAAACAGAGGTTACTTTACTTTCATGTAAAATGCATGGCAGGAACAGTCAGAAAGAAGGAAACAGAGAAAGACAGTCGTCTGTAGGTGAGACCGAGAGAGCGGAGGTAATAGTGGCGATGCTATTTAAAAAGAAACTGGAGACAGTTCAGAATCTCTATTAGCCTTATATTGCTCTCTATTAGCCTACTTAGTTGTCTGTCAGAACAATGTGATCTCATTTTTATGCAGAGGTATTTGCACGTTTTTGAGTGTATTATTAACACACATACATTTTTATATGTTTGGATAAACACTAAACCATATAATATCAAGGTATTTTAAGCATTTAAGTAAAAAACATAGAAATGTATACATTTAAATAATGTGTTATATTTATAATAAGTTACATTAAACAGGCACACTTTGTAAGATTTTTGGATCAAAATATCCAAAAACCACAAGAACAACGTTATATATTTGGGTGATTTGTGCACTTACATTATCCCAAATGTTTCTAAGAATGTTTAAATCCCAAAAAATAAGCAGTTTTAACCAGGCCTTGCGTCACCTATCTATTAATAATATCATACCAGCGTTACCTTAAATTTCTGATTTTGTTTTGTAGAAACACCAAAGACGCTCTAATATATTGAATTTTATTAGACAGGTGAGCAACTGTTTGAATACATTCATCGAAATAAAACTAATCTTTGTTATACAGCTCAACACAATTAGTCTTTTTATTTCAATCTCATTTTCTTGATTTACCGCGAGTACCATATTTACCACGACATGTTACCAAACATGTTACCCAAAGAAAACACTTTTCAATTATTACCAGGCTAACAAATGTGCTCATCCTGGTCTGGAAGCATTTTTTTTTTTCTTAAACTGACTTTCAACGGTTAATTTCTAAACTATGCAAAATCCCTTTGTGGAGATTTATTTTGTTCCCACACTGCATACATAATCTCAAAGAGTGCATTCACAATTTGTTCTCTAAACATATTAGTCTTTTTCTCCCTTAAATGTTATTTCTTTTCATGCTTGCAAATACATTTATATGTACTTTATTTATCAAATTATTTCTGCTGTTTAATTCATACATTATGCTTCAGTGCTTTGCAGTGCTGTGCTTTGACAGTTAAGCAAATAAAGCAGCATTGGACTTGAAAAAGAATTGACCTGAGAGAAAAAAAAAAAAGCATTCTTTAATGTGTTTGTGTGTGTGTGTGTGTGTGTGTGTGTGCGTGTGTGTGTGTTTGTGTGTGTGTGTGTGTGTGTATGTCTGTGTATCATCAGAGGAACATTTCTTGAAAACAGTGTTGCAGAAAAACAGAATGCCTATTATCAGTCATAAAATTACAGGTTTGTTTATCAATGTTTTCACCAGCTAATAAATGCACAATTTCAGAAGGGGGAAAAAATATAGCTTTTTCTATATGAAAAAAAGGTTTACAGATTCCTTCTGGGCCTAAACTGACATTGAGATGAAATCATAAATAGGTAACATTATATCATAACATATCAATAACATTAAAGGTGCAGTGTGTGATTTTTAGCGACATCTAGCGATTTGGTTGCGAGGTTGCACTAAGGGCTCAGCCCACTGCTCACTTCGAAGAAAAAAAAGATCGTCGTCTGAGAAAGCAGAGAATAGCCAGAGTGAGTAAGAGTGAGTAACATTGTCACTATCCATGATGTGGTTTATAATGGACTGTGGTACAGAAACAAAGTTTACAAAGCCATAGTCAGGTGAGGATCAAGGGTGTTAATATATAATGTAATAATATTAATCAGCTGATTGTCTCTCAAAAATAACCAGCACATTTCTCCACACATAGCTAACCCATAATACAGCAAGGGAGAAAAAACACATGAAAGAGTACTAATCAGCTGTCTCACGACGAACGTAACCGACACATTTATCCCCACATAGCAAAGCCATAACACAACAGCCTGTTCTCATCCTTTAGCGCCACATAGAACGCTATATGACAAAACGGCGCTATACGCACAAGGCACGCTTTATCGTTAATATTCACGTGAACCCAAGGCGTCAGATCCATTAGCGTAATATGAGACTACCCTACCCTACCCCACCTAAACCTAACCATCACAGCGCGTGTTATATTAACGATAACGGATGCCATGTGCGTAGTATAACGCCGTTTTGTCATATAGCGTTCTGTATGACGCTAAAGGATGAGAATGCGTTGAACACAGCGAGGGAGAAGAACTAAGTTACATGAAACAGTCCAACTACATATTTTACACCACTGACAAGGGAAAAGTCACGACTCACGGAGTCTATGGCTTCTAGGTTTCTTCAGCTTCTCCTTAAAAGGTAGTGACAAAACACGCTCTGTAGCGCTGTTTGTTCACGTTCGGCTAAGGTAGAAACATGACGTCACAATATGTCGACCTTCTTAGAAGGGGGTACCCCTTATGTAGATATACTGTAAATGTCTCATTCTAAGCTAATAAAAACTTAAAAAGTTATTTTTACACCACTGAAAACATAGTTATGGATGTCATATTGCATTTCTTTTAATAGATACTCAAAAATTTTACACATTGCACCTTTAAATAAAATAAAAAAATTACATCAATAGAATTCTAAATCATAAATTGTTGTAAAAATAATAATACAATATGAACTTGTTCTAGTTATTTATGAAGTGCTTTATTTTAATTGCCGTACACTGAAATATAGAGACATAATCTGTGAAACATAATCTAAGCAGCAGCAAAGAACTAAAATCAAGGAGCAGACCATGAAGAATAAAAAAGCAAAATAACAAACAGCAAGATTGATGAATGGTTCAGAAGTGGGAGTTTGCTCAGAAAGAGAGAGAGACTGGAAACTGAAAGGTCATGGCTTCCCACAGACAGAGAGAGAGAGAGAGAGAGAGACTGTAACCTGTTGGTCTCAGTCTCAGTGCTGTGCTGTGCTGGCTTGCCACCCCATTTATAAAACAGATCAGTATTTTTTAAGTATATTTTATGTTCATATCCTACATGTTGAAGGCCAAGGAGAGCCGCACCAAACTCCTCTCAAACCGAAATCAACAATCTAGAATCCCCTCCCCCTCACAATGGTTTTACTCATCACCAGCACGGCAGCGACCCCCGTGAAATTTCACCAGTCACTTACGCCAGCAGGCAGTGTTGCCAACTTAACGCCTTTGCGCTAATATATTTTATTTAGCAACTTTTTATAGTGTCGTTTTTTAATTATTTTTTATTTTTTGAAAGCGACTGGCGACAAATCTACCAACTTTTTTAGGCTGAATTTTTTTTCACTGAATCTCCTGTTCAGTGAATAGCTAAGAGGAGTTTCACGGACTTATCTGTTTCTCTTTTGTTTTATATTTAAAGAATTTAGTTTGACCATTTTAATTTCCTTTTTTCTTGTGCTTATTTTGTTATTACAGAGCTTCCGTCCTGTTCCCGAACTCTCTATCAATTCAGAAATTTTTAACAAACAACATTTTGTCATTCACTATACCGTAGCCACTTGTTCTATTGTCTGAAAAAAAAAAAACAATATAGGAAATGAAAACGGCTTTTATTGGACATATTACATATATTATATTATATTATATTATATTATATTATATTATATTATATTATAAGTTTGCTCCATATATTTGGCAGCTAATGATATTACTCCAGATAATATTTAAAAAGGGCTTTAGTGTGATTTGTAGTAAAGTCAAAAAAGACAGAAATTGTGCAATGATATAATGACTTCTGTCTAATAATGAAAATGACAATCAACATTCATGACAGTTTTGCACTATAAACTATAACCTCAAACATAAAGTAGATGGGTAAACTTTAAACAGATTTTAAAACCGTTAAACAGAGCATTCATGTCCTATGCAAATAAACATCTACTTCTAAACCACTCCAGCACTGGTGAGATTTATCGAAGCGAATCCGCTCTCAGACTGTTAATCTCCAGTGTAATCAGAAGATCACTGTGAAAGCTTTTACCCATAATTCATTTGTGGTCAGCAAGAAGGTTTTTTTTTTCATGAAAATCCTGGAAAACAGCTTCCACAGCTCCCCTTTTCAGCTGCTAGGTTAATAAGGACGGGTTCTATCAGATTCTCTCAATGTCCCGACGCACCTGAGCTCTGCGGTCTTGTGCGAATCTGGTCTACTGCCAGGCCCGTCTGGGCTCTCTAAACCCCTTGACTGAATTAGCCAACACATTTTGGTTAAATGTCACCAGTAATCTATTCTGAGCCAAATGAAATAGCTTCATAGAAATATCACCTGGATGCAGCTGCTCACAAAATATAAAAAAGGATTGAAACAGATTAAAAACCTGAGAGAAAATGTTTGTTTGTTTGAAGACAATAGAGATGTCTAGTGCTTATTTCCAGATGACAATAATGTACTTTGCTTTCAGTCCTTTTTCCTCTTGAATGTTAAAGTAGGAAACATTAAACTTCCTCTGCTCCAAACACGTCAGTAAAAGACCAGCAAAACGTTTTGACACACGTCTCGTTTCTCTGTAAAGAGCCGAATCCGAACAGTGTTTTAGTTCCCACCTGGGCCTCATGAACCTTAGGAGCTGCTAGCTTCAGTCTCTCACTTCAATGTCATTACATTCCACAGGAACATTCTGCTCTTTGTCCTGCATGTTAATGGATCTCTCAAAAGAAGGTTGAGGGGAGAGAGAGCGAGAGAGATGGAAGAAGAAAGAGATAGATAGAAAGAGGAAATGGCAAAGTTATTTACAGCTGCTGGTATTGACTCTCTGTCACTGGGTTTCCAACCTCTTGACATAAAGCGAACGTGCTGGAAGTGCTGGACCCTTCTTTTTTCCCCCTTCCTCTTACCTTTCACCATAAAATAAGCTTTGTTTTTCCAGGACTGCTCTCTAGTGCTATAGGAGGACATTGGGGGGAATTATTTACTATGAATGAACTGCTCCCAGTGTTGTTTGTTTCCACATGCCGTTTGTGATATTTTAGCACATGATTCAAAGGAATTATATGACAATGACTTAATTTGGAGCAACAATATACCAGCACAGATAGGATTAAACTGGATTATGGTTAGTTAGGTATAAGAATAAGATGCTGAGCCATAAAGTCACAAATGAAGAAAAACATACTAAACAAATAAAAATTAAAAGATTTTTTTTTCAATATTTAGATAATGTTGTATTATTATTTCTTAGAAGAAAAGGCAGTAAATCAGTTTAAATACAAATATGATTCATAATATTGGTATATATAAATTAATTAATTTTACATAAAAGTGGCACAATTCGGCACTAAATATGACGCTACTTAAATTATGTAAATAAACAGTTATCTTAATAATCTTAATTATCAATGTTCTATTAATATTTCTTTAAAAAAAGGTAGTGAATCAGTTAAATACATATACAATTCTTAATTTTATATATATATATATATATATATATAAAATTATACTTTAAATTCACCCATAAATATGTGACACTAATCAGGTAATTGTTTAATTACGTAATTAAAGTTCCAGGATGACCCTGGATCTGGGAAACAATTTTCACTCAGTAGCCTAAATGATCACAAATAATTAAAAAAAAACATCAACACATTGAAATAAAAGTGAAATTTGGAAGTGGAAAGACTGAAATACTCTCTCCTTTCGAAAGGGAACTCGCGCTGCGTCAAATGATGCTTTGGGGAAACGTGACAGGTGCCTGAAATCACAATCAAATGTCAATCACATTGACCGGCAACAGCTCGGGAATCATTAACCCTCTGTTTTTGGGGTCCTTGAGATGTTTTGACATGCCCTGATATTTGTGTTTTTTCAGTTGCTTATAAACATATTAATGGCACATGTGTAATTACACTCTATTTAGAACAACCAGGGCTACCATAATATGTGAGAATGTCGACCCTGTCGACCCCCCGACCCTGCCATGCAGAACTAGCATACGTAATCTGGGCTGCCAATTTAGGCTTCGCTTTCCTCGCTAAACTACTGCTCGGGCGTTAGATTGTAGGTGGTTTGGCTCACAAACAAGCCCTACTCCCCTAAATTGGGCACAGATACATTTTCTGTCACCCCTAGAGCCGCTGCCAGACCCACACCCTGGTAAACATCAGGGTGTGGGTTCAGGAAGCTAGTGGCCTCTAGCTATTATTTTTAGCTGGCCTTATCAGGCACCTGATGAAGGCGAGCTTGCGCCCTGGCTCGTCTAAAGTGTTCATTGTCTGCTACTGGTTCCCTCCTGGAACCTCTTTCCTGCCTACAACCTTTTATACTTTCAGGTTGCATGTTAATCATTCACATTAATGATTCACGGGCTGTCGCCAGTCAATGTGACGTGAATAATGTTATTTGATTGTGATTTCAGACACGTCACACCTGTGGCGTTTCCCCAAAGCATCATTTGACGCAGTGTCTCGTTCCCTGTTCTCAGGGAACATAGGTTACAGTCGTAACCTGAGACGTTTTCTTGTAATGTACTCCAATAACTTCTGTTTTTAAACTTGAAAACAGTGATAAGTAGAGTTTTGAGTTTCATTTCATAATGTAACAGGAAAAATTAGATAACTATAGCACTTTTCAAAAGAAAATTGACATTAAACTGCTGTCTCACTCTTATGTTTTGATGTTTCCTTTATGAATGTCCTGATTCTCAGAGAAGGCAGTAGCTGAATTATTTACTGTTCGCTGCACTTTCCAAAGAAAGACGGTCAATATCCAGACAGAAAGAAAGCGAGAAAGAAAGGACACACTGACACCTGTCTGAATGCACCACACCAGACAGGACATACACACTCACGCATTCACTCTGGGTTTCAAGTCCGGATGCTGAAATGTTTTGACAGGAAGTTGCTGTTTAATTACAGACCTGTCCTCTCAAGATTTCTCTACAGTCAGGTTGTGTGTATTTTTGTGCTTTCCAGGTATATTGCTTATCGTTTGTTTTTCTTAGGCTGTCTTAGTACACTTAGTACAATGTGTTACATTATATGTGTTTATGTCAGATTTAGTGGTCTTTGTGGGTACCAAATGCCCACAAAATGATAGTAAAACCTGAAATCATCTACCCTGGGCAATACAATAAAGCCTTATTCACTGCACTTTCTGAAAACCCATTACTGGTATTATTATGAATGATTCATCATCATAACTTGTTGAACAGAAACAAAATATCAAATTGTAACTTTAGTAGAAAGTTTTCCTCTTAGTTAAAATCACAAAAAAATAGTAATTTTCAACAACTCTCAAAATCATAATATAGAAACTTTACAAGATCAAAGTACTGTCCTACATTTATACTCGCTAAATTTCACTCTTGTTGTTATTGTCACATTACAAAAACAATATTTTGTACATGCCATTTCTTATTGGCTTTAATAAAGGGATTAAATTCTGTAATTAAAATCTAAAAATGTCATGATGTGTTTCTGTGGGGCTACTGTAGCTGAAGGGTTTAGCAAAAATAATTAGCTTAATATAAAAACAAAATAAATCAATGGGAAGTTCCTACCATCATACAACAAGATGGTGTTTGTGTTTGTGTGCCTGTGTATATTGCTAGACTTGTGAGGGCCAAATATCCTCACTTATATAGTGAAGTATTATGACAACCAACAGGTAAGGACATTTTACTGGTCCTCTTCACTAGTTAAGATGACTTATAAATCGGTCAGAAACATTTTTTTATTTAAATGTAGTATTTTGCACGTTTCTTTGATAGGTTGGGTTAGGCCATAGAAAATAGCATTAACCTGATATAAAATCAATGGAAGTCTATGCAATGTCCTCACTAATAAAGTGATGTGTGAGCATGCGTGTGTGTGTGTGTGTGTGTGTGTGTGTGTGTGTGTGTGTGTGTGTGTGTGTGTGTGTGTGTGTGTGTGTGTGTGTGTGTGTGTGTGTCAAAGGAAATGGCAAGGAGAAGAGATTTGTTTTTAGCAATGATTTAAAACATTCTAGAGTTGGACAGGTTCTGATATGGACTGGCAGGTTGTTCCACAGATTTAGGGCAGCTACGCTAACGGCTCGATCACCTCTAGTTTTAAGTCTGCTTCTAAGCACATCCAGGAGGAGATTGGCAGATCTCAGCACTCTAGGTGGGGTATGGACATGAAGAAGATCTTTTTAAGTATAATGGACCCAAACCATTTAGGCATTTAAAGACTAAAAGTACGATTTTAAAATCGATCCTGTAATAGATAGGGAGCCAATGGAGGTGACGCAACACAGGTGTGATGTGATCCCTCTTCCTTTTTCCTGTCAGGAGGCGGGCAGCGGCACTTTGGACTAACTACAGACGCTAAATCGATGACTTGCCCACATATAAGGAGTTAGAGTAGTCAAGGCGAGAAGTTATAAGGGCATTTATCACCCTCTATAAGTCTTTAGGAGGAAGATAAGCCTTTACCGTGGCTATTGTTCTCAATTGAAAAAAAGCACGATCTAACAGTGGTGGATATCTGATTGTCGAGTTTGAATGCACCATCCAACACAACATCAAGACTCCTCACAGTTGAGCAGCTGTTTGAAGTTAGAGGGCCGAGAGAATCTACATCCAGCAAATCATGATTTCCAAACACTATGATCTCTGTCTTGTTTCCATTTAAATTGAGGAAATTTAAATTCATCTATGTTTTAATGTCTTTCATACAATCAAACAGGGGCTGTAGTGGGCTTATTTTTTACGTTCAGGGGCAAATAAATTTGAATGTTGTCTGCAAAGCAGTGGAAAGAAACATTATATCTCGCAAAAATAGAGGCCAGGGGTAGCATATACAAAGAAAACAAGATGAGGCCAAAGACAGAACCATGTGGGACGCCGCAAGTAATTGAAACCGTTTTAGAGGAATAATCACCAAGGTGGACCTAAAAACTCCTATCAGTTAAATAGAATTGAAACCACCTTAGTGCCATGGATTCCCCCACAATTTTCCTGCCTTGACAGGAGGATTGAGTGGTCCACAGTATCAAAGGCAGCAGTGAGGTCTAAGAGTACTAGGAAAGCAGAGTCTCCTCGGTCAACAGTTAAAATGAAATCATTAAAAACTCTCAAAGGGGTCGTATATTGCATATATTGCATATAAGTTAATATGAATGTTTAGAGTCTAAATGAAAACTTTGTAATGTACTTTTATTAAGAAAACACAATCTATTGAGTCAGCATGATAAAGACTTTAAAAGGCCTGCTCACGTCTTTTGCGCGCTCAAGTTCGATTTCAAATGTGGGCGCTCATAATGGAGCAACGTGGTCGCGGTCGCCTCCCTCCATAGTCTTGTCGTCTTTGTTATAAAATGCAGCCAGACAAAAGATTTAGATTTCTTGGACATATCTAGCCTTGAGGACGGAAGAGTGATTTCTCTGATGTTTGCGCTGTTCTGGATTAATGGGAGTGGCTTGCAGAACTGTGCAATGTGGTGCATTGTGGGAGTCGTTGTCTTACATACAAATGCACCCTAAAGTTGTCTTTTCTCTGTCAAGAGGGCACTAAATTCAAAATTTATTTTACATTTTGACTACATATATGACCCATTTTCAATAAAGATTAATGTTGAAATGGGTGAAATGCTCATTTAAAAGCATTTCTTATTATTAGCAATGTTGTGCTGGTTAATATTTTTATGTAAATCTTGATGCGTTTCTTTCCAGGATGAAAATAAATTTCGAAAGACCAGCATTTATTTGAAATATAATTCTTTTGTAAAATGTGATGGATAATGGCAGTCAAAAGAGATAAAGTTTTTACCATCACTCCCGCAGCAGCAGTATCAGGAAAACCCCTCACTGCAGTCTTCACTTTTATGTAATTTAAAGCCAGGAAAATATAGCAAAATTTATCATGTTATAAATGTACAAGAAGCTTTTTGTTTTGTTTTTTATGTGGATTTAAGACATTTTAATGCTAATTAAGGCATTATTTTTACATTTACAATGATGGGCATCCAGCCATTAAAACACTGTGAAATACAATGTTTGACCATATATATTCTTCATTGTTAGTTCAAATCTAATGTTAATAATAGTGGAATTTACTGTGACATAGGGTAGGATATATTCAGTGCCACTGATACACAATAAATTCTGGTACCGTGACTACTGCAATTTTGGTACCATGACAACTGACAACCCATTGAACGTGTTACTTGTGTTTGTATGTGTATTCACAAGTAGGTTACTTTAGTATCAGCAGACTGTGTTTGCATACAGTCTGAGCTTCTGAAGGTCACTATGAGAGAGAGGAGGCTTTTACACACTGGAGAGTGGCTCTGATCCTGCTGTGGCCTCTACACCACAGGTGTGGCTGCTCTTTGTTGCATTATTAAAAGCCACATTCATGCACTCTCTTTCTTTTTCTTTCTTCCTGTCTCTCTCTATCAGTCGAGATCACAGACATGGACATCAATGAACAGAGGGCAGAGAGGGGAAAAAGTGGAGGTGCTTGTGTGTTCAAGAGACTCCTTGTCCCATTGATTAGCTTTCAGTCACACACAAGCCTGGAAGAGGAAAAGGAACAGAAAAAAACATCATCATGAATGATCTTTAAAAGGGTGGACACAGACAGACTTTCTCTCCCTTCATCACAGACTCACAGGGCCTCATGAAACATTTGGTTATTGGTGATTAGTATGAGAAACCATGTTTTAATCCAACGCATTCTCAACCTAGGGCATCATATAGTGACACTTTTGAAATTGCATCTAAATCAAACGCACATGGCACCCTTTAGTGTCAATATAACACGCAGAGTATGGGTAGGTTTAGGTCTGGGGTAGGGTTAGGGTTAGACCACTAGGAGACGCCTTCTGGCCCATGTATATCTGCATCTCATATTGACGCTAAAGGGTGCCATGTGCGTTGGATGTAGACGAAAAGCGCCAGTATATGACGTCTTGGGATGAGAATGGGCTCTTTAATCGGTTTCCAATGTTACTTCTCACTTCACATTAAAAAATAAAAATGTTGCACCATTGACTTTAGACCCTCTAGGGCACCTCACGAATCTCTAGGCACCTAGGGCTGTGATGCAATGCTAAAACGTTTATCAATGCATCTTTTTTTGTGTGACTACTTGGTACTTTTAAAGCAAAGTATTTATAATGACCTATAAAGAATTTGCTTCCAATATGTTTTAATAATCAAACAAATGGAAGTGATTTGGCAAGTCAACTGGTAAGGTTACATTTGCCAGCATATGTCCCAACATTGCAAATAACCAATAGGAAGAAATGTGTGCCTGTACAAGCCGCATACTTGTAGTAAATTAATACAAACTTCAGCATTTTCTGAATCTCTAACATAAAATAATTGACTCCTAACCAACATCCTCCTGTGGTGCAATGAGCAATATAACTCTTCAGACAAAAAAAATAAATAAACATTTTGCTGTAGCAAAATCAATTATGCACCATCAGCTTTCATAGAAAAGTAATTCTTCTGGACTTAGTATGCATATTCTGAATAATTGGTAATATACAAAGCTACTCTTAAACACAAATAAATAATAAAGAGTCGAAGATTTATACCTTGAAATTGTTGTTGTACACCACAATCAAAAACAGCTTATACAAAAAAAAGTAAATGAACATCTGCCGAGAACACTGTCAAAATGTAACTTTTTGTGACTGGCATTGCACTGATACACACTAGGGGTGCACGATATATCGAATCAATATCGTTATCGCGATATCACGTTGCTCAATATCCATATCGAAAGTGTCGCGATATTTATGCAATATTTTGTTTATGATGCGTCTGGTCCGACATGCACCGTTGCGTCAGCCATTATGCGTCTCTGTTATGTGCACTCCACAGACTGTCCGGCACTGCACTTCCGTGCTTCAGAGTTCCGCCTTTTGCGTTCAGTCCGTTATTATAAAAAAAAAAGAAAAACTTTTTTTAGAAAATCGTTTTTTGACATTTGTGAATCGATTCAGAATCGTCCACGTCTGCATCGCGATGCATCTAAAAATTAATTTGTTCCCCCACCCCTGGCGCAGGACGTGAAAATGATAACTGTGTCGGACTGAAACTAAACAATTGCGTCAAGCTTGGCGCTGCATTGCGCCGGGTGTAAGATAGGGCCCAAAGACATCAAACATAATCAATATACTTTGATAAAAAAAAAAAAAATCTAATCTGCTAAATGGGACTCTAAAGATAGTAAGATATTATGAAAACATTAACATGCTTTGAAACGATGTGTACTCTGAAAAGTGCAAATTTGACTGATAAATGATTAATTAAATGATAAATATAATGCAGTTTCTCGTGATCTTATGCTTTCAAAGCTAGCGTGCTATTACTAGCCTCTGAAATTGCCTACCCTACCTTTAATGGAATGAGAAGCTTTCTGATAACGGATGTAAATACATTTTCACCTTAAATCTTTTTTTTTACAGCATACATGCTGTCAATTGCACCGTTAGATGTAAAACTATTATTAGCAGCAATCTGATTCTGAAAAGTGCCTTTTTTAAGCAATCTTTTCACTACAATGCAGACACACCATAAGTTGGCTGCATGGACATTCTCATGTTGAGTTTGTTTTATATAAATTCTAACGTATGTCAGAAATGTGTATACACCCTTCACTGCCTTTTTTATGTGTCCTCAATGTTACTTCATAAAGCCCCATAATTCCTCTACATCAACAACTTCCGCTTAATGTAGTCAATATAGAAGCAGAAAGACAAAAAACACACGGGTACAGAGACAATGACGCACATTCTTCCTGGGTGAGAGAATCCAGCAAGTAGGATGATTAGAGGTGAGCTGAAAGAGAGGGAGACAGGTTGAGAACTAAAGATACAGATCAAGGACATCAGGTACCGACGTGTGGGGTGAAACTGGAACGCTTTACGTTCCGATCGATCAGAATCCATTAAAGGGGCATCTGCTGTACATTTGACTACTTTGAACTCACACGCACACATGCAGACGAACGCCTGTGGACACAGACACATCAAAGAATGAGTGAATGATACAGGCCATCATTGATTACAGATGATGGCTGGCGTAATAAGACAAATGTGAAGGTTTCAGCTAAGGTCCCTGCTGTTAAAATCACCATGGAGACATATATTGATTAACCCCGGCGTTTGAGACCCTGGGTATCGGAGTCATGGTAATGATTCCACATGTCAAGAGAAATTGTCTTTAAGGAAACGGAAGACGGAGAACGCTCCTCTGCCCCCGTTTTCTTCACGGTTAATGTCTCAAGCAGAGGTAGAAGATCAAAGAGAGAGACAAATGTTTCTAATATACTGCCGCTTCTGAGAGCACAACACAGCAGTCTTCCTTCAGTCTTATTCTGTCACCTTGGCAACTAATTGCATTGTTAAAAATTAGCATATTCAAATTCACCAAATGTATCATGCCACATTGAGAGGCTGTGACACTATGTAAGTGGGATATGTTTCTCGCAGTACACCACAAAAGGGCACATCTCCTCTCCAAACTCCTTTTATGCAGCGCTTGAAAGGCAATTCCTCAAACATTCTGGCTTGAGGTTTGAAGGTAAAGGTGCACTAAGTTTTTCCTCATTAAAACTATCTGACATATAAAGAAAGGAATAGCACTTAAAAAACTTTAAAATAATGCAAATTCACTAACAATGACATCAAATTTTCAAGCAAGAGCACCAAGGTTTAGCGATGAGAAATATGCTTAAAGTATAAAGTAAGGATATGCTTCTGTTATTATAGTTATAATTGTATAACAGGGTTATAATAATTAACCAAAACTATAGTCTATCAATATTCATATAACAGTGTAGAAATATATACATGCACGCTCATACATTTCAAAATATACAATGGAAATGAGAAGAGAACCACACCAAAAGAGCTCAGAAGCGATTGTCCTTCCCATAAAGTCAGCTTTTCAACTTCTTTCAAACTACAACATATAAATTAAAATTTTCTGCAATAACCTTCTAATATACTGTATTTTAACTCAATAGATGTCATTGCTTGTACTGTACCAATTGATTCAATTACATGTGTTGTAATGCTCAATGGAATAGTTAATTGCCAAATAAGACAAAGTACACAGTACGGGTTCCTTTCTCAGATTATCAAATATTATCAAATCTGAGATTTCTCAGATGCTTCAAAACAAAGTTGTTCTGATTCATCCCAGAGCTGGTTGGTTTGGTTCATGGCTCATAACTGAATTATCTGCTGAAACCCCCAGTAGAGAAAATAAAATGAATGGAAAAGACTTCCTGAACCAAGTATTGGTCTGTGTTCGTTCTTCAGGAAAAAAAGAATCTAGTTTTTCTCTGTCCCTTACTGATTTCTTCACAAGAACAGGCCAACTGCAGGACTAAAACGTTCCACCGTGACATCATCAGCCTCAGAACACGTTTAATTCTGTGGGTCTTTTTTGGATTGTGTCATTGAGACCTAGTGTCAGTTCCACTGAGCCTGCCAGTTTTTTTAAATATGCATGAAGGTGCACAATGTCGTAAAATGGCCAACCCTTCGGTGAATAAGTGCAATCTGACTGACTGCTGATAAGACACTGGCAGATGACAGGTGGCTGTCATCACCAATTACATACCAGTTTAAGAGCGCTGAAATCTGCCAGGGAACAAATAGAAGCATCAGGTGTGTGCCGGTGCACTAACTGCATATCTGTAGCAGTAACTGAAGCTGCTTTGATTAGGATCGATGACCATCTGTGGTTTCATTAAAAGCCAATCAGTAAATTCGATCACTGACTTGCGGCCGGGTGATACTGCGCTCCTGCCTGGGTCAAAGATCAATTAACACTGCACATCGCACTGGTGATTCCTGGGTTAACCCACATCTCAATTCTGACTGGCCTGCAAATGCATGTCTTCGGATATTAGCTTCCTTCCCAGCATTAGCTGCACCGCGTATCACTTTACTGAACCCTACGTGCGTAACCGATCCTTCGTCAGAAAGAAAAGCTGTGGGGTCAGAGGCCAGCGTTATTTAGCTGAGTGAAAGACGACAGATGAATTAGTCATGATACTGCAGATCGGCACTGTGACGCAACTGCATTTGATAAGACGTGCTGCTTTCTGGAGAGGGTGTGGTGGCATTGATTGGATTGATCATTTGAGATGAGTAATTGATGTTAGGGGTGAGGTTCTCACCTTGGACCTGGAACAGGAGGGAAGACGATTAAAAAATAGGAGAAAATGTTTATTTTAATATCGGTGCTTTCACTTGTTTTCCTTTAAAACTTGAACTAAATTGAGTGGGATAATGATGTAGAGCTCTGCAACACTTACACTTATTCAACAGAGTTGAATAAACAGAATACAATTAACTGAATAACGGCACTATTGCCTTCTGTAGAGCTGCTTATAGCTAAAATAAGCTTGTTTTATAATGTGATGAACTTTTTGCTATTATTGAATTAAACTTCGACAACATTGACCTGACTTGAGATGAATAATGGCACTATTATCTTCTGTAGAGCTGCTTGATTCTAGAGTTCGTTTGTCATAAACTTTGCAACATTCACAGTGTTGTTGAACTAAATTGAATCAACATTTAACTAAATTGAGCTGAATGACACTCTTTTTAGAGCTGAAGAACTTTGCAAAATTAATACTGTTATTTTCTTGTTTATTACTGTGAAGCTGCTTTGAAACTCTCTCTATTGTATAATGTGCATATAAATGGGACTTGACTTAAAACAAGAAAAAAAAATCATTTTTACTGGGGAATAAGACAACAACCTGAATGAAGATACATGATTGTATTGAATTCAGATGTGTGTACAGGTTGTTGTTTTTTTTCATTCTGTATTGCAGTCGTTTTCATCTTCCAGAATGTCACATCTGGAGTGGATTGAGACAGTTGTTTATGTGTGTATTTGTGTAATGGGGTGAATAAAATCTGGGGTGGTAGGTCTCCTCGACTGAGGACAGAGAAGGAGGAAAAAACACGTATGGAACACGGCAGTGCTGGAGGAGGAGTGGCCTAGTTTCTTCAGCAACCTACTTACAAACTTCAAAACTTAAGCGGGCGGTGGAATTCAGATGAGCTGATGAATCCTTTAGGAATGTTTGTGGCTGAATCTATGCCAAATGTTAGAGTGTGTGTGAACATCTGAATTTAAGCCAATCGCCCCAGAAACTGGCACTTTCCTGAATCCGAGCAGGTGGCAAGTGTAATGGAGGCTGTGTGAGCTACCTTAGGGTTTAGATCCCTTTATCCAGAGTATACGTGATGGAGTCTGTCAGGTCTGAACCCACACCAGTCCAAACTCGGAATGTCAAAAGTAGCGGTACTTCACTTCCAATTTCAGTAGTTCAGTTCTAGTTTCTTTCTATAGCATCGTTAATACTGAGGACCGACAGAATTCAATTCAGTGCCTGCACAGCGGGTTTTGATGCTAAGAATCCAAATCCCTCTCAAGATTCCCAAATGTTGATATGTTGAAATCACAAATCCAAGGCAGTTTTATGAAGAATATTGCCCTAAAATTTTTTTACAGAATTATTTGTTAAAAAAAAAAAAAATCTGTTTGAAGAATAAAATAGCAATTTAAAGTTATAAAGGCTTTTGACAATCTTTAGCCAACCGAATAAAAGTAATATCAAATTCTGAAAATGTTTTACAAATGACTGCATTAAACACATTTAATTAAATATCTTAATTATTAGTTCACTTTTTTCTTTCTTTTTTTCTTCTTTTGTTTACCCTCAGCATTTCTTGACTAGAGTGTGAAAACTCCTGGTCTAACTGACAGGCTTTCAATTGCCTACAAGCGCCTTGGGTAAAGTGTCTGAAGTGAATGCAAACAGGCGAAACACAAAAATTCGATATGTGTCAAAATATTGAATCTGTGCAATGAGCCTTGCGGTGTAAATGCAGCTTAATGACCTGATACTGTCTGTTGTGTTGTTTATATTAATCAAGAACAATATTGATGAGAAATAGAAAAAAGAAAAAAAAACACCCACGCACCCACGAGTCTAGAACACGAAATTTAGGCTTAAAGACAAAAAGCAGCCTACGAAACTGCTGAAAATCATGAAATTCAACTGGTTTTAGTGTCAACTGCTGAAATATTGGAATCATGACAACAACCCTACTACAGGCTCTTTCTCAAAAGCTCAATAATGCATGTGAAGCCCCACAGCTGGTCCGATTCTTCACAGAAGCGGAGGCTTGTTTACGTAGAGGCGATTGGTGGTATGAATTCAGTTTATTCAGTGGAATCCTTCTGTGTACATAACAGCAGATTTGCTGGTAAATGAACTGAGCTAATCTGCCGTCGAATTGTTGTTTCAGACATCACTGGGGCTAGTGAAAATCGGAGGGAATCGTGGCTCCAAGCGGGTCACACCGACTCACCGTGGGAGGCGGATCTGAAAGCATGAGGGGGTGGGAATAGGGAAAGAAAGGATTGAGGAGGATGGGACAGATGCAGAGCTTGAGATGTGAGTGGGATGAGAGTTTGGGTTTGGGGAGTTTGCGTGTTGTGTAACAGCAGTCGGGCTGTTAACGTACCGCGCACTAACTGTGAGTCGGAGGCCCACAGCGCTAAAAGGCTAATGACACGCTCTCCATGCTAACGACATCCCTTTTCTCATTACCATGCCAGTGGAGTCGCAGTGGCAATAAAAGCAGTTGAATCAAGCGGTCGTCAAGCATGATAGAAACTGTATGTGACTGCATGTGTTAGACACTGTAAAGCCATGTGACTTCTCTTTATGACAGCTGCAACAGATCCTGGGAGGTTTTGTGAAGCTTAGAGGCTCATGAGACTGAAACAGAGCTCAGCATCAGATTTGTTCCAATGTCCTTTGATTTCTCATTTGATATGCTATGCAGTTTCATGGACAGAATGTTTCAGTTGGGCAAGTAACAAAACGAATTATATTAAAAGGTTTGCACATCTATAAGTGTTCAGCACTAAATGTTTCTGCACTACTTCTCTCATTCGATCCAAATCGGTCCTTTTGTTATTCTATCATTTTTGGTTTCAGTTCAAAATCATGAATATTGTGGATGTTGTTTTTTTGTTACCAGGACATCTGGGTGTTGATTCCTGCATCTTAAACACTATTTGTGCTTCTCTAATGGAATTTGGTGCATAATATCCCGGCTACCACGTCGCTAAAGACCATCTCAATTTGAACGATACTTGAAAGGAAGCCTTTGTTTTACATCCTTTATTCCGATCCTTTTGAAGGCTGCATCGTGTATCCTTCGTGTCCTTTAATCACCCACAATCCTTTGCACACATTCCAATTCAAGAAAAACTGATGGAAAATGAGTCAGCGCTGAGCTTGTCTGAGTTCATTATGATGTGTAAGATAAAAATAATACTTTCAGAGATTAATCCATACATGTTTTGGTGTATGTATTAATCACTAAACCCTAAACTGCTAATAATGTAAGCCAGTCGCATTCACTGTACTGCACAAATAGAACGAGAATTAATAAAGAATTTTGATAAAGTATTTTTCCAAACTTCGTGCCATGACCTTGAGAACGGTAAACATGTGACTTATAGCCATCCATGCACATTTACTTGATCGTTTCATTCTAGCGTTTAACGCCGAGGAGGACTTCGAGTCTCTGAAGAACTGGACTAGGACGGACACAAGCTCAATAGGATACAGCCTTTCCTTTGAAAACCACCCTTTACTACACACAGAGAGACCAAAGAGGCCTATAATAGCTGAAGGGAGCTAGTCATTAGCATTAGCCTTCTTGATCTCAATGGAGGTTACTCTGCAAGAAGTACGAAAGTCACTTGCAAATCGAAAGCTAATCCAAAAAAAAGCAAATGTTTAATTTTTTTTTTTTTTCATTTTTAGGTTCTGTGACATTATAAAATCTGTCATTTAAAACCCAATCTTTAACATGTTCACAATTAAGACTATACATACAGTACACTTTAAAACATCCAACTAATGGAATTGCTTTAGGATATATGTGGTATAAGGGTCTTGCACAACTTGCAAACAACATTGGGTATGTGTGGGGTTTTTTGGCCAATCGCCCGAGTCATAATTGCCATGTGACTAATCACACTGGAGCTGCAATAAAATTACATCATGACAGTGCTGATGACACCACAAGATACCAAAAATACCAAAATGCCAAATTCAGTATCATTCAAATGTTTGGGATCAGTAATATTTGTTTAAAAAAGTAATACTTTTAGCAAGACTAAAATCAAAAGTGAAAAAAATCATTTATATTTATCTATTTAGCTGACGCTTTTATCCAAAGCGACTTACAATTGCTATATATGTCAGAGGTCGCACACCTCTGGAGCAACTAGGGGTTGAGTATCTTGCTCAGGGACACATTGGTGTCTCACAGTGGATTCGAACCTGGGTCTCTCACACCAAAGGCATGTGTCTTATCCACTGCGCCATCACCACACCCCATAATATTACAAAAGATTTCAAATAAATGTGGTTCTGTTGACCTTACTGAAAACACAGAACAAATGTTTTCAACATTGATAATAATAAAAATCAAATCAGCATTTTTAGAATTATTTCTGAAGGATCATGCGACACTGAAGACTGGAATAAAAATGCTGAAAAATCACAGGAATAATTACATTTATAAAATATATTCAATTAAGAAAAGTTATTTTAAGCTGTAACGATTTCACAATATTATTGGTGTGATCAAATAAATGCAGCCTTGAGTCAAAAAAAAAAAAAACCCTTACCGACCAAAGTCTTTAACCTATAGGCCATTTCACAAGATGTAAACAACACTGGTCCAGAAGCACTTCCTGTTTCAGTTTTTTAACACTACATAAAAGCTGGGATAAAATACAACCAACAGAACATTAAAAACTGAATCAAAAAGTTAAACAAACATCTTTAAGATGTTTTCTTTACATGTGAAATAAAGAGAACAGTTACAAACTGAAACAGGAAGTGCTTCTGGACCAGTGTTGTTTACATCTTGTGAAATGGTCTATACTAAAATATAATATTTAGAATTGTTTTATTGCCTGAAAATAAGAATTCCATCAGTATGCACAGTTACTTTTGTGCCCCCATAAAGGTTTACTTATTTCATTTACCAGCTGGAGTCTGGACAAACCCATATTATTTTGCTTCCACAGGCACAATAAACGATAATGTGAGTTACTTCTCTGTGATCTACAGTAAGGTTGAATCAGTCCCCTGATGTCAAGAAGAGCAGAGCTCCTTATTATCTCTATAAATGAAAGAAAACTTCAGTGAAATCTCTAAACAAACAACTAGCTCAAGCTTCAGTGTACTAGCGTGTGGATATCTTTAATCTGACAGTCAAAACAACCAACACTCATTTGTTTCTCTCTGTTTTCATTCTTACATTAAAATTCTGCTTTCAGTCAGATCCAAAGCAGATATGAAGGTGTGGAATAAATAGATAAGCAGACACTGAGATGTGGTATAAACCTCAGTAGCCTGATACAATTCGAGATCAGAGAGGAATGTGGGGGAAAGAAATTGCATCTGCAGTGAGATTTAAGAGTGACTTTTTAGTGTTTGGAGTGAGTTATTGTATGTGTGTGAGCTGGAATTCTGCATACTGTGAAGGATTTTAATTACAATCAATGAATGGTAGTGGATCGTATTGTCTAATTTGAGTTTCAGCATGAATAAAGGTCAAAGCCTTGATTACAAACACCATTAATTCTCTTACAGCGGCCTAATCAGAAATCTCAAAAACTTGAAGTGTCTGTGTGTATTAAGCCAGACATTAGATAGAAAGGCCCATGCAAACACACTCGCACCACAAGAGCCTGCACATCTATTTTTCACATCAAAGAGCATTTGCTTTGAGCAAATGCACATATATACACATTGACTTGCAAAAGTAAAAAACCCTTAACCAATTTTCTTGTTTAGCTGAATTAGAAATGCCTCTTTGAAATGCAGTTCTTTGTGATATTACTTCTGAGCAATGAAATTCAAAATTAACTGCATTAATATGACATTTATTTATGTTAGAAAACATGCTACTGAAATAAAAACCGAATTATGCGGTTTGTTAACGTATCCAGTAGGGATGGGGCCGATCCGATCCAGTATCGGTATCGGGACCGATACCCGCGTAATTCACGTATCGGATTTTTCCGATCCAACCTGCGGAGAAATCCGATATTTATGAGCCATGTCTGCGCTTTAACGTTGGCTGCTGAAATGACTCCAAAAGGGATTCCCCGGGGCTGCTAGTCTGCTAGCTGGCTGCAAACTGTGGAATGGATATCCTGAAAGGAGGTGCAGCTCAATCATAGACTGTAAAAAATAGGGCTCAATGAGACACACAGACGCCCGCTCAAGAAATCCATTCCGCAGTTTGCAGCCAGCTAGCAGGATAGCATTGAGCTACCAATATGTTCGCTGTGTGGAAATCCTATGGTGGAAATACTTCACACTGGAAACACCGCAGCAGAGCAAGACAGCAAAATGCAATGTTTGCAAAGCCGTATAAATTAAACTATTTGTCTGTGATGCATGTTTGCAATTCGCAGTCCAGAACAGAAAGAGAGAGAGATCTCTCACGCGGTGCCACAGCACGCACAACACGACAGCCCTGCTTAATGAGTGACGACAGAGAAAACATAGCCTGGTTACACTTTAGATCTGTGATATAAGTCTGATTTCCAAAGATTAAAGAATATATTGAGGTAAAAAAAACATTAAACAATAGCCGCATTCTGTGTAGCCAACTTCCTTCCCATCGCGGCGGTGCACTGTCATTTCTCCGTAAAACTCAAACTTTAAGACAGAATCAGCACGATCGGTAATTGTTGTAAAATGCCGTCTCTGCTGTTGCTAAATTGCGGGACGCTTTTAATAATAAAAAGAGCTATTAAAAGCACAAAATTTGCGCAAGAGGGCGGCGCGCGCTCCGAAACAGACAAGCAAATTGTACTTTGGGCTTCATATGCGCGTCTAAACGATCAAATGTAGCCTGCACAAAAATGTCAAAACGACCGGCTTGGAGATTATCACTTAACTACGTTCATTTTAGACATAAACGGTTTATGGAAATAGTTGGGAGAAAATATGGTGCATCAGTAGACTATGAAATCCGCACTAGTTCTTAAAGGGGCAGCAGTATAAATGTGACGATTGCGACATTACTGAGAATAAAACAACCAAAGGCAAAGAGAAAATCACTCACAGCTCTTGAATGAATAACTTCAGCTTTAATAAGCATAAATCTATCTATGATAAACTTTGCAGTGCTATTTTACTTTTGATTACTTTATTATAATTCTTTTTAGACGATATACCTGAATAATGTTAGTAGACCTTCCTGAAATTAAAGCACTGTGTAGGCCTGTATAATGCGTATTGTTTAATTGTCTATCTATTGTTTAATATATCTATTATATATATATATATATATATATATATATATATATATTGACATAGGCTACATACGTACGTATCATCCTTGCTTGTAGAGAGGTGTTTATTTCAGCATCATAAAATCAACAATAATGATAAATAATGTTAAAGCAAACACAGGTCTGGTATCGGAAAAGTATCGGTATCGGCCGATATCCAAAGTCAGGTATCGGGATCGGATCGGAAGTGAAAAAATGTGGATCGGTGCATCCCTAGTATCCAGTCCCGGCTTTTGAATATTTCATACAGACACCATTTCAAGCAATTATAGCATTTGTCTTTTAGGGTAAACGCACTGTTCAGGTGTGATTTCCTCTCCCGAACAGTGATTCGCTCCAGGTTGTTGAGGTTAGACAGTCAAAAATACACTTCCACATTTGTCTTCACAGATCAAAGCACAATGAGAATACAGAATTTACTCATGAATACACAGAGCCATTTTAGAAGTAAGCCGTAATCCTTAACTCAGTCCAGAGGGTGCTTTTGTTCGGCCTGTAGTTTGTGTAGTCAGAGCTGTTAAGCCCTCTATCCTGCAGGGTGTTTAGTTGCGTCGTTTTGTGTGCATGTCCCAGATTGTACGGTGTTCTTCTATAGTGTATATTGCATGTTTAAAGTGTAAATTGGTTTAGATTATATAACACACTGCGAGTTCTCTTCCTCCGAAATATTCCCACGTGGGCACGATCCAGTCCTCTTAGAATGACACTTTAATCAACTCTTGAAATGAGTTTCTAAAAGTGTTAAATATGCCTCCAAAAATAAGACAAATATTAGCTTTGTCACAAATTTGTGTGTTGTTTCTTTCTTCAAGTGTTATTTGAATCATAACTCATCGGCCTACAGCGATCAATCTGTTCAGCTGTCAGACTGCAGGGCTTTTCAGTGAAAGAGTACAGCAAACACTTACTTTGCCTTTTCACGCTATTTTTCACCATCAACCATGGCTCGCCAGGCATATCTGTCTTGGGCTTTCCTCTCTACCTTCATTCTCAGCACCAAGTGATTCTTGTGGCCTTCCTCTTTAACTTTTTCTTTGAGGATTTCAGGTCAGATCTTGCCTGTTGATATAGGCAACTGGAGGATGTGGCCTATCCTTTGTGATTTCATCTTGGTCTGTGAGCTGTGATGTTTTGTGCCACAGGTCCCTATTGCTGATGGTGTTTGTATTGCTGAGATTTGAAGGTCTGGACTTTGTTGATAATGTTCGCATGCATTCTTTTGGTTTCAGACTCATACAAGACAAGGATTACCTTGATGTTGGTGTTGAAAAGATTAATTTTGGTTTCCAATGTCAGGTTCTTGGACTTGCAGATTTTCTTAACATGGATGAAAGCAGCTCTGGATTTAGCTCCCTTATTTAAAGGAATTTACAAGGTTCAAATCAACTTAAACTCAATCGACAGCATTGTGACAATGTTGATCGCCACAAAAATGTATTTAGACATCCCTCCTTTTCATTAAAAAAGCACAAATCTGAGTTACAGTGAAGCAATAACAATTGAAGTCAATGGGGTCGATCGGTCAACGTTAACATACCATTTAAATAGTACATCCAAAGACACAAGCAATATCGATGATTTTAATGTCCAAAAGAGTTGGTGTAAATTCATAACTTTGTTGCCATTACTCTAAAAAATTCTGGGTTGTTTCAACCCAAATTTGGGTCAAATATTGGGTTAAAAATTTTATTGAAAAAATTTACAGTTGAAAGTGAAAGTTGAAGTTGGGTTAAAATTTGAAACTACATTTTTAACCCAACATTGGGTTTGTCCATATTTGACCTATTGTTTAGAGTGATGATAAAAATGGATGATAAAACCCTAAAATGGCCATAAAAATGTCTAGAATGTATTTATGGCTCAAAAAACACATTTAATTAAAAAAAAAAACAATTACATTATTTTCCATGTTAAAAACTAAGCTTTGCTTTTCCTTCAGTTAACTTCCATTAAGTGCTTTAATCACCTTAACCTTGATTTTGTCTGTCGATTGAGCTCAACTTGAAAATGTTTCGTTGCTGTCAAGACCCACAACAGCATTGGCTTCGGAGTCGTTTTGATTATTTGAAACATTTAAATTCTTTACAGATTGTAGGCTGGCTGCATGTTTTGTGATTGTGTTTGATTGAATTGTGCCTCACTTGCACAAAAGTAATTTAATGAAAGAACAGGATTATCCATTGTTAGTTAAATCCTCACTGGCAGTCACTGCATGGGTTTGAATGAGCCAAAAAAGAAAAGTCTTGTACTTCTGAACATCTGCACATATGCATTTAAAACAATGCATAGATGTATAATACAGTTGAGTTGAAACTCGAAAAATCTGAATATCAAGCAAAAGTTCATTTCAGTAATTCAACTTAAAAGGTGAAACTAATATATTAAATAGACTCATTATATGAAAAGTAAGATATTTTAAGCCTTTTTTGTTATAATTTGATGATTATGGCTAACAGCTATGAAAACCTTTTCACAATATTCTAATTTTGACTTTGGGGTTTTGATAAGCCATAATCATCAAAATTAATAAAGGCTTGGAATATCTCACTTTTCATGTAATGAATCTAGATAATATATTAGTTTCACTAATGTTGAATTACTGAAATAAATTAACTTTGCACGATATTCAAATTTTTTGAGTTTCACCTGTATACGCTCTAAAAAATGCTGGGTTCTTTTAACCCAATTTTGGGTCAAATATGGACAACCCAGCCATTGTAATTTACATTACATTTTCAACCCAATGTTTGAGTTTGTCCATATTTGACCCAAAATTGGGTCAAAACAACCCAGCATTTTTTGGTAACGCTTCCTTTTACACTCCAGTTACCCATGTAAATACTATGTACTTATTTTAGTAACTACAATTACTGGGCAGTAACTAGTACTAGTACCTAAACCTACCCCTGTTCCATGTACTTACCTTATATTAGCCAGTACTTTCTAGGTAAGTACACTGTAAGTACACTGTAAGTACTGTACTATAAAAGAAAGCGTTACCCATTTTTTAGAGTGTGTGGTTATTCTTGCATCGTTCCACCAGTTGTACCAGTCTTATTTTCTCGCTTGCTTTGTGGCTGTATTCCATCAGGATCCAATTACTTTAGTCTGTAGTTTTTTTTTTCTTAACTAATGTCTTTCTTTTTTGCTAAAGCCACCTTGAACCATTGGTCAGCAACATTCTTATCTTTAAAAAAAAAATAAGTCACTGCCTGAATTCAGATGGCAGCCCATCACACAAGCCGAGGAAGATCTACAGTGGTGCGTGTAATTGTATTTCCATTTTAAATAACTGTATCAAATTGTATTTGATGTCCTTGAAGTTGCCAGGGCATTGGTTCGAGGAATTTAAATGCTCCAATTTAAACATCTTAAATGACTTTCTCGTTCTCTGCTGGTTTTTGCTCCTGCTTGGTACAGTTCATCTCTTCTTTAAAAGATAATATTAGCCTTGTTTTGAGGGACGAAGACGAATCTAGAAAAAGACTTTGTTTCCAAACAAATGGCCATATGACAGATTTTACAAACAAATCAGCTGACAAACAAATGAGTCTGCAAACAAACCCCTTTATAAATAAAAGGCTTTCAAAATGAAACACTTCCCAGACAAACTGTTCTCTAAATAAAAGACTTTCCAAACGAATAGCTTTCTAAATAATAAACAAACTCTTTATGCATGACTTACTCCAAACAAATCATTTTCATAACCCTCCAAATGTAGCAAATAAAAGATTTTCCAAGCTGTTTTCAAAATAAAAGACTTCGCAAACAAACTGCTTTGCAGACAAATGTCTCTTTATACAACTGGATATAAAAGTGTCGTCCCTCTGTCAACTCCTGCTTCAATAATCATTTATTGCATTTAAAATCTGGCACCTCTAATATTAGCAAGCATCAAAATAATTTTCCTGCTTTGTCTGCAGGGTACTATTAGGTGGTGTGCATTAGTGCCAATCTGCAGTAAAAGCATACGATTATGTTTAGTAAGAGTTTGTGATCATTCATTATTTGCAATGCAATAATAAACACAGATGGAATATGATTATTACTAGGAGCTTGAGTTGTGTGTGATATCATGAATCTGTCAGCTTTTTTTATTGCTGCTGATCTGTTAAATAAGAAAGAACATGTGGAGAAACAGGCTGTGCATATTTCTACTAATGACTAATGTCTCTATTTCTTGCTCTTTCTCTGCAGGTATGGAGACATGGTCCCGAAGACCATAGCAGGGAAGATCTTTGGCTCCATCTGTTCCCTCAGTGGGGTGCTGGTCATCGCTCTGCCTGTTCCCGTTATCGTTTCCAACTTCAGTCGCATCTACCATCAGAACCAGAGGGCTGACAAGCGTCGGGCTCAGAAAGTTCAGGTCTGTCTGGTGGAGAAGCAGGTCACTAGTGTTTAGCTCTGAATAATGCCCCTGTTAAATTGGATCATATTCCTTTTCCATGCTTAAACAAAGAGAAGTGACTCTTTTGGTGTCCCAAGTCCCGTTTCGAAGGCTATTAGTCAAGGGTGGAGAAATGCCAGAGGGTTTGTGGGTAAAAATCAGGTGACAGACATCTTTCCCCTGTGGCGGTACCATGGTACAATGATGGTATCAGATGGTAATGGTACTCTGGTAAACACGACTCTTCAAAAGTTTGAGATGTTCAAAAGATTTCCATTTCAAATAAATCCTGTTTATTTTGAACTTTCTGTTCATCAAAATATAAAGTAGTTGTTTTCAACATTTATAATAAGAAATGGTTTTTGAGCAGCAAATCAGCATATTATAATGATTTCTGAAGGATCATGTGACACTGAAGACTGAAGTAATGACTGCCCTAAATTCAGCTCTGCCATCACAGGAATAAATTTACTGAATTTAATAAACATAACCAAACCCAAACTTTTGAATGGTAGTGTATATACACAGTGGCCCTGAGTGCCATAATACATTTACCATGGTATTTACAGTCGTAGTTCAAAGAATATTATGTTACTACCATGGCATATGTAGTTTTTGGTCATTTTTTTGTTGCTGTCTGTCATTGATGTTCCTCTCCAGGCTTCGCAATAAAAGACATAATCCTTCACAGAAAACCCCAAGTCTACTTTAATATTTAAAGCTTTGATATTCCCCTACAACCCGCCTCAGCTGCTCAGACTGTGTTCTCTCTCAATCGCCTGTTGTCTTACCAGTGGTATTTTATAGTTCTTTGCATCATTTCTCGGTTGATATCCACTCAACCATATTGCTGCTCTTGTCTGATGAATAAGGTTATTAAATGTGTTTGTTTCCGGGTGCATGAAGGATAATAGCACTACTCCACCATCCTTTTCCAGCCCGGTACGAAAGAACACCTCAAACAAACAGCCTAACATGTTAAATTAAGCATTTCTCTTCCCCCTAGGGGAATGAAGGGATGACCTGTCACTCGTTTAATGGCAGCATGGCGTCAAAAGATTGAGTCTAGACTAGAATGAGATCCCAGCAGGGTTACATGCCCTGCATCTATTAATCTATCACTCCATCCCTCCCCGTCCTCCTCCGAAATGTCTCTATATCTCTCTCTGAAGGTTATTTAGTTTAGGCGTAATTATCTTGTTAAATCACCACAGGCCTCTCAGCTAGCTTTTGCTATGCTAATAATTGCGAATGTTATTGGAGATTAGCTTGATCGCAGAAAAACAACACCAAGGCCACTCCTATGACATCCTATGTGTGGCGAGAGAAGTCAGCTTCTGCACTCAGTGTTATGTTATGCTCGCAGTCATGGATTTAATGTATGCTAATGAGGAATTAATGTAAGCTTAGGTTTTGGGTGGGCTTATGGGGCTGCATTGTCTCCGCAGGCAAGATTTCCACTGGCTTTAGCATTTTACTTAGTGTTCATTTAAAGTTTACCTAGTCTGGCAGATTATTCCCCAGAACTCTCCATATTATCTCAGCTCGGATCAGCCTAAACCAAGTTTTGATGTGAAATTTCCGTCGCCAAACATTTTTTGTTCTTTCACGGCCGCAGGGGATGCGAGTCCACTTTCAAGTCCAAACTAAAGCGGCCAAATGCGAACAAACCTCACAGGACTAGGGGTGGGCTATCGAGTATATTTCACGGTATAGTTATTTATACATGTAGTTATTCTCGCAAAAATCGACAAAAAGGGATTTGTATAATAAATAAACCCAAATGCTTTAGAAATGAAAAGTACTTCACATTGTTTGATTTTTCTTTTTTTTTAACTCATGGTGCAATTAAACTTTAAATAAAGTGTTGCTGAATAATTTTTCAATCTCATGTTATTGCTTTCCTTCAATTAGTTTATAATATCTGAATATTTTATATTGAATTAGTCAATTCATAATAAGTAGGATATTAGTATATGTATTGAAATGTGTTCCCCGGTATATTTTTGCCATGTCTTTTTTAAGGGGCTTAAATTGTTTTGCTCTTTTTATCTTTTTATCTGGCAACCAGTCACCTGGAGCTTTAATCAAGAGAAGTTCAAGTTCAAAAGTGACTATCCGGAAACCGGATACGGGATTATTCATTCGTTTTTAAAAAGCAGGTTGTTCAATACCACAGCAACCGCTTGCGTGTCATGCTGAATGCGATTTTCGTGGGTAAAAAGTAACTATACATAAGAGACAGAAAGATGCAGATAACTTTACATTATTTAAGGTTATTTCTATTCGTTACCATATTGATGTTGTCAAGTAAGCTTCATGCTTTCCCCGTTGCGAATGTGCACTCCTCTAAACTGTAGGTGCTGGGCTTCTCTATCTGCTGAGCCTTTCTCGCCGGAAATATCACGTTAACAATAACCTTTTGCAATCTATGACAATAACACTTTAGAAAACGTAATTCCTTTCTGGATCCTCTTGATCTGCATTCTCCATGTTTGTTTGACAAAACCTCAGTGGATGCGAGTAAACGACGGCCAATTATTTACATGTCGCGGTATACTCGTAATAAAAAAAAAACATTTTCTACCGCGGTAACGATATATACCATCATACCGCCCAGTCCCACATAGCACGATGTAACAAAAAATGTGTTGTGTGGGTGTGTGTTTAAACACATCCCACAGTTAACTAATTAAAGAGTGGCATAAGTGCACAAACCTGCCTCGAGCCTCAAGTTAACCTCCACCATAGGAACAGCTGTGCTTACTGTCCAAAGGACATGAGAGAGAAAGAGTAAGACATAGAGAGGGAATGAGAGCCAGGAGGGATGTTCGTCCTAATGACAGTCCTTCCACAAATAGCTCGCCCAGATGAGACCTATGGGGAGGGGTTTGTTTTTTATTCCGGCAGCCTCTGTATCACCTGTTGTCCAGTAGCCAAAATACAGCACTGGTACAGCACCAAAACTGTGTGTAATCCAGGTTAATAAACTAAAAGACTAGACAGTTATAACGTTTAATATTACAGCACAAATATTAGTGGATGCATTATAGATTGAATGAATCCTTATTTGATAAACGGAAAAACTGAATTAGTGCTCCTATTATCGATACAGTTAAACAAACTGTATATGAGGGGGTGTTAGAAGTGCATTCATATGTATATGTGGATGTGTTTACTATTACCAACTAATTGTTATGGCAGCATTATGAGGTCTTTATAGACATTTACTTACTTATAATATCATAATCATAACAACAATTAAATTTGAGTCACAACTATATGAGCAACATGTTCTGTGAAGCAAGAGTCCATGTTGTTCCAAACTGGTTCTGAGATTTTATACTGGATTAAAGGGGAGAACATGAAAGAAACTTACTTGACAACAGCAGTTCCTATATCAATAACCTAACAAACAAAATAACTTTCTTGCGATCATCGCCTCTCATGTGTATCTTTCAGCACGTTCTACAAGGAGGCTCAAACAAAATGATACATGTGAATAAAAATGTCCTGCATCTGAGGCTATCACTAAATTTTGAGAATAAAATGAGGGAAATCCACAACAGCACATATTATATTATATTGTACATGTTGTTTTAAATCATGCATGCTCACTCATTTTTTAAAAGGACCCAAGTAGAGGACACATTCCTCAATCTTTCCACTTATGTTCTGCGCATGTCCTTCATTTTCAGTTGAACTTGAACTGCATTTCATTTCAAGGTAAAATTAATAAAATACAAAGAGTAATCTCAAACTGCCTTGCACTGTGCAGCAAAACATAGCTCATATAGCACCACCTACCAGTAAAACTAATCTGGACGTTAATACCACAACTGTGTGAAAGTTAGTGAATTAATTTTCCATCTAATTACACTGAATAGGAACTGCAGCTTTCATGTTTCCAAAATGATCAAAAAAGCACCCTAAAGTGTCGTGAAATTGATGTTGATGACTCGAAAACATCAGTCTGACCTATGAACGAATCATTCAATCATTTTTCTCATCCATATGAAGGGATTCAATGAAAATAATTATTTGATCCCAAACCAGACATCGGTTTTCACAGAATCAGTTGGGTTTGAAAAAATTGCCGTCAGGAAGGAAATTTTATCGTTTTTGCCTCGGGTCGAGTTTATATTTTTTTTCTAATGAATTTATGCACATTTGGGTAAGAAGCGGTTCTTTCCAGAAGACTGTGCATTAAGAACACTGCAGACATGACAGGGTTTTAAGCAGAACCATCAAAGTGAAATGAAATTTTGATCAAAGTGTGAAAAGCTTCAGACTTTATATGCTAATAACGCATTTCATCTTCCAGTGGCTCATTGTGTCTCACCTCACGAACATGCTGCAGTTCTTTTTTTTTTTTTTTTTTGCTGCTGTTGTTTTTGGTGACTACAGAAAGCTTATTAATAGCTAAACCTGCATAGCCAGATATATAAAGAGAACAAACAATTTCCTGGACATCACACAATTCTTTAATGATTGATCGTTTCATTATGCTCAAACTCTCATGGTTGATCCAAAGGTCTGAGATTTGCTATAGTTCAGGAATCAGAGTTTTGATCAAAGTTGGCCAGTAATTGGGCTGATCCATTAGTTCTAAGAACAGAACTTAGCTGTGCTACTTCAGTGAATGTCAATGACTTGTTCATTATTCATTTGACACTTGTTTTACACGCACAATGCATTTATGAACATCTGTGATTCGTTTTTGACATCTTTACTTAGTGGTGCATGCAAAGGCACGGTTTTGAACAAGTGTTTCCACCATAAATAAAGCTACAATATGTGATTTTCTTTTCGCCTCTTGGGGTCGCTAACCACTTACAATAACAAAGGTGTAGGTTGATGGCGCAGTGTTAAGCGGAATCATGGAAATTGCCGTCCATGCTGACGGATCTAATAATGTTAATGGATGAGTGAAAGCATTCATGTTTTTTAACATGACTGTTGTATGGAGCAGGTTGCAATTGCAAATGAGAGACAGATATCAGCACCACACGCGAGTCCCATGGACATTAGGAATGAGAACATTTAATTCCACCAAACTACCTGCAAGTGCTGAATTACTACTCACACAGGTCAGTTTATTTGACGAATTAAACTTGAGGTAACACAGCGCTGTTTCACTTGGTCTAACATTAACACTATCATACTAAACAACATTTGAGTGTGTTGAAAGTTATGTTATTCTATTTGTTAGTTTGTTGGCTATATGAGACCAGCAGTAAGCTTGATCAACACTGCATAAGTTAGACCCTTGCCCATGCCACACTACAATGGGCCATCAAGAAGAGGCGCCGATGTACAAATAGTTGGAAACATCTATTCAACTAAACAAAATATCTAACATTGCCCTAGTGGTTTTTGGCTATTTTACTGCAAAAATCTTGCATATTGCACCTTTAAGTATTTTAATTTTTCTTTACTGAATGGATTTCTCCAAACTATATTAAAATAAAATCCAGGTTCTTATACAGTTCATTCATTAATAAATAAAGTTTAATTTTCAATGCAAGTTGATCGAGGATCTTGCAAGCTGTAAAAAAAACCCTGTCTGTTTGAGGTACAGTAAATGTACAGTTCAACAAATGCTGCCTTCTCACTCACTGCATTGCTTTTCATCGTTTCATAGAACAATGCAAATGAAGACAGCGCCTCTCAGCAGCACCTCTGCTCTGCGCACCAGTCTTTGGCGGTTTTACGCAGGAGCGAATGCTTCAAGCATAAACAACTCGTGCATGTCGCAATTTAGACAGCATCCCATAACAATTTCATCTATATGGGGAATTAAATACTTTGATTGATCGAATGAAAACACGACATGCAATACTTTATATCCAATATAGCTACAGAAATCATATAACTGTGATGACTAATATTCTTCAGTAATGACTTTGATAGGGACATGTCCCTATATTCTCCATTCCCAAATAATGATCTCAGCCCTTAGATGATCAAAGTTCAAACCATCCATACAATCTGTGAAGTATGATTTTGAAATCTCCTCTTTGACCGTGGTATTTATGCATTTTTCAATCATGCAGCTCACACTTTCAATCAACCCGAGTCCATCTTCCTTGTGAAAAGAAGTGCACTTAATTGTATTGAATGTATCGTAGTGTAATACAAATTATATAAAAACGTGTTGTTGTTGTTGTTTTTTTTTTAAGTAGGTTGCAGATCATATAATATGAATTAAATGAAAGGTCATGATTGCCAGTTAATTTGGTAATAATTCTGAAATTACATATAGGCCTGGTTTTACAGACAGGGCTTAGAGTAAGCCAGGATTAGGCCTTGATTAAATTGGGGCATTTGAGAAGAAAACATTAAGAAAAAAAAACATTACTGGTGTGCAATCTGTGCATCTTGAGACAAAACGATGGCATTGACATTTTTTGGTTAAAACAGCTCAAACATTGTAATCAGCTTAAGCCTTGTCTGTGAAAACAGGGGATACATATGTAATTAAATTCTACTTAAGTACATGCATTTAATATAAATCCGAACTATAATACATTTTCATTAAATTGCAATTAACATGCAATTACGTGTTCAAAAACATTACATTCAGTATGCACTTAATTATATTCCCTTAAAGTATATTTCCATAATACTTACTTTTTTGTGTAAAGTGTACTTATTTTTTCACAAGGGAAGGCCACAATCTACCCCACCCATTCATAGCTACCAGAATAACAATGCTAAGAAAAAAAAAAGAAACATTTCTGAATACATAGTGTGAAAAATGCATTATTATTTCAAAAAGGAACACTTTGATATGAATAGTGAATTGAAATGGATCACGGACCACAAGTTTGCCTCATAAGGGACTTAGCATTCAGGATGAAATAAGAGATCAGGCACATAATAGGTCTTCTGGCCTCCCCACAGCCATAAATTGTGTCACATGGGCTTTATAAAACTGTATGTGTCTGAAAATGTAATCTATGAATCTGCTTTGTTCAGTATATCTGATCTCAGCACAGTGAGGTTAGAGTCAGCCGAGTCCTGAACAACTGTTCTCAGCAACAATATTCTGTGTCACATTGATAAAGAACCTCGTCATTACTGCGGCCGTTCCCAATCTCCCATTCTGCAGGGGCAGATCCCCAGGAAAAATGGTTCTATTTTTTGTTCCACGATAGCTGAAAATTGTTGGAACATTTGTTGGAAACACAAACGGTCTCTGAGGCCCAAACTGATTCCATTATGTGATGGCAATCTCCTGTGAAAAGAGCAGAGTTAGCACTCCACTTACCCACAGGGACTGTGTGTGTGTGTGTGTGTGTGTGTGTGTGTGTGTGTGTGTGTGTGTGTGTGTGTGTGTGTGTGTGTGTGTGTGTGTGTGTGTGTGTGTGTGTGTGTGTGATGGTTTTAATGATGGTGTATGTTCTTTCTATCTGTGTTCAAGTGTGTGAGAGAAATCAGAATACCCGTTTGATCGCTGCAAAGTATCTGATGCAACTGAGACACAATTTGTTCCTCTTCAATAATTTAAAAACACACACACACAAACATTCATTTAGGGTTATACCGATAATGATGATAATAGCATTATTAGAAAAATGAAATATCGTGTTAATCCTCACGCTGTGTTAAAATCACAATAACACCGTTGGTGTTCCTGGTCAAAAATGACCGGCCTTTTAAAATTTCCTTGTGAATTGCTCGTTATGCTATATTATCACCAAATTCAATCCTTCTGCCAACTATTTTTTTTATTTTGGAAAGGTTATCTATTTAATTTTAGAACTGATTGGTCGTGTTGGCCTCATTGATCTGAGCTTATGCACCTATCCTATATTACATTATATTGCATGAGGACAATTTTATTTTTTATTTATTCTATTTAAGAATGTTTAGATATTTTTACAATTATTCTAGCCTGTTGAATGTTAAAATAGCATCAAGAAAAAAAAAACATGGAGGGACACAAGCCATTGATACCAAAATAAAATAGACTCAATAGTCCAAGTTAAAAGAGGACCCTAGTGGAAAAAGTATACTTTATTGTATTTGAAGTACTTTTTCAATAGTACATTGCAAATATACTAACAAAAATTTACTATCTTTGAATATATTAAAAGTATATTAGCATCATGCCTTTACCTATTTTCACAATACAACTTAACACATTTTAAAATAATTGTACTTCAGTATATTTTCTCTCTACTGTCCTAATAAAAGGTGAAAAAAAAAAAATATATATATATATATATATATATATATATATATATATATATATATATATATATATATAGCAATTGGGTAACCCAGCACCCGGAAAGTGTACCTTCCATGGGGGCATTCAAAAGCCTTCACCTGCTGTTTGCATTCCATTGATTCCCATTCATTTTGGCATCACTTTGACAGCGAATAACTTTACATCTGAGACGTTTAAAGACACCATTTGTCCAATATTTATTCCTAAAAAAGGAATTAATTCTGTTCCTTTTAAAAATTTATAATAATTAAATTACGAATAAATATTTATTTCTATAAAAGGCTCCATTACCTTGTATCTTACGTTATGGCCCCGTAAGCCATTTTTGTAAAAAAATAGGCTAACGATTGTGTCATAACCACGTGACTCTCTGTCGCACAGTAGAGAAATTACCGTATAGACACGAGGAGAAGCTTGCAGGCAATCGGTGGGGACATGGAGGCATAAAGTCAAGGTAGAAGCCCATAGAGAATGGACAGCTCCTACTCACGCTCTCCGTCTCTGCAAGACTTAAAACTGTCAGACAGGTTGCTCACGTCACATCTACGTCATCAAGCTCAGTTTGAGCCAGCACAGTACACTCAGCAATCAGGAAGTGAGTGCTTCTAATTGACTTCACTTTTCTCCGTTGACGCTGTGTCCATTTCTTTTACTGTCTATGATAAATACACTTAAGGTATATTGCTTGCATGTTTCAAAGCCACTCATAATGCATTTGTAATGTACTTGTAAAACAAATAAAGTACAAATATAATATTACTAATCAAGCATGTAATTAGTCCCTACACAGGTTAAAGTATACTTGAAGTTGATCTAATTTAGTACACATAAGTACACTAAATACACTTAAAGTTGTGCTTTACTACAATTCAATTACAACTAAAATATACTTAGTACAAATTAAAATAAGTTGTTTCAAAATAGCACACCTCAAGTTAACTAATCATTAACACACTTGAGCTTGAGGTATACTGATAATTAATCTTTTTTCTCCAGGGTATTTAAGTAATCTAGCAACACTCAAGAAACTACATTACACTAGCAACTGCAAATCAGTGCTCTAAAAACCACTCAGAACACATTAATGACAACGTAGCAACATCCTGGCAACCACCCACGAAGCACTAACATGTTCAACAAAATATAAAAATCTAATGTATCCATGTAATGCATTGCAAATGTAAACTTTTTATCATATCAATAAAGCTTAAATCTTAAGGGAACTGAAATATGAAAGAGCATCAGTTTTCTATGAGATGATGAAAGAATGAGAGCACAAATCAGATCATTTGATGCCTCTGGATTTGAGAAGATTAAAATACTCTCATTCATTGTAAATATTAAAATTTGATGTTCCACAGAGGATTCGACTGCTGGTTTCCACCCATCATCCATGCTGTGACTATAAAAACAACATAGACTGAGGGAATGTGAACCGCTGCTCTATCATTTACCGCTACACAGCTGTGCTAACCGTAATTCAGCATTACACAAGACGTTTACTGTAATTAACCATTACACAGCCGCGTTTCTCTAAATCATTCTTCTATGCTTTGAAGTGTGTGCAAGCAACAGCTTTCTTATTCCCTGATCTGTGCACAATTTCACTGCCCTGTCAGGGACTTTTTGTAGGCACTTGCATTTTTCATCATCTCATGACGGACAGCAATCTATGGGAAAATTCATTTTGTTTCTTAAAGCACTTCCATCTGAATTGCTCTTTCAAAAGGGATCAGATTGAGGCTTTGAGACCTTTGTGATGGAAAAGCACTGTTAGACTGAGTTGTAACTTCCTCTGTTTGTGTTTATGTGTTAACAGAAAGCCCGACTGGCCCGAATGAGAATTTCCAAGGCTGGCAGCTCTACAGCCTTCCTGCATAGCAAAAGAAATGGACTCAACCAATCACTGGAGCTAACGGTAAGAAACACACACACACTTTCACAAATAAATCACAAAGCTCATTTTTTCCAAAAATTTTTTTTGTTTTTTGGCTCTCGTCATTTGTCATACATTATGCATGGTTTTCAACAAGATCCACACTCACCTAAAGGATTATTAGGAACGCCATACTAATACTGTGTTTGACCCCCTTTTGCCTTCAGAACTCCCTTAATTCTACATGACATTGATTCAACAAGGTAGAATCAATGTCATGTAGAATTAAGGGAGTTAAAGGGAGTAAAGAAGATTGCATCTTGCAGTTGATGGAGATTTGTGGGATGCATGTCCAGGGGACAAAGCTCCCTTTCCACCACATCCCAAAGATGCTCTATTGGGTTGAGATCTGGTGACTGTGGTGGCCATAAAGGAAGAAAACAATGCTCGGGTAGGCCGTGGCTTTTAAACGATGCCCAATTGGCACTAAGGGGCCTAAAAGTGTGCCAAGAAAACATGTCCCACACCCTTACACCACCACCACCAGCCTGCACAGTGGTACAAAGGCATGATGGATCCATGTTCTCATTCTGTTTACGCAGAAAATATATCAAAATTGAGACTCATCAGACCAGGCAACATTTTCCAGTCTTCAACTGTCCAATTTTGGTGAGCTCTTGCAAATTGCAGCCTCTTTTTCCTATTTGTTGTGGAGATGAGTGGTACCCGGTGGGGTCTTCTGCTGTTGTAGCCCATCCGCCTCAAGGTTGTGCATGTTGTGGCTTCATAAATACTTTGCTGCATACCTCGGTTGTAATGAGTGGTTATTTCAGTCAAAGTTGCTCTTCTATCAGCTTGAATCAGTCGGCCCATTCTTCTCTGACCTCTAGCATCAACAAGGCATTTTTGCCCACAGGACTGCCTGTTTACTGGATGTTTTTCCCTTTTCACACCATTCTTTGTAAACCCTAGAAATGGTTGTGCGTGAAAATCCCAATAACTAAGCAGATTGTGAAATACTCAGACCAGCCCGTCTGGCACCAACAACCATGCCATGCTCAAAATTGCTTAAATTACTTTCTTTCCAACGCATTCTCACCCCAAGGCGTCACCTTTGACCATGCTTCAATATTTGACGTTTTAGGCGCCCTTTAGCGTCACTTACATGACGCGATCCTACGGCGTCATCTAACTGACGCTAAAGGAAAGCGTCTGTTAGAGGACGCGGTTAGGTTTAGGTGTGGGGTGGGGGTAGGGTACACGCGATCCTAGGGCGTCATCTAACTGACGCTAAAGGGCGCCTAAAGCGTCAGATATTGAAGCATGTCCAAATGCTTCCCAAGGCGTCAGTTAGGTGACGCCTTGGGAGTGAGAATGGGCTGTTCTTTCCCATTCTGACATTCAGTTTGGAGTTCAGGAGATCGTCTTGACCAGGACCACACCCATAAATGCATTGAAGCAACTGCCATGTGGTTGGTTGACTAGATAACTGCATTAATGAGAAATTGAACTGGTGTTCCCTAATAATCCTTTAGGTGAGTGTATATCAGGCAGTGCTCCAGTACTGATATAAATGTGTCAGGTTGTTTTGCTTTAAAAGTGTTTATTATAGATTCACATGTGGTGATCTGCAAGGATTAGTTCACCCAAAAATGTCAATTTTGTCAGTAATTACTCATCCTCATGTTGTTCCAACCCTGTAAGACTTTTGTTCATCTTCAGAACACAGATTAGGTTTTTTTATTAAATCCGAGAGCTGGATCACTCCTCCACAGGCTTCTAAGGAATTGAAACTTGTTCAAAAGCGAAGCTTTTTCTATGCAGTTTGGCCATTCGTCCACACACAAACACACTGTCCGGTCACTGAAACCAAACTTTTTTGAAAACTGCCAGGGTGAGGATTTTTAGAAACTGTGGTTGCAATGTTGTATTGTACATGGTGAAACCAAAGATTTTGGCTTGTGATGTCGGTAATCCATAACTAGTAACAACAGCATTAGTGCTGTCAAATTGAATGATTCATCAAAGTGATTCTTGCTGATTGATATCTTCCTGGTGTGTACTATGCTCAATTATATAGCAGGGCTCTCAAGTTTTGAAGACAGGCCACAGGAGTGACAGAATCACATGAACAATTTCAGGAAATAATTCTTTTTTTTAGCATTTTTCTTTTTCTTTTTTTTTTTGATTGGCTGATAAGTGGTAGGCTGGACTGCAGAACTCCAGGAGAGACGCACTTGATTCCTGCTGGTTCCATTGTGAGAGCGGTGTGTCAAGAGACATTTTGAGCGCTGCGGCATATTAAATGTATTATAAACAGTTTTTACGTGAGATAAATACAAAAGACCGAAAAGAGTGACTGTGATAATAAATGCGTGACACTTGAGAGCTCTGATATAGCTAATGGCAACAATGTTGCAGGTGTGATGCACCGTATACAAACCGGAATGGTAAGTGTTTATACTTCTCATCCAACCACAATCAAATGCCCTCTATCTGGAAGGCGCGGCCTATCTGGATAGTTTTTTTCTTTTTTTTTTTTTTTAACGATGTCAAACTGAAATAAAAAAAAAGCCGAAATGCCATAACAGTAAGGAGGCTATGTATTAAAACATAAGGAGTATAGAAAGAAGCCTACAGATACAGTAATTGTGTGAATAGCCTATGTAAATAGTAGAAGTAAAAAGTCGGCTGAAAAATAATTACTCCAGTAAAGTATAGATACCCAAAATGTGTGTTTGAGCTGAATACGAGAGAGAGTTATTTATTATAAATTCATAAAAGACCAAATACAGGAATACTGGCTTTCTAAACCTCAAAGAAATGCCACAATCAAGACCTCGGAGCAGAAATAAGTGCGAAAACACCTCATATGTGCCACTCACAGTATAGGAGTCTTTCCTTGCCATTAAAGCTTGGATAAGACGCTTAGGCCTACGTCCCTTAATCAGAAATAAGATAATAATGTCTAGTGCGGTGGCTGTGATATATATAAACCTACCAAGGTCCGTTGCCATGATTTTTGGAATGACTGATCACGAGAGGAAAAAATGACGTTTTAGTCACATAACAGTTTAATGGAAACGCCGTCATTTCGCAATAGTTTTTTATCGATATTTAGATTAGAAAAAAAATTGCGGGAATCTGTGATGGAAACGCAACAGCATTTAACATAGACTAACTTTTTAGAGTTATAGTGTTCATTAAACTAACCATTCAACTACGGACTGATTCTGGAGGAAGAAGTACCAGCAACAATCCGTCCTCCAATGCATGCATAATCATGTTTTGATTCATATCGTGCTCGAAGAGGAGGGGCTATTCGCGTCTCCGTTGTCAGTTTGTGAGAGTGGGAGCGAGGTAAGGAGCAAGCAGCACGCAGCTCTACAATAAAAACCTGAAAATCAATGCGTATGGGATGTAAACACTATACCCTTTTTTCCAGGCTTCTGATTGGCGTGGCGTTATGGTTAGGGTTTTATCGCCACCTGTTGGTCTAGCATGCTCTTGACAACGCTTCATAACGTAAAAAATAAATGAAGGAGGAAAAACTCAGAAATAAAAATACGTAGGTACATGTGGACTAGGCCTTAGATTAGTCTCACAAGTTAGTCATCTATTTTTGTCTTCCAGACTGGTCATAACTTTTTTTTGCCCATCACATAAAAGGGTATTGGTCTAATTTGAATCCGAAAAGTGAGACTGATTAGCTTTAATCAACTGCTTGTCGGTCAGACTAGATCTAGAGTCTATGCAACTGATCCCTGGTCTTTATTACTGCAGATGTTGGCCACTAAAATGTCTTCTTGAAAAAAGAAACCGTCGATTCTCTGAATGAATTTGAGAAATGAGGAACATGATGTGAAAGTGAACAGCGAGTACAGACAGAGACAGATTGCAGGCCACTCCACAGCTAACCAGTTTTACAGAACATCCTCAGAGAGGTCCAGTGAGTAAAGTAGATGGGAACCTGACAATATTAAGCCTTATGTTCTGTTCTCAGACCTCAAGGCTGGAAATACATGACTTAAGAAATATATCACAGTTGCAATAGAATTTATTCAACCCTCATTGCAAAATGTACAGACTTTCAGCTATTTGCAATGTACAAATCGGACAAAGGTAATTGAAATAGCTCACCACAAAAAATGTTTCAGTCCCTGAATTCAAATGAAAATGCTAACCTTACTTCTAATGACTTTCCGAATATACATCCATGGGATGCTTCTTCACTGTTGCTTTATCATGAATCAATACAGATTATGTACATTAACATGTGCATAGTCTCATACTTTTACACACAGCTTTAAATTTGGTAATGGAAACACTCAAATTTCATTCATAACATGCATGTTTATCCAAGTTCACATTTGACTACTACATACTTATCATGACGTCATATACATACTACTCACACTAACAGAGAAACAGAATGTTTCTTCATTGAACTCCCGGACTATTGTATTCCTGTTAACATCTGATATTAAGAAGTGTTTTCATCAAGGTGTAAATGGGGTCTAAAACGTTTTGAGTTTGTCCACTTTTAACTACTTTATGAGGTAGTTGAAAACGCATTTGACCAGACTGTTTTCATAGTGTAAACGCTCAGCTCATGTGGTCGAAAAATTAAGTGGCAACCTTCCTTCTCTCCTTTGAATCCAACACGGAAGTGACTTAAACTGTAAATCATCAACTGACCACTAGAGACAGGCTCCAAAAGAGAGTCAATCCCATATGAACTCCCATGTTAAAACTTCACAGCAGAAAAAGATTTTTACAGTCTGGTACAAAAACTGGTATTGGTCTATATAGCTAATTTTGTTTTATGCCTTTTTTTTTGCCCTTCCTGACAACTGTGAGGGGGATTAAAACTCATCCGTTTAAATTATATTATGCCTTAAAGTACTGCATAATTAAGGGCGTGGCCACTTGAGTGACAGGTGAATTGCAGCTGCGGTCACTAGTCGTTTGTCTGCTGTTACGCCGTCACATCACCTCAGATAATCCTGCCTCTTTGCCCATTTTCGTTTATTTGAGAGTGACGCGCTGCCAAGATGACGAAAAAAAATGCTCTTCAGAAACCTAAGGGTGACGTCATGGACGCTATGTCCATATTATTTTACAGTCTATAGTTTGAACAGTACTCTCCACCTACTTATCTAATACATAAACATCTAGAAATCAGGTTGAAATCAGTACAGAAGTGGTAGAAAGTGGAAAAAAGAGATGCATTAAAACAGCAAGTGTAAAGGGGTACTGTATGTGTCTGCCTTGTCTACTTGTAATCCGATTGACCAAAATGCATCTTGATACAAAGTATAAACAGGGCCAAGGACTCAATATAAAAAGTATTCAATTGCAATAGAAAAAAAATAGGTTTAAAATACACATCTGTATACTGTATTTTCCCCTTAAAAAAGGAGGGTGAATCACAAAAACACTGAAAACTATGAAAAATGTGCTTAACTGTCATGAAAATGTCACATTGGGAAAATGTGTAATGGTCCTAAAAATAGGCTAAATTTCCTTTATGCAAAGTACGCTGCAAAGCAAAGCAGTCATTTGATTTTAGGGTTAATTTGAGGTTTCTTAATGCGATTCACCCAAGAATGGTCTGACTTGCATCAAAGAGAAAAGCTGGTTCTAGGTTAGCCTGTCTGAATAGCTCATAAATACCACACGAAAACATGCAGTCTGCTCAAAATAAGAGTACTCAGGGTTTGTTACAGTAAAACACCTAATTTTGCCCTCTCTTCATTTCTATCAATATCTTTCTTTTTCCTTCTGTCTCCCTCTCCTCCTACACATCACTGACTGACTCACTCATGTTATTTTGGTGCTCGCGTTGTGTTAAGACATGGAAAAGGCGAAAAATGTGGAGCAGTGTATGTGCGTTGAGCCGAAGGGCCCAGTGTGCGAGCACAAGCTCCCAGGCAAAAGTGCTACAATAAAAGAGACTATATGTGAAGTTATAGTAACTGTAACAACGAATTTGTGCAACAGGAAAGTGGAATCACTCTGATTCGCCCAATCCTCTGAGGCCCCTCGTCCTTCCTTTCTCTCAGGCTTTGTTTATTTAAAGTTATAGATGATATATTGTACTGCTTTGTTATGGATGAAGTTCCTGCCAAAAGCAGTAAACCACTCTCCATGTCTCTCCCTCGCACTCTTACACAACAGCAGCTTCCCTATTACAAGATGAAACTTTCACCACAGGTACTGAGCCAAACAACACACATTCCGTCCCTCTCTCCACTTCATTATTCATGCATGAAATCTGATGATTCCTTAAAAATGTGTGTTTCTGCAGGGCTCCTTAGAGGAGGACCAGCAACTGAAAAAGACCACATCTCTGCTGGAGAGTCAACATCACCATCTTCTGCACTGCCTAGAGAAGACAACGGTCAGTTTGAAAGTAGTGATGGGCACTTTCCCAACACTGCTTCATTAAGCTTTACAAATCTTTTATATCGAAACCACAGCATGTATCAAAGTATAGCCTATGTGTGTATTGGCATCTTGCCAAGTAAAGTCACGTAATTTCAGCAAACAAGGCTTCGTCATACTGTTTCAAAGTTCTGACGGATGGATAAAAACAAAAAAGGAAAATTGTGATTTTTTTTCTCACAATTCCTAGATATATTCAGTTCAAATTGTGAGATATCACTCGCATGTTTTGAAGACACAAAGTGAGAATTGTGACATAAAAGGGTTTTTCTTTTTTTAGTGGCTTCTATTGTTTCCATCATTGATTTCGTGAGCCCATGAATGGGGTTTGGTATGTGATTTCAGTATGTTTATAGAGTGTAGGTTTATTTTTTTAATTACTGTAATGAATTTTATACATGTATAGTACAAAAAGGATAAAGTTAAAAAGTAAGAAAGATAGTTAAATGTTTCTAGTTGGACTAGTTTGCCAAGCCCCGCCACACAAAACAAGCACTAAATACATTAATAAAAGAACATACATAATACAGAATCTTATTTTTTGGAATTTAATTAGGCACATTTGTAGATTACATTTAATAGATTAGGCTACACTTTCGTGAAAACATTTACAACTGCTTATTAAAGGTAAAGGGTGTAATTATACATGTACATGTTTTTACCAGCAGGTGCAGACAGCGCTTCGAAACAGTGAATCATTTTGCAAAGAAACTGGTTCAACTAGCTTAATTTCTTCCAAGACTAGTTAAAAGCATTCCGTTGCTATCACGCCAACAAATCCAAAACTGGGATGTGTTGCAGCAAAACAAAACAAAACCCATCTTATCAGAACAATTCTTAACAGGAAATTGGCAATAAAAGTGAGGCTGTGAGGGATAGACATGCCTTGTCCAAATAACCACACTTGTGCACAGTATGGGCTCTATGCACGGTGGTATTTCCGGTGAAGGTCTAACGATGCTGGATTACCTCCGCCAATCGTAAAGTCCAATGCTATACCAAGAATTTATATTGTATTTTATACTCTATGGCTATACTAAAGAAACGTTAGTCACAAAAACAGACAAAATGGACACCCCACATTTTGTATATGCTTCTTTGTTTATTATATTAAATAAACATAACTATATATAAAATTACATCTAAACGTATTTAAGTTTCAAAGACGAGAGGTCGATAATTTCAAAGACTGGCTTTCCTGGGTTTTCCTCCGCTTTAAATCTCCCCAACCGGAAACTGAAGTCAAATGCGGAACTTATGCATGCATATAGCCAATTGCCTATTTTATTGGTCCAAAGATGAGTATGTTTATGTTATGTGTAGGCCTATTTTGTACAACATTTGGGATTGTTTTATCATTTAATTAGAAGCACCACAATTTTAAAGTTGTCTTCTGTTAGTTTCATAGCAACTAGCCTACTTTACCGACATGCAATACGACAATGCAACATATTGAAAATATAGCAAATAAAACTCTTTAAACACTTGCATTTTTTGCCAAGTGTCCCATCGAGTAATCAAATCAAAAGTTCTACACACACTTGCAGTTTTTATGCCTACTTGAACACTTGGGCCAAACAGAGAAAATACGTCATGCAAGTAGACAGCGGTCAAGTGCAAAGACCGCAAGTGTGGGAACTGGGAATTGATCTCTTCAGTGAGATGTAGCCTGCAATGTGTATTTGGATTTTTTCTGCTGACGAAACACTGCAAATATATCTTTCCAAGAAATTTCAATAGACAGAAAAACTGCAGGCAACATGAGCCGTGGGGAAAAAAGTGATCTTGGAACATACAGTGGATGCCATTGAAAAAAAACGGTTAGTCTCTCACTCTCCGCCTCGCTTTCTGTCATGGCGGTAATGGCGCTGCTCTGAATAAGGTCTATTCACTCACGCGCACTTAAAAACTGCAGAGTAACGTAAATACCTTGCTTGTCAATGACATCCGCGATGCTTCTCCAGACGTCACGCTCTTTTCGGTGCCTTGAGGAACTTCAGTCCTATGTCATGACTCAATGTTTTTTCTTCAACACAATCGCACCTCCTTCTCTTTAGGAACGAATGCGATCTTTCGGTCCAATATATATTTTGTTGTGGGTGGGGCTACCTGACGCTACCCCGCAGAAGTAACGTAGGCCTACAAGGGACATATAGCATATAGCCTATATATTTTAAATTATTAAACCTATTTTAACAACAAACGTACATTATCATTGTCAAACACAATACATCAAGATAAATGTCATAGAAATAATACATAGGCCTACAAAAATTAAACTTAAGGTAGGCTAAGGGTGTATCTACCTTATTTTTTATGTAAGAGCTAGCACTGCCATTTGTAATTTTAATGTGTCTGGCTAGCTATTTTTTAACAGTTTATTGTTTAAAAATAATAATATTTGCTTGATATTTTAAACTGGTATTTCTAACGATAATATTTTAATGTCTTATTTATAAACATGCTGGTTTGTAGCTCAAACAGTTTTACAGTTTGCTGCTCATTATTTCCCTGGCCTACAGTGACTAATAAATCGCAAGTGTCGCACATTTACAGAAAACAACTTTCACGTTGAAAAATGAGGTGGATAGCATATTTTATGTATTGATAGTAGCCTATATATTGATAATCAAAGGAAGACATACAAAATGCATAGTGTTGTTCGGCATATTTTCTTCAAAAAATGTCTGTAATTTCTTCAAAATGTAACTTTGCCTCTGCAATGCAATATATTCCTACAATGACCATTCTTGGCAGATGTAATCAAGGACAGGATATATATGTATATTTATAAATATGCCCACCCTACAATACCATTTTACAGATGCATTTAAGTACATCCTCAAACTTGTCTTATAATGTACAACTGATATAAAAACAAAGTAATTCATTTGATTCTGGTTTGCTCTCATTTGTCACATTACAGAAGTTAAAACGCACCAAATTCTGTTTCATGTTCTCTATAATATGCAAATATTAAAATGCACATGTAAGGCTTTGAAGTCGAGGCAAATGTAAATAAAACGTTAGAAACCAATGATCTCAGGGAAATAACCTTTGTGTTTCTGCGAACAGAATCATGAGTTTGTGGACGAGCGTCTGTATGAACAGGGGTACCTCCAGACAGCCCTGCAGAACTTCCCATCGCAGAGTCCATCTCTCTCCAGTGAAGAGGGCGTCACGGGGACCTGCTGCTCTCGGAGAACCAAGAAGAACATCCAGGCTCTCAATGCCACACACACACACTCACACACGCACAACCTACAGGAGCTTAGCGCCTTACACATCCATTGTGGGGAACAGCAACCACTCAACACCAGGTAAACACGGAGTCCTTACTGTTTTTATTGCAATTCAATTTTTTATATATATGATGGTCACATGACATTTGTTAGAAAAAAGTAGAAATGAAACAGAAGTTGCGATAGTCTTTTGTGTGACATATCGAAATGTAGGGCAGGGCTTGATTTTGTCTATCAAGAATTTATTAGATGTTGTAGTTTCCAATTGTTGGGATCTCATGAGTGACAGGTCGTCCCGCCCTCACACTAGTAAACGTCATTAGAGAAGAGATGAGATGTCGCTGCATGAGGGAGGGGAAGATTATGAGGGTACTTTTTTATGATTATTATGAAGTGCACATAAATCACTTACAATAAATACCTTGTCCATTTTGATTTCATGGTGACTAACATACTTTTTAAATGCTTTAGATTTGATTGTTCACCCTGTCAAAACTATGCAAAACCATTATAAAAATATGATTGACTAAATGTAAAATCTATGACAATTTAAACAAATAAAAATAAACATAAACCAATTAAACAGTATTATTAGGGTCTATAAAAGTCGTATAGTCAATTTCAACCGAACATGAGGGTTAAAAGGTCGATATCACATGTGAACAGCCTCTTTTGTGTGTCATTTCCAAGACATAATTTCTGTCAAATAAGGCAAGGGAAAATAATTAGATTCATTTGTGTGTTTAGGATGTATGCTATCTATAAAAGTAGCCTCAGTAGAGTGATTAACAAGTGAGGGTGTGAAAAGAGTTCTAAGACCTCTGTCTCTTTCTCCCTGTCTCAGTCGTTCCAGTCTCAATCTGATGTCGGATGAATCAGGGAGTCTGAACTGCAAGAGCAGTGGACTGGTTACCACGGCAATCATCAGTATCCCAACCCCTCCCTCAAACAACTCTCGAGCCAATCCCGACGCTCCTCCCCCTCCGAACCCAGATGCTCCGCCTCGTCCGAACACTGGCTCTGATGTGGTGAAAATCTCTGCTCTGTAGGAGAAAACAGAACTCAGGAAGAGAAACTGATGAGTAGCCTGCCCCCTAGTGGGAGATGGAGTGCACTGAATCAGACTCAAGAAATAAAACAACAATGATGCATCTGTGTAATTGAGAGAGAAAGGACGACCATGAGTATTCAAACACTCTCCATCAAGACTGATAAAGATGAGGGTGTCACTGCAGTGTCACTGTGCATAAAACATTTCTCCTTTTTCCTCTTAGTTTACCGTCGGGTCATACTGTTTTTTAAATCGTGAAAAAGATTCATATTTTGACTAGAGATGGAGGCAAGAGGTCAAGTCCTGTTTGTTTATTATCTGTCCGTTAATCTGTTCCAACATCGCAGACAGCCTCTCAAAGCCTCGGCTTTCTACATCCCACTAATGTTGTTTTGATCTAGAGTAATTCCTAAAGGATAAGAGCAAGTCTGAGTGAGACTATATGAGGGCGACAGTGTTTCTTAGACCATGCTAAGTTTTTATTTTTGGAATATTTGGTCAGAGATAGGTCTAACTTGAATGTTTCTGCCCCGCGTGTGTGTGTGCGTGTGTGAATTACAAAAGCGTCCCTCAAACTTTCAGCCTCTCACACAGTTCGTGCCTCTCAGGGGGAAGAGAGTTTCCTTCTTCTTTAAGCCACTGTCTCTCCACGAGTCCAAAACGTTGAGCCGACTTTGTAATGTTAGCTGACCTATAAAACATTACTATGTAATATAGAACCAAAAAAAAAAAAAAAACGAGAGAAAGAATCATGAAAGTGTTTTTAAAAACTCTGTGACTACAAGCACAAGGTGTCGCTGAGAATTTGTGACTACAATGTGTATCAAGCCTTGGTTTAACTGTGAATATTGTTGATAGAATATTTTGTAATATTTAGCCATTGTTTTGGCGAAACCAGAGCAGCTGCCTACCCCGCCCCTTTTCGTCCACCCCGCCCTTTTATGTATGCCCCGCCCCTTTCCTCTGTCCACTGCTGACTTGCTTCCCGTAGTTGTTCTGATCTAAGTGTTATTGTCATTATCGCTCAATGGGTATTTAAAAAAAAACGTGTCTAGTTTGTGTAATACTACATGGGTAGGAAACTTTTGATGTTTGTGTTTTTTCATTAACAGTGAATGTTTTCGTTACCTCTAGATTTTCAGTCATACATTGCTGTGAGAGGAGAAACCGTCAACCGTACAAACCAATTAGAGAGATTCTCCACCTCTTTTCTCTCCTTCCCAACTCCCTCCTTTTCTGTCTGTGTCTTTTTTTTGTCAGCCATGCTCAGGAGAATGGCACTGCCAATGAGATCAGTCCAAATTTGTTGTCAGGTAGTGGAAAGACCATTTCATCTGTGTTGTTTACAATTCCCAATCCTATTCTCAAAACTGCCAGCAATCAACCACATGTCCCCCTAAGCTCTGCTTTTTGTATCATAATCCCCATCCCAGGACTCTAAACCCCACCCATCTCCTTAAACCCCACTCACTTGTGCCTCTTACACCAGCATACATAGGAAGTGACCCCCCTCCCCTCAGGACGTTATTGCTCCAGGGCCACTGAGTTTTAGTGTTCAGTGCAATGCAACACACACTATCAACACATTTAATCTTGGTTTTGGCCCCTTTTAGATAGAATAAGCCATATTTTCCAGAAGAGAAAAAAAAAATCTGATTTAATAATTGCATAACAGATAAATAACCTATACTTGAACTTTAAAGCCGAAGTGGATGTCCAGTTACACAAATGTGAAAACAGTTGTAATTTGTTGGACATGACAGCAGTATTACAGGGAAAAAGCACATTGTGATATTTAGGAATATCAGGGTATCCGGCCCACACCATTCTTGTGAAACTCTTATCAGAATGTTCTTTGATGTCCCATGTGATCATATGACTATCCTGTTTGTTGTACATAACAAACCTCTAATGATCCTCTTTTTATGGTCCCAAATGATGTTTGGTCCCTTTGTGATTTACATAAGTGTACATAATAGATGGGAAATATGGAAATTGTCTAATGTTTAATTAATCAGAAGGGAAGGTGTGGCCAATTTATTCTAAAGATTAAGATAATAAATGTTGAGTAGTGGATCGCCTGTGGTCAGTGGCGAGCAGTAATGTGTTCGATTTTCTTTCTTTTGCTTCGTCTTTACATCCAGCCCAGCAGAGGACACTACAAAACCATCAATGTAATAGAAGTAAATCTAGAATAATAGGAGCTTTGTAATCATCCATATGTGCAGTCCATTCAAATGACAGAACTGGTTGTTTTGAATATATTACCAATTGGAGATCTGTATATGCGCATCTGCATACCTGTCGAGGGTCTTCTTTCTTCCTCTGTGTGTCTGTGCTTGTTTTACTCTTTTTGCTTTTTTCTTTTTGAGATAGTCATGTTGTTCTACTCAGCAGATTCCTGTTCACTGTCCGATGTTCAATATTATTTATGATCTTGTCTTGTGTCACAGTTGTGAAACGCCTGATAAATGAATTGTATCTGCCACAAATCCATCTGCTGTTTATTCAGTTCCTCTGACAATGCTGTGATCTGACAGCAATGATAAAATCACATAAACAATATTTTGGAGCTGAAATAAAGTATAGATATGACATTACAACTAATAGATATTTCATCATGCAACAAGCTGCAGCTGAAAAATAAATCTCTTAAAATTTATCTAAGCACCTCAAAAATATAATTTGCTTCTTACAATAAATGAAAATATAGTCCATCATTTTAAACACATATGACTTGCTACAATTCCAATTGTCTCTTTTCATCTCATTAGCCACATGCTAATGGTGATATGAGCCATTCAGGTGCTTTTTTGTTTATTTAAGTAGAAAAAAAAACATCAGTAATAATAAAATTTCGTTCTATTTTGGACATATACTGTACATTATGGGTTGGTATGTCTGTGGACTTGAGAAATGTCATTGGTAAAATGATAACTAACTAAAATTTTGTCAGCATTTATTTATGTTTTACTGACTAACATTTTGCATTGCAGTTTACAGTGTGCTTTACTGATTAATAGCAGATTAATTAAAATATCTTTATATGACTGTGTTTTTCAAATGATAAAGCCTTGTAAACTGTATCTTAAAGGGACAGTTCCCCCTAAAATGCAAATGTGGTCATTCATTTCTCTCCCTCAAGTTGTTCAAAGCCTGTATGATTTTCTTCTGTAAATTAAAAAGAAGAAAAATGTTGATAACCAAACAACATTTTATTGACTTCCATTCTATGGATAAAAAAAAAACAAACAAACAAAAAAGAGACTTTTCTCAAAATCTTGTGTTCCACCCAGGTTTGGAACGACATAAAGATGAGTACATGACAGACTTGTCATTTTTGGGTGAACTATCCCTTTAAGAGCATATCATAGAGTTTAATTTATCTTGCCTTTGATTAACACTTAAAAAGTTGATAAACAGCCACAAGTATTAATGTTTAACATATCAGTAAATGTGCATTCAAATATAAATATACTAGTTTCATCTTGACACATCTCACTTGAATGTAAGTTCAAGTTCAAGACCTTTATTTGTCCCAGAGGGGCGATTAGTTTTGCTGCAGTACACTATAAAAATTAATACGCTTTATCTAATCAATAAAATTGTGGCAACAGATTACAAGCAATATTATTAATTAAATTTAACAAATTAGAATTGAGCAATAATTAATCAAATTAATTCCTTACAAAGTTGTAAAGTGAGTAAAGTTTACGCCCAAAAATGTAATAAAAATATCTGAATAACACACAGACGTCAAAGATTAAGAACTATTTATATTTGATTGCCAACATTGAAAACACCTGATGTTAACAAGCAGAATTACTGAAGGAGAAAACCTTCATTTTAAAACAATCCCAAAACAAACACCGCATAATGGTGACTTAAATGTAAGTTATCTGTTTGTTTGTTGTTGTAAGTTTTACTCATTTTAAATGGTTAACTTTTGAGGAATTAATTTGATTAATTTTCACTCAATTCTAATTTGTTAAATTTAATTAATAATATTGCTTGTAATCTGTTGCCACAATTTTTTTGATTAGATTCGTTTTTACAGTGCCAGATGAAAATAAAAATTATAAAACACAACATTTAACATTTAATTTCAAGTATGTCTCATGTGCAGACATTACCTATTCTTTACGGAGTTAAGCAGAGAAATCGCAGAGGGTACAAAGGAAAATTTAAATCTGTTTGTTTTGGCTGGTGGCTGACTGAAGTGAGAACCAGAAGGCAGTAAATAGGCCAGTGAAATAACAGAATATTAAACAAATCAGCCACATCACGAAAAAAAAAAAAAAAACCATGTACTTTACATAGAAATGAGAAATGAGTAGATATGAGTTCTTACTTGATATCTGCAGTCCTCACACATGTAGAGCACGAGGGTAATAAACAGCGGAGCCCAGAACACAGTGGCTGTGATGATGACGTAGCTGAACCTCCTCGCCATGCAGCCCTCCTCCCTCTTCTTATCCAGCTCGAGGGCCGCTGGGGTCAGACTCAGAATACACACCGCACCAGCTAGGCCTATATGCTTTGTGCCGTGTGCTGATTCCCTGTGGCAGGTGCAAATGGTTGTTAAAAGGGCCACACGGTTCAATGGAGGTGTCTTCCAGTAACGTTTAAACTTCAAACCTGTGTCAGTTATTTTGTTGGTATGCTGTGAATGATTAGGGTCATAGACAAACCCCAGAAGGGAAGCACACTAAAAGGGGTCCTTGCATGACCCTGGTGACCTTTGTAAATGCTGGCACATGACGTAACAGAAATTATCACATTGTCAGCGACAGAATTGACATGTTACATAACATGGGTTACAGAACTTATTCCTCATCTTGAAAGGAAAGGCGATGGCCAAGAATCTCTCCATGCTTATGAGCAGGAGCGTCATAAACTGCACATCGCTGCACAGAGAGAACGTGAACTGCTGCAGGCAAAAGGGAAAGAGCCCAACCGAGACTCCAATTAAAGATAAAAACACCGGTGAATCTAAAGAACATCTGAGAAGAGAGGATAAATTCAACAGCAGCTAATAGATGGATGTTTGCAAACTTTTGCTTCTAAGAACAGCATATAAAACCAGCACGGTTCTGAATAAAAATGTCAAACTAAGGAGAAAGGAATTAAAGATCAGAAAGAGTGTGCTGGATGGCTCATTCCCAGATGCTGTACTCGCATAGGCGTTATATTTCCCATCACATAAACTTGCATGTTGTTCAACCTGTCTGACTGACCTACATTGACGATACAGGTGTAGTTTGGGGTTTGAATGAGCTTCTGACTCCCCCCTCCCCCTCCCCCTCCCCCCTCCCTTCTCATCCTAAGTGACCTTTATTTTCAAGTGTATTCCATAAGCAACAGTTAGCATGAGCAAATTTAAAACATGAACCTAAATCCGAGGCCTCAAAAAGTCTCAAAATTATTCCGCTTTTTGTACAGCTACTTACATACTAAATAACTAAATTAATAGGCTACACCAACAAACAAATAAATAAATATTACTTCAAGTTGGAATTATGTTGTGAGAAGAAAAACAGCCTCCAAGAACACAGTCTGCATCAGAAATGTAAATAGCAACCTGTGTGCAATATATATATATATATATATATATATATATAATTTTATTTATTTTTATTTTTTTTGCAATAATGAACGACTGACTCACACACCGGGAACGTTATTGGAGTAGCATAATAAGTAGTGTAACTATTTCAATTACTTTATTAAAGTACTGTAACTATTTACATTTGATTCCTTTTTATTACTTCTAAATTTCTAAAATTTAACCTCTAAAAACAGCTAGCCTAGTTACGTTTAGTTATATTTTATAAAAAAAAAAATTGTTCATAATACTGTAAAAGAAAAAAACATGACGTTTTTCTTCTTAGAAGAAAGCCCTAACCCTATCTGCACACTATTCTTTTTATGTGTGTGTGAAGGGAAAACAATATACCATAAGGCCTAATATTGATTTCTCACCAACAGAAGCAAGAATAGATTCTAGTTTCATACTCACAACCCAAAAGATTCAATGACCACTCTGTCAAAACGGGACAAATTAATCGAGAGATTTGTCGAGTGGCGCTTAACGTACATCCCTAACATCGTCGCAGGTCAGGAGAACATTGAACTCGAAATTGAAACCCTGGTTTTGAAAGCATTTTAATAGATGCCATACATATTCGTGCCCTTTTCTAATTTCTGGATAAAAATATTTTACATTTCCATCACTGGAACGCATTTATCACACTATAATCACTCTCAGGCAGGTTGTAGCCTAAAGCTTTCAACAGCAATGAGCAGTGATATGTTAAGCACTTCGTAATATGTCGCCTTTTTCGCTTTTGGCTTGCTTACTTGGGGACATTTAATTTAATATTCAACTACATCATTGATCTGCCTGCATTGACACCATTAGAACTGAACTGAGCTGGACTATGAGTTTTCTACAGAGTCGATATAAATAACTTTTACTATAACTACTCCCCAACACTGCTCACATATTACCAAATGAACATAAAAGGTTTAGTTAAGTTATAACATGTAATTTATTGAAATGTTTGACTAAAATTGACTAATCAGAATAAAGTATTACAGGGAGCCACATACTGAGGATGTATTGCTAAACACATTTATCCCTTTAATCTTGTATTTTTATTCAGTCTCTTAGCTTATTCTGGGGTCTTTGATTTGATTTGGAGAGCACTTGTTCAGTCCCAACATCATGTAGGATATTCAGATAAGTGGGCATGGCTTCTCTGATTGTGGCTAAAAACACCAAAATATCAGACTGATCTCATGAAATAGCGTGTGTATGACACGCCAATTCGTATTTCCATTTTTGGCGTGCTATCAAGACGCATAATCGCCTTTCAGCGTGTTTATGAACGCCGTTGACTTAACGTTATATAAATATATGACTTACCTCAACCCCGTCCCTAAACCTAACCATCACTGGGGTTAATGACATTTATGACTGTTCCCTTACCATCCTAGGAAAGAAAAAGATATCACTTACCTCAACCCCATCCCTAAACTTAACCGTCACTGGGGTTAATGGCATTTATGACTGGAGATTTGACTGCGTGTACAGACACGTGGAATGACGCGGACGTTAATGGCGTAGACATATACGCATACACGCGGATACACGCGGATAGCTCAAAATGCGTAGAGATAACACGCCACCTGGCGTGAAAGTGGCGTATATGTTTACACAAAAGTCATGATGTCATGTTGAAAATATAAATTATACATTTCCATGTGCAAAATCTACATTGTTCTCATTTATAACAGCAGTTAGTTAACAGAATATTTAAATGATTTGATCACATATCTTAAGAATTAATTTTTATTAGAGAACTACATGAACATGTACACAATGCAAATGGTAACAGTACAAAGGCCAAAATCCATATACATGATGATACCAACAACTTTTAGTGCTTCATCATTTCATTCATGTATACAGAATTCATATAAAATGCAGTCATCCAGTTATAGGGTGAATGGTGATAATATGAATTGTAATACTCTGCCCAGGCTCTGTATGAACTCCAATAATCCTGACTGGCCACTTCCTCTTCCAGTTCATCAGTCTCGTCCTTTCTCCACTTCCGTCCTGCCGAGGCAGCCTTTCTGCTGGGTTTGTAGGTTGGTCTGCGTTTCTGGGGAGGGGGATTCTGGGATTGAGGTTTACAAGGCCTTTGCTTGTTTCTGCTGGACTGTTGTGAAACTCTGGTTGAAGGTAACGGGAATTCATTTGATTCCGGACGATTGTGTACATGTGAGACTCTTTTGTCTGGAAGAGCAAATGTGTGATGTGAAGAGCTGTTGGGGACAGAAGAGCTTGATTCACTTTCGACCTCCATCTCTGACTCTGAAGACGAATCATCAGATGACACGGAAGCAGTCTTTTGATCAGAAACCTCCTGGGGTGGAGGACGATCTTGATAGGACTGTGATCTTTTTACAATATCTGATTTATAAGCCTCATCTTGATCATGGCTGTTATGCAGTCCATTAACTGCATCTCGACTCCTGTTGAAATCCTCATACTGGTGAATGACTTCGACAGATCTTCCCAGACCTTCGGTTATGAAGTTCTCATAATCAGCCACAGCCTCGTTGAAGGACATAAACTTTCGTGCTTGCAACTTAAAGGAGGACAGTGGAGGAATTCTGGGAAGGGTGTCATTCTGCTGTCTCTGAGTAGGAGTTGAGTCATGCTGTATGTTTGTAGCAGATGGTAATGGGTTTTGCCTCTTAGGTTTGGGAGAGTGTTTTTTAGCCTTGGTTTCAGCTCCACAGTGGGATTTATCACCTGTGGCCCGTTCTGTGGTGACTGCGGAGCTGTGGGTCTCTCTGGAGGGTTTAGATGTTGTCTGTTCAGATTTAGCTTGTTTCTTCTTCTCTGGTTTGGGAATGTCAGGAATTTTGTGAGTGGGTTTTGAAGGAGGTTCAATGATCACATCCCAGTCACAAGTCTCTTCCATGATCCCTGGAGGGATTGGATCTGTGAAAGAAACAAAATTTTAGTTTAAGGAAAATTCCAGATTCCATACAAGTTATCAACAGCATGTGTGGTTATAATGCCAAAAAGCCTTTTAATGTTTCTAAGAAAAACACAGCAATTCTTAGGGGATTTAAAAGAAGGAAAAATTTTATAAGAGCCCTTTTTTAGTTTAATGGATGGTGTTGTATTAATAAATACAGAAAGTAATTTAACACCACAATCACATTAAAACGCATATTGATTTTGTCTTCAAGATATATTAGTGAGCATTTTAAAGCTATAGTATACGATGTTAAAAATCGGTCGAGAAAGCCTAAGACGGTAGGGAAGTTTAAAAAAAAAAAAAACTCATCCCGCCCCTCCACACACACACCCCTCCCTCCCCTCTGTGCTACCTGATCCCTGACCTATGTCACTTTTGAGTTCACGTCAACGCAAGATCAGCAACACATGAAATGTTCTAAACTCCCCACCACCACTAGTATTGCTAAGGTTTTCAGTAATTGTTATAGCAGCACACATCTTGTTCAAATTCCGATCGGCTCGAACAGAAACCCGCTAGGCATACTGAAATATATTCAAGGACTTCAAGAAATATAATTACTTTGACCCGTGATAGCCGATGCTAAACGGCTAACATTCCAATGCCGACCGGCAGCATGAGCAAGTTGTCAAACTGATAAAAAGCTATTTATGTAACACGTCACAACATAAAAGTATAAATAAATGTTTACCTGCTCAACAAAAAGTCAGCCATGTCAGCGTCAGTTTTCAGTCCCAGATCTCCCTGAAGCTTCCTCCAACGGTCAATGGTGGACCCTATATTTATCCTACTTACATTTTTTTTTTAAATCTCTGCTCTTTCATCTACAGACTTTCTCTTTCGTCCAAACTTTACAATAGGGGCAAGCAGGTGCCGCTTGCTGCAGTCGTTTATATTTTTATCCATTGCTGATCTGACGCTACTTAGCTAGCTACCATTGACTGTCAGCTGCTGCTTGCTCGCGCAAAGAGGGGGCGGGGTCGGGTGCGGTTGGGTTGGAGACACAAGTGCCAGGTGGAGTTTCAAGTGGAGCTGTAATTGGATGAGAGCTGTGATTCTCTGCGGCTGTACAGCCAATAGAGTGAATGGATTGTTTTCATTATTTTTTCTATTCATATTGTTAGGATTGTACTATATAACCATAAGCAGCATCTAAACGAGGATATTAATAATGAACAATCTTTGAAATCGTATACTATAGCTTTAATATAATATTTATTTGAACTTTATATACATTTTATGTTATTTAAATTTAATATAATTTAAGCATTTTGCATAAATGTAAAATTCTTTCATTTTTATATGGATAGGTTCCATTCACTTCCATTGTAAATAACACTACCTCACTTTGCTTTTAAAATTGCTTTTATAAAACAGTTACCACACAATAAAAATAGTACAGTAAAAAAATATGTATTAGTGCAACTTTTATGAAGTAAAATCACTAAAAGCCTTCCTTCCGCTAGAAAAAAATAGTCCCTGACCGTGAACAGCAACAACGTTCCAATGTGTAATATGCATGAAAGCTCAAATAAAAACAAAATAGGAACTCTGCACAGTGATAAATAGAACAGTTGGGTGAAGCGGTCATAGCCGTATTTTATCATGAATAAAATTTATCATTGACCAATCAGTCTCTAGGATTGGAACTGTTTTATAATTTGTGATAATCAACTCACAATATATATATATATGGAATATTCCATAAACAATAGATAAAGTTGTGGATAAATAAATAAAGTTTTACTTCCTCTGTACCTGGTAAATGAGTGAGATTCAGAGAGCATTTCTGAGCAATGGCCATCATCTTGTTCTCCTCCTCACCATGGCAACAGTAAGTCACAGCAACCCCTAGAGTGCCTGAAATGCAATAGACTGAGGTCACGGTCAAAGGAAAGAAAGTGCTGATCATGTCCATTTCTAGAATGCTGATGAGAACGAAGAGCGAGTTCATCCACATCATCACGTTCAGGTTTCAATTATGAATTTGGATACTTAAGTGCTGCAGTCATTAAAAAGCTCTTGATGCGTTTGTGTTTAGCAGCTAATTATGCAACTGATTGCTGTAGTTGCCCTTTCAGACTCTGACCCCTGCCAGACTGTCTCAGAACAGATCTCTGATTAAGCACTCTCGTGTAAATGCCCAAGACACAAATTAATCAAAACCACAGAGATGTGGCTTCACATATATAGGTGCTTAATTGTTTTATAATTTCACACACCAAATCGTCCAGCGCGACCAATACGGTGCATGTAGGTCTCCCAGTCCTGAGGAACATCCAGATTAATCACCAAGTTCACCTTCTCAGCATCAATACCACGTGACGTCTGTGGAAGAGACAGATTTATAAGAGAAAAAAAACGTTACTTTGGTATTAAACATGCGATATTTTCCAGTGTAGGTGTTGTAATAGTTAGACATCCTCACCAGATCGGTGGATATTAAAACTCGACACTGATACTGCTTCAGCTTCCACATCGCCTCTAACCTCTGGTCTTGACTTAAACCACCTACATGCAAAACAAACACAAAGGGTTTAAACATAATAACCATTAATAGTGGCTTTCATACATTTACATGCCCACACTCCACGTTCTAAGTTCTTTCTAAAAATCATTCTGATCCATATTCTAGTAATAAACTGTTGTTATAAAATTAGAAATACTCTGAAAATCAACACTGAAAAGAACATATTTTTCTCAATTTCTGTGGGCTGTGTATTTTTTTTATATGAATTTGGATAAACTGATCACATTTTGTTTTGTTTCAAATAGAAATTCAATTCTCCCACGATTCTGAACAGACAACTAAACAATATAACATGTAAAATCTGACAAAAGGCTCAGACAAAATATAAATTTCTGCAGTCTACAGTATGTATAAATGAAATATTTGGGGGGTGGGGGGTCAGTTTGAATGAATGATTCAATGACTAAAAAAAATTCTATTCAACAAAATCAAGATCAGTTACAACTTACAACCATACATTTAATACTAATTAGTTGACTTGAGATCAAATCTACACAGTATCAAACCCCGGACATTTCAAAAAGCTTAAACAGTATAATATAACAAAACACTAAGAATTCACTAAGAAATTAAAAGATTCATAAAGGTATTGCAGCTTTGTGAAGCATTGTATCAAACATCCTCATGACTACACAAATCATTAATTGAACAGCTAGGAAGCTGCCATAAAAGTAAAAGCATGTTTAATTAACATTTTTTTTTTTTTAAAAAGAGACTCAAGGTGTAACTCACCTGAGATGCAGACCGCAGGCAAACCTTTGGAGGAGAGGATATCAGCCAGGTGCTGAGCTCTGCAGAACAACAGCTCAACTCAGTCTTTCATTACTTTCAATAAAGATCACAACACTTTTGGAAATAGAAGTCTTTGAACAATAAAGACAAGGGCCCGTATTCATAAAGATTCTAAGAATCCTTAGCTTAAGAGCGTTTCGGGACCGATCTGAGAGCAACTCTGAGTAAGGAAAAGACGAAAACTTTCATCTTAAAGAGGAGGCGGATTAACCCCATTGCTATGTATGACACAATTTTTTGAAGGCTGTGATTGGTTGGTTGTCCAAGAAGGAAAAAAATTGTGATTTTAAGTATAGGGTCTATTCTAAGCCTTCACTTTTAAATTACATGCGTAATTTTTCCCATTTGACAGTTCGTTCACACACACACACACACACACACACAAATCTTTTTTGTTTACCATGCTGTTAATTTCCTATAGGGTATTTGATTGGCTTAGAATGATAACACACTGATTGCTGGTATGTCTATTTAAGTGGTGGTTTGAATGTTGGTTTTAATGTAACAAACCTGCAATAAAACCAAGAAGGACAAGAAAGCCCGACTGGATAGGGTAAAAGTGTTTACTGTTAGCCCAATTAGTGGATGAACACAAGGCCATCTGTAAAGGATCTATAGCGTCTTATTAACTCACCGTTATCTATTGTCTGCAACACATTTCTTCTCCCTCTTCATCATTCTACCATTTTCCTTTGCTAAAGAAACTCTGAGTCTTAAGCCTCTTAAAAGTCCCCATACTCCAGACAATTTTGACCTTAAGACCTCTTAAGGTTAAATATACTTTCTGAATTACTTTTTCCGTTTTTAAAAGTTTTTTTTATTCTTTTTTTTATTTTAAAAGTAAACATCTTAGAATTTTGTTACGAGAAGCTACTCTTTGCATTAAGATTCTTTATGAATACGGGCCCAGCGTTTTAACATCTGTTAAGATGCAGTCACATTTAAGTGAAATTTTGCTGGTGAAACTCATTAGAAGCTTTGCACAAATGCAAGGTGTCCCTTGCCCAAAAAAAAGGTCCCTTATGCAGATTTCCCTCATATTCAAGTTGGTCACTGAATTTGTTGTGCTGACCAACAGAAAGCTGCTTGGTTTTAATGTTCTAATGTGACTGTACCTTTACTCATCACAGGCATCAGAATGTTTTCAGAGTAATGGAAGTAATTGGAAAGGTGTGGGGAAACAGCTCTTGCCTGGTATGGAGGTTTGAAAACACCAGTGCTTGGTTAAATGGGATTTTGCTGAAAAGTTCGAGAAGACTTTGAACCTTCTCCTCAAAGATTTTATGAGGCAATGGATGAGATGGAACAATCATATAGTACTGTTTTAGTCCTGGAGGAGAGAGTACAACACAAGAATTATGTTGTTATCATGCACAAACTGATTCAATCAACAATTAAAAGGATATTTAAACAATAGAAGCGAATCAGAAAGCACTGCAGACTGACCAAGGAGTCCAGGGTCTGTTTGGTTCAGTCGCACAAACGTTGGCTCTCTCATGTATCTCGACAGGTGTTGTGCTAAAGATTCTGGGTAGGTGGCAGAAAGGGCCAACATTTGTTTATTTGCTGGTAGAGAGGAGAATATCCAGCTAACACAGAAAAAAAAGAGATCAGTTAACTCCAACCAGTTGAATTACAACACAGAACAGTCTCTGAATCAAATGCACCTATTCAACTCTTACTTGATCTGCTCCTGAAAGCTGCTGCTGATTTCATCCTCCAGTAGTTTATCAGCCTCATCCAAAACAAACAAGCGAACAGAGGACGTATTGAGGGCTTCCATCTCAATCAGCTGCTTAATACGACCTACAAATACAACACCACTTCATCAATACTGCCTAAAAACATCAAAACCAAACACACACACACTATTAGAGAAAGCTTTACTTATAAGGTTAAATAGTATTCCAGACAATAACCCAAGATGAGAAATCTCACACTTAGTTTAACAATTAATTATTTACAGACATCTTTTAACAGCATCCAACTTCACAAGTGTTTGATTAGCACTTTTAAGTGGAAGAGTATTTGTATTATATGTACTTTTTTATGCTTAAAGTAGCAATGAAATGGAAGTAGTGATAGCTATTTTCTTCCATATTGTGATGTACATCCAAATGAACGGGGAATATCAAAAACAAGAAAGGAAAAAAAAAATCTGAACAGATTTTAAAACACTCAACATCAAATGTTTGCCGACTTTGTGAATGGTTCTAAAGAAAAACTGGGTATCATACACTAAACGACTAAGGATCACACACTAGCAGACTTTCAAATCATTCTGAACTCAACAAATTCACACACTACAAGACGCATGCCAGATGAAACAAACTGAGGCTAATTTTTGTTACGTGTGCGTTGTTAATTTACTTTCGTATCTTTATATTTGTATTTTATTGCAACACTAGTAGATAAGAGACATCTTTGGGTTCAATAGCGGCACATCATACTCAAAATATCAAACACGTTTTGATGTATCCCGACTGGAATTGAATCATAGTCTGACTTTCGGCAACTGTTGTTGACTTATCCAGACTGCAAATCGAGGCAAAAATCGGAGCAAAACTAGTGAAGTTATTCCAGTCTTAACATATCTGTCAAGATAAATTATTTGACTTGCTCAAACCTGGTGAACCAATGGCAATGTGGCATTTCTTCAGGTGCAGTTTATCTTGACTGACAGGTCGGCCGCCAATGAAAACATGGCACTGTAAGCCCTCCATAGCGCTGCCAATTGCCATGACAACAGCATGAATCTGCACTGCAATCTCCCGAGTGGGGGCCAGAACCAGCACCTGATGGGACAAGAGAAGGGTGCATTATCACAAAACAGGCACACACTTGTGTTTCAGGTGCTTATATTTAACGTTAAGAGAAGACATAAAAAGAAAACAATCTTTATGATATATTTGTACTATCTTTAACTGGCTATATATATATATATATATATATATATATATATATATATATATATATATATATATATACACACACACACACACACACACTATAGGAAGAACATTAACTCGTAAATTAATACATTTTGTTACATATCAGAAATTGTGCTCAGATTAATACCTGTGTGGTTGTGTTTTCCAGTATAAGAGAGTCCAAAGCGATGGTGGTGAACACACAAGTTTTTCCTGTCCCAGATTTGGCTTGAACAATAAGGTCTGAATAGAAAAAAAACATAAATAAACATTATTTCCTTCAAATGGTGCATGAAATAACAGGCATATATTTACACTAATAAACTACACTCAGTCATATACTACATATTACATCAAAGAGCAGCTTTATTATTAATGTTATTAATGACAAAAAAAAAATAGGTTTAGGCCTGTTTTGGTATTGTTTCGAGTTTTATCAGCCCTCGTACCGAGTCCACATCTTCCCAGCGGGATTGCCTTTAGCTGAATGGGGGACGGTCTTTGAAAGCCAGAAGCAGATAAACCCTCGAGCACAGGTTTTGAGAGGAGTAAAGAATTGAAATCGACACCGTCGTTACTTAGAACATCATCTGTCCGAGTTCTGGATTGAAGCTCATGCGCTGCTTTCATGGATGCCGCCATATTTACATTGCAACTACGTTCTTTTCTTCGGTGCTGAATAAATGAGTTGAGCAGAGAATAACTGCGCCTCCTTGCGCACATAAACAGAACAGCAGCTTGAAATACCGCCAACATGCTGCAGAGGGCGACAAACACACTTGTTTGACATAAACAAATAAAATAAAATCCTGTATGGAGACAGAATTTAATCTACATTTATAGTAAATTTGAACAAAAAAAATAATAATAATAATTTTAAGTAAACTTTGAAAAAAATATCACATGGAATAAATGTTTGTTTGACTTTATTGTCTGTTCAGATTTACTGGACAGAAATTCAACTTTAACACTGGAATAAAAAACAGATACATCAGACAACACTGTACAACCACATTGAGAGGACAGCCTATATACTTTCCTATTTTGAGTCCCACGGAATAATTAACTTTGTCATCTCAATCTCAATGTTGAATTGAGAAGACTTTTAATATACTCAAAATAGGTTGAACAATTTATGGCTGTTTGGCAAGAAATTAAAACCAAGTCATCAATGTATTTGATTAAAGTGAGATCATCCTTGTTAGACTGAGTCTGTTTGTATTTAACAGGGAAAAAAGCAAAGGGGATCATTCACATCTCTCTGGTAACACCGACTTTAAGACTTAAATTTCACAATAAAATTCAGTGTGAAACCTGCTCTGCAGGCTCTGAATAGTTAGTCTAGGGCTTCTACATGCTGCCTACCAGGGTTCCTACAGGTTTCTTCAAGTTAAATTCAAGTCTTTTTAAGACCATTTATATAAAAAAAAATAATACTTATTTCACGTCCCTATACCAGCAAAGAAAAACAAAATCCTTGAACTTGTGTTCATTTATTTTTCAAATGTGGAATGGGAAAAGATGATAAGCAGGTGAGAAAAATAAAAACACACTATGCCACTATGCCAAAGTTAAGCCAAACAATGTTAAGTTGTTTTTAACAATAGCTAGCTAGCTACCTATTCCATGCTGGGAATATGGGGAACTGAGAGACCCCTGAACAATAAACATCGAAAATCATAATAATGGTTGACAAATGAAACTTAGTAACAGCACAAACCATTTTTAAGACCATCTTAATAATTCCATATTTTTAAGGTATTATATCCAAATTTATAAATTCATTGCTTTTAAGGCTTTTCAAGACCCCGTGGGAACCTTGGCTGCAAATATATGATAGATAGAAGCAAGTTTACAAAATGGATAAGGCCCAACCCCCCTTTTTCATCTAATCTATCAGTATCAGAGTGAATCTTAAGACAGAGTTAAAGCTGTAGTATTGTTGCTCTATTGTTATGCATGAACCCTCCATTCATCATGAACTGACCGCTGGTGTGAAAGCACGACCTGTTTTGTTGACGGACAACCGTTAGTTAATCCTATTCAGGAACTTTCCCTTTCAAATCACCACACACATACTTCAGTATACCTTGACTTCGCCTGTGCGCGCAGAGGCTGTACTGTAATGTCATCTGAATATGTAATCAGGAGTGTGTCAGAGACGTTAGAGAGGAGGAGGAATATTATACATAGATTTAATAACAGCGCTGTTCATGACTGACCAAAACCAACGCGGAAAAACCCAAAGATAATTTTAAGGGTCTTTCAGCGGGTAGCGACATGAAATAGATGGAGTTATAATTAATCAACCTGCGTTTAGTTTTTACATTATTTTAATTTAGTTAACGTTAACTCATGAGTGAAAAGAGAGCGGAACTCGGCGACATGGACAGTAACCGTCGGCGTTTAAAACATGAAGTGGTAAGATTTGCTTAATCTTTTTCTCTCTTTCTTCATCTACTTTTACTTACAGCACGTGTGTTTTTTTACTACACGCATCTTCTCAGATGGGCAGATAATATTTGTTATGAGCCATATGTTTATATATATATATATATAATGCGCGTTTCTCAGACGCGACGCAGTTCTTTTCCCCTGTGCGTTGATATTTATCCAACCCATCCAACCGTGCTTGCTTCAGAGAAACACAAAAAGTGCAACCAACCACCTGATTGGATGCGGTTATTTGAAAATGAGGCTGCTGATTGGCTGGTAGGCTACTTGCCCTTCCTACCGAGTACGTTCTGTGATTAGTCCCCCCAGTAGGCCTACAGATAGCAAGGTTTTTTTAAATAAAAGAAAAACAATAAATAGATAGAATAAAAATACAATAGTAAGTGTTAGTAGCCAGCTAATGGGTCAAGTGTTAAAACAGATGCGTCTATTAACCGTTTATAGCAGGTTGAGTTAGTCATATGAGGTGTAGACCATTTTGTGACACTGCTTAGTTAACTAATCAGCCAATTGTGTCTATGTTATAATACTTTATTATATTACTCTTATTATTATTATCAGTAATTATTTCGTTATTTTATCTTCATTTACAAGTAAAAACATCACAATTACTGAGCAATGTTGCAAACCATCCTTTTGCGCCACCTGGTATCACGACTACACGCGCCAGTTGTGCATTTTGGTTAACTATTTTTCTCAAGTGACAACTTATTTCAGTCTCCACATGTATGTTATCCAGACGCATTGTAACAAAAAATCACTTTCTCAGCTCCCACCACGTTGCCACACACTTTGAGATCAGCTCCGACACGTCACTGTGACATGTAACGTCTAATATCTAATGTCTAATAATGCCTGTATATGACTGTATTTGATGGCTGGCAAGCATTTGATGGCAAGCCTACACATCAGTTCTCCTCTCAGTTAGCTAAGATATCCAATTATTTGTCAGCTCTCACACGTGTGACATGCCTTCTCTTCTCAAATTTTATTTGATTTATTTTCATTATTTATTCATTCATTTATTTGTTTATGTTAATTTAGATAACCTTTATGTGTATATGATAACGACTGAAAATAAAGAGAAAAAATAATTAGAGAAAATAGGTGCTTTCTAGAAAAGTAAATAGGGCTACAAGGATGCTACTCATAACCATCACTCATTTGTTGGTGTCTGATTAATGCTGCTATCTGTCTGGGCACATCCCAAAGGAAACTGACACATCAGAGGCAGTGACTTCACACATTGAGAAAAAGGACCTACGGCTAAATCTGGTGAAACACAGAACATGCCATAACTAGCAAACAGGGCTTATGCACGTAAAAGTGATTAAGACTAAATAACCTCTGTAAAATTTAACCACTATATTTATAATATAAAAGTGACATTTATAATGACCTTAATTGCTATACTGCTCACATAACCAACTGTCTATATAGGCTATATAATATTTGAACATCTAAATTAGGTATGTTTCAGGTCAATTACAAGTTAAGCTCTGTTTCCCCACACCTGCATTTATGACCAACTCAGTAAAATAGGCTACATGCCTCAGGTGTTCTTGACTCACAGTCTGGTCATTTCACCCACATGCCTGTTAGCTCCTACATCTCCCATCATGCATTGGGATGCAATCTTGCTGTAGAATAGCATCAGTAGTGCTGCTGTGCTCAGACTGACTGGTGATCGATCACTTGTAGGGCAGAGAAGGAACAGAAAACGGAGTGAGACGAGAGAAGGAAAGGCTGCGAATTAAGGTAAGATTACAGGTTTTATTTGGTGATAGAAGAAAAGGGGTGTTTTAGGGCATTTTAATGGAATTTGTTTAAATATATTATAATAATTTAAGTCATTAAATGTGTCTACAATTAAACAAAGACTGAAATGCATACAGTATGGAAAATCAACATTATAAAAAATAAATTAAAACAATTTTAGCCAATTTTTCAGTCTCCATTTTTAGATTAACGATCTTTAAAGAAATACATTATACCTTTCCGTCAAGATCTGTAAATATTTGTTATTCACATTTGTCCCCCCAAAAATAAACACAATAAAAATGCAATAATAAAAATAAAAAAGAATTACTATTATTTTATCCAAACATTTTTATCCTTAATTTCCATCAGGCATTTATGCATGCATCTCTTGTATATAAGTGTTTCACTAGATACATGGAGTAGTATATGATACATGTTGGGGTTGGTCATTTGTAATGTTTTTTAAATAAGTCTGCTCACTAAGGCTGCATTTATTTGATCAAAAATACAGTAAAACATTAACGTTGTACATTTAATACAATTTAAAATAACTTTTCTACTTTAATAAACAAAAAATCCTGCTAATTTTTAAACACATTTTCTATTTTTATCTTTGTTGAAAACACTGGTGGTGCTTAATATTTTTGTGGAAACTGATACTTTTTGATGAATAGAAAGCTCAGAGGAACAGCATTTATTGTAAATAGATTTTCATACTAACAATGTAAGTCTTTAATATCACTTTTGATCAATTTAATTCATCCTTGCTGGGAAAAAAACTGACCACAAACTTTAGAACTGTAGTGTATCAAAGCAGCTTTTACAGAAATTGTGTTTTATTAACAAGGTTCGGGAGGAGCAGGTGCAAATAATTCCTCTATGTTCCCAGTAAGTAATTTGAGTGCTATTGTGGCAAGGAAAAAAAAACAAAAAACATTGGTATTCTCTTCAGTAGATGCTGAGCCAGGTATCAGTGATGGCACTCTCGGCAGAAATTGCTGACAGTTTGGTTTAATATTGATTTTTGATAATTACTGTGAAGTCAGTGTTATTCATGAGTCACAACAGATTCAATTCATTGTTGCTTCATTATGTCGTAGTAATTGCTCTCTTGGTTTCTTCCCTTTCCCATTATAGGATTCTTTGCGGCAGCAATCAGATGAGGGTCTCCACGCTCAGATGAATTCTGTGATCGGTGCTCTCCAGGAGCTCAAACTCTTGCAGGTCCAAACTGCGCTGGAGATAAATCAGATAAATCACAGTTCAAGAAAAACCCACCTGGACCGAACACTGAATCCAGAAGAAATTCTTTCACAAGAATGTTTCAAGACTGAGCTTGCCATGGAAACATCTTTGTTCCTCACTAGCTCTCCAGCAGAAACCCGCCAAATTCCAAGGTTATACGGACCCAGAAAGGTTCACAGAGGAAGTCTAAGCACTTCTTCCTCTTTTTCCTCTCAGGAAGACACAACCGACAGCCATTTCTCCTCTTACGATTTTGACGACTCCAGCGATTGGACAGCCTCACTGATGAACCACAGCAGAAACAGACAGCCATTGGTGTTGGGAGACAATGTTTTCGCTGATTTGGTCGGGAATTGGCTGGATCTGCCGGATGTTGGAGGCCAGACTTTAGGTGAGGAGCAGAACTCAGGTCTCAAAGACACACTTTTGGAGTCATCATCTAGCAGTCACTCTCAAGATCTCCCCAGGAAAACCTCACTAACCGCTAGCATGTTTAAACGGGTCCTAAGGCGCGTTCGACCATGGCACCACCATGAAAGCGAAGGGATGGACGTCTGTATACAACCAAAGATCACATACAGAAAGCCAAAATCGGATGTCGGCAAGCCATTCTGGGGGAGAACAAGAGGCCTGAAGAAGAAAACCACGCCCACTCAGCATGAGGGTGTGGCCTATCAGGGCTCAGAGAGTTTAATAGACAGAGGATGGGCAGAGATTGAGAAGCATCCAGTGTATGATTACAGCTCAGCTATGTGGGTTTAAATGACTCATATAATTCTGGATGGAAGAGAATTAAACACTTAAACACACAGTCACAAAAAAAGACTTTATGATCATAATTGTTGTAAAAGCAAAACTTCTCAAAATGTTCTACCTGTTGCGTTCAAGTTGTTCCTCCGATTGGGGTGTTATTATGACGTCACGCATGCAAGTCGGAAACATGAGTTTAAACAAAGCAAAAACATTTTACTGTTAACAAAAAACCCAAATAGCGACATCTGACTTCAAAATTCATTGACACTTATTTATTCATTGTATCACAACTAAATGTGAAGCACATTGTTAAAGTTGAGTGATAAACACCATTGCTTCAGATTTGATTTCCACTCACTGATCTCTCTGTTAAATCATATCTCTATATGTTTCCAGATTGTGATCCACGATTTTGTCAAATCGACACACCCCTTCCACCGCCAACTCAATTCAAATTTTCTCATTTGTAAATATGACTCTGGTCACTCAGTCATTCATGTGCTTGGAAGTCAGAACTCATAATTATGATATTCTGACTCAACTTGAAGGGCTCATGAGTTTCTGAGCAATTAAAAAAAAAGGTGTTGAGGTAAGATAGTTCTTCTCCCTCAAGTGAGAGGAGTAGCACTCAATAATTGTTTCCAAAGATATGTGAGTAAACAGTCATGGGATGTGTGTATGTGTCTGAGACATGAGTATGGCAGAGCAAAGAAAACAGAAAAATATTATGTCATAAGCTACTGTTTCTGTGAGGTCCCGTGAGAGTCTATGTTTCTGCTGATGCTTGTTTCCTTATGTTTAGGTTTAGGAGGATGCCTGTCTAACTGTCAGTCACTATGAAAAAGTCCTGATTGGTGCATTTTTTGGTCAAGTGGCTTACGTAAAAAAGCTTTGCAAGCTGTTTTGTGTTGGACAGAAAACCTATGCAATGATGCTAAATTGCTATGCAAAAAATGCAAATGTCTGTTTTATCTGCACCTTCATGCTCTCTTCTCTGTATAAAACATTTAAGCCTTTAGATAATTTACCTGTACTTGAAACTATTTTTTACATGAAGTGATGTGGGAAGCTGTTTTTTTAAATAAATAAATAAATAATAAAGTTTCTATATGAGTAAATTTCATGAAGTCTTAGATCAGGAACATCTGCATCTTCACATCTGCATCTTCACTTATTTCTTCACATAAACATATGTTCTGTTTTTAATACATACCTGATCGCGTTGTTCCGTAAAAGACTCCTAGAAAAGCTTATTAAACTCCAACACCTTAAATGAGCCTAACAAATAAGTTTGGGCTAAAGTGGTTCCATAAAAGGTAATTTTGAAGTTCACAGAATTCCACTAATTTGATCCGTTTATCTAGATAATTTAGTGTGCAAGTCGTGCAAATATTTCCATTTTGCTGCTAATCTTCAATGGGCTTTATGCCCAGCTGCACTACTTCCTGAACTTCAGCCAGCTCCTTGTTTCCTGTCTGCCATTATTGGTCAAATTGATTAATTCAGGTGTGCTTGACCTCAGTAGTCATGGCAGCAATAATCAGACACACCTGAATTAAATAATTTGGCCAATAATGGCAGACAGGAAACAAGGAGCTGGCTGAAGTTCAGGAAGTAGTGCAGCTGGGCATAAAGCCAATTTGTAAGAGCGCTGTGTATATATATATACATATATATATTATTTGTAATTTGGACATTAGATATGCCTTATTTAGAATTAGAATAAACCTACAAGTGTATTTTTATGATAACAATAACTATAAAGGGACTATTGTAATGGGGTAAATCAGATGTGGCTTATATACTGTAAGTCAATTACCAAGCTCAGATTCATCTTACCAGTTACAATTTATACAGTGCTTTTAATTATTTATTTTTTAATTGTGTGATTTTAACTTCAGCTTAAAAAAGCTTTTTATTAGATTGTTATTGTTTATTAGAATCTATCTTTGTAGCCTTATTTTAGGCTGATTTTCTATACTGTTTATTTTTGGACTAATAGTGGTTAACAAGATTCCAATATTGGTATGAGAGAGTGTCAGTAGTAATATCATTGTGTTCCTATTGGTCAATGTTAAAGGATCTGTGTAACAGCTGAGGCTTAGCCTGACAGTTAGCCTGCCCTGGACCAGGTTCGTTTCCCAGCATAAGTTGCTAACTGAGTTTGAACTATTTTAAGTTTGCTTTATGAAACAGAATCCACCGACAATAAGTCTGACTAACCAAAATAAGCCTGGCTTGTATTCTAATCTTGTTTTTAGTCTGGGACTAGGCTTATAAGCCTTGTCTGTGAAACCGTTAGTATATCTGTTGAGCAGCGAGTATAAATTCACTTATTGCATTCTCTAGTTGTAAGGTTGTTTTATTAAAGTGTAAGGTAAGTTATTTGCATGGCTTGGCGCTGTATTTTTATCTACAGTACATAAAGTGAGCCACACTGAAAAGTAAATCTGCAATGGTCTGCAGTGGTGAGGAATGGCAATCTATAAATGCACATAAAACACCACATCAATATGAAATACATTTATTTAAATCAATGTCAAAAAAAGAAATCAAAGCACACATTACTTTAAAAACAAATCAAAAGCCAGCCAGACACTGCTTGAAATGTTCAACTAAACCAGGGAGTAGAAAAAAGGGAAAAAAATGAAATATTTGACACATCAAGACTGATCTAACTTGGCAAATGAAGTGTCAAGGACTGACTATGAATTATTGGTTTAGCGGTTATCGGAGGAGAAGTCATCTCTGCATTATAGTCTAGATCTGATTTCATTCTTCTCCTGCTCAGGCACAAAACGGTTGATATTTATCCCAGGCTGAGCTACAGCCTACCGCAAAATACCACCAAGAAAACAAAGGGAAGAAAACATACTAAAAAAAAAATTATCTTTAAAAGCTTGAAAACTATTGTAATTTTGATTGTGAGAAAAATGCAGTGGCAATGCAGTGGCAACAGTATATCTTCATCTTCAAGATAGACAGAGCCACACTTCAAATGACCACCCTCAAGAAAAAAAGGATATTTTTAACTTTCCACAATTTTTTTTTTTAGATGAAAAGAAATGAGTCAACGTCACTCAGGAATTTTTTTTTTTTTTTTTTTTTTTTGATGAATGAAGGACACAGCGTCTTCCCTGTACAAATGATTATTGATAATCCAAACATGATGAAGAAAACAAAACATTTCTGATCATTTTATAAACATAAACATGTTTTGAAATGTCTCCTTTCCTTATGTAGGCATTAAGAAAGTCCTGAAACCTCTCCCAGACAATCTAACCCCCCTTTACCACATCACAGACAGAGCTTTTGCTCCAGACACAGATCCTCATCGAGGAATCTTCTTCAGAAAACAAAAACAAACAAAAAAACAGTAAGTAAAGAGCAGGGGGGGAGGGAACATTTTCAAGACTGTTCTGGAAGAAAACGCAGAGGTTGCATCTCTCTTTTTCTGTCAAGTCTGTGTTTTAGTTGAGGAGTCTGTGGTGTTCTGCCTTATTGATTGTTTGGCCAATAACTGTAGAGAGGAACTGGAATGTTGGCCAGCTGGGCAACAGTTCTTCATTTCGGCAATCTGAAAAAAAAAAGAGAAGAAAAAAAAATCATGACATCCGTCTCAACTAACCCTTTCAGTGAGCTGCTAAACCAAAAAGTAAGTTCAGCATAAGAATAGATACAAGTCTTGCCCCAAATGCAGAAATGCAGAAACTTGAGCGAACTTTTTAAATGGTGCAACAAACACCATTAAGCCCAAAGTATACTTCGGCCGTCCAAATGTAATTTTTTTCATCAGGAGGGTCATAGAAACTATGGACGTCCACACACATCCACGTGCTCGCCAATTTTTGTGACCGTGCGAACAGTGCATGTACAACAGCGTATGTTACTGACTTTAGTGCTTGAAAACAAAATCCACTAGATAGTGCACATATGCCAAACACGTCTTTCTGCGCTCAAAGAGAGGAAAGCGAACAATAAGGCATACCTGGGCATTTAAGATGAATGGGAAAGCTAATGATAGTTGTCTGCAAATATCTCCACCAATATATATTTTCAAATTTTGGCTAATACTGTATGTTATTTTCATATTTTAACTGATTAGAGAGCAATGCTCAAATTCTATACTATTTTATTTAAATTAGATTGAAATAAAGCACTGAAAAACAATCAGATTAAAGGCTACAATTGAATTTAGGCATTACACGTTTTAATGTACAATATGAAAAATGGATGCTTGAGATTTGCTAAAGATTACATTTAACTGTGTTAAATTATTACTCTTTGAGCATTAAATGACGGCAAATGTAATCTGAATGTAAAAACAGGATAAATGAGTGTGTACAATTAAATATTCAATTTCAACAGATACAGATAAATAATTTAAAAACTTTTCGCTATATCATGAATGTAGAGTACTTAATGGTGCATGTACAAATTCCTAATGATTTTCTGATTAACTACCTGGCTCAGAGCTGCTGCAGTGATGCAGTTGTGTTACAGCAGGATGCAGTTTGACTTCTTTTTCGCTCTCTTCTTCTCCACCGGCGTCTTTCTGTTTATCTGTCTTACCAGGTCATAAAAGATCTGATATACACACAAAAAAGACTTCCATTAGAGAACTGGCTTTGTATCCTTGGTACAGAAGTGTTTTTTATCTTGCTCTGGATAAAGTGCGGTGAACTGTGTTTTACCTCGTTGACGTTGATCTTTGATTTGGCAGAAGATTCTAGAAAGGCACAATTACTCCATTGACGAGCAAGATTCTGACCCTGCTCTTTCCCGACCACCCTCTCATCCTCTAAATCACACTTATTTCCAACCAAGGTCATTGGAACCTAAACACAAATAGAGAGAGACATCCTATGAGTGTGCATACTGCGTTTGAATTTGGTTTAGCAGAAATCACACTCATTGACAGTTCAAAGAATTGTAATTGATTTTGAAAAAAGCATGGAGAGAAATCTGTGTCTTATAAAGAATAAAGACACAAAATATGCCCCATGTACAGCAGTACTCATGCTACATGAATTTGTATATACACAACTGTTCAAATGTTTTGTTTTAAGAAATTAATACTTTTTATCCGCAATAGCACATTAAATTTAAATGTTCTCAAAAATGTTCTTTTGAACTTTCTATTCATCCAAGAATCCTAAAAATTGTTTCACAGTTTCACAAAACCGAAGACTGGTGCAATGATCCTGAAAATTCAGCTTTGGCATCTCAAGAATAAATTGCAATTTAAAATATATAAAAATAGAAAATCACTATTTTAAATTGTAATATTTCACAAAATTAAATTTTTAAAGTAAATGAAGCCTTGGTGAGCACAAGAGATTTCTTTCAAAAAATATCTTCTTTTTTTCTTTTTAAATCTTCCTAACTTTAAATTTTTCAACGGTAGTGTATATGCATGCTTAATTTGTTAATGTAATTTGCATAAAGAACTGGAATTGTGCAAGCTTTAATACAGAATGTGGGTGCAGTGGTAGCATAGTGTGCCACGGGGTGATGGCAGCTTCTGCAAATTAAATGCAGGTCTCTAAGCTCTTGTGGTCTCGGTAAAAATCGAAATAGTTTTGTGCCTTCTTTGTTTTGCCTTTGCTGGTTAATACTTGCAATGGCTGACATAGCTGGGCTGGCAGGTTCATGATTTCTTTTCTTTTTACAAAATACACAAAATAATGTTGACATTAAAAATCACAATGATTTGCCAAAGCATGCACCACAAATAATAATAATAATTTATTATAACGTGACTCACATCCTCTGTGTCCTTCACCCTCAAAATCTGTTCCCGTAGGTCCTGCAGGTCATTGAAGGTGGACTGTGCTGTGATGGAGTAAACCAGAGCAAAACCCTGACCATTCTTCATGTACAAGTCCCTCATCGCTGTGAACTGCTCCTGTAGGCAAATGATCAATAATCTATTGAGTTCACATGGAAGACTGAGGCTACATTCACACCATCAGTCCAAATCCAATTATTGTGTATCCAATTGGAATCTGATCTAAAATTATTAACTGTGCACACTGTATATCGCAATTGTTCGGATCCGATTTGTGTCAATGGCGCTTTTCCATTTTCCGGAATATCTGCATTGGTTTCTATGGCAATGATGTTGCGTTGGTAGGTATACGCCAACAACAACCGCAACATGGAGGGATTTGCAATACAGATGTTGTCCTATTTATAACATGAATATGTGTAACCGCAGTGCTGGAATACTGCGTCTTCTGAGGCAGCGGTAGAAACGTAGGATGCTGGAATGAGCGACTTTATTCCACGCTGTCATCTCTGCCGTTTTCAAAACAAGTTATCTTGTCATATTCTACTCATGCGTCACTTTGCAACAACACAACCTAGTTTGCAGCGACTTTCAGCATGTTTCCTATATCATTGTTTGACGTTTACATTTTACGTGGCGTGAGAGTCACATAAACCACATGAAATCAGAGCAGTCAGAATGAAAAAAAGATTTCCAGAAATGCGGGATGTAGCATAAGGATGTAGCTTGAAATGTAAAAAATAGCTTTTCGTGTGATTTTTTGCCATTCACACTTGCTAAATCTGATCGGATTTCAATTGGATATGCACAAAAATTTGATTTGGATTGACAGTCTGAACATAGCCAAATTAACTAATTGGCCAGAAGAGCATTATATTGAACTCACTGTGCCAGCAGTATCCAGGATCTCTAGCATACATTGCTGCCCATCAACCTCAACTTGCTAAAAAAAGAAGAAAATAAAAAGAGGGAGTCAAGTACGGTGTTAACGTATATTCCTAAATAGAGTGTTAATTCAGCTATGCCACTTCAGCCATCCCAAAAAGGTTTACTTACCTTTCTATACGAGTCTTCTATTGTGGGGTCATATTTTTCAACAAATATTCCCTGAACAAACTGGACTGTCTGTGTGAGAAAAGACCAGAATCTAATTCAATCCAAATAAACATTATTGACTAAATGGGACTAAAACCCACAACAAATACAGTTATAAACACACACATATATATATATATATATATATACACACAACAATGATGTGAATCCTGAACTTACCAATGCAGACTTCCCAACGCCTCCAGAGCCCAGAACGACAAGCTTATATTCACGCATGCTGAGGCCTGTAAGATTAAATCACAGCACACACACACCTTCAAATCACAAATCAGTGCAATGACAGATGAAGCACTCAAAATGCTTTTGGTTTTCTGATATATTTGCACCACTTTTTCATAATCTGATTACCGCCAAACCATCGTCATCCCCTTCTCCTTTTTTTGTCTAGATAGTTGTAAATTATACCGTACACGTTTTATATACACACGCAAACATAAAAAAATAATGTGCCCAGTCATTGCCCTCAAAAATTAATCAAAAACATTACATTTCCTTTGTCTTCACAACAATCCAACAATAATCTTGTTTTGCAGATATACGCCACAACAATAAGGAACAATATCATGATCTCAACTTCCATTTTATGCCAACTTTAATTAGCACGCATTAGTTATGCAGTTTGTATTGTAAAACACTCAGATATATTGCAATTTTAAAGCACCATCACAACAGTCGTGCACATTCCCAGCAAATGTTTTAAAGGGCTATTTGAGATCATTTAGATTTCACTTTAAATTCCACTATAACCACCACTGATGCATCCAACTGACAAACAAACAGCTTATCTACTGCAAGCAGATTCAACTGATGCTATGCTAATGCACCATTTCATTCAGCCTGAAGCAATTAAATCTACAAAAAGAAGCTAAACGCAGAACGTCATTGGAACAAACAGGTCTCATCGAAAAACCTGTCTCTAGTCTTGGTCATCACTGCTATCCCACCATCCTAAAATCCCATATTGTTCTGTAAATAAGCAAATCAGTTACTGCCAGGTGATAAATGACCATGGAGGTTTGCATGTGTTATTGTCTGATGAGACAGTACACTTAAAGAGAAAGCAATATTTTCAGTGGTTGTGGATAACTTCTAGGCAAATCTAAATAAAGACAAGCCCTGTGTGAATTAAAAAATATTGTTAGCAATAAAAAGGCATAAACAAGATATGAGAGTGCTTGTTCTTCAGACCAGAAATTAATAATAGTCTACTAGTTTTACCAGACTAAGTTCCTACACCTTTAAAAATAGATTAATCCGAATAAATATACAGATAGAACTGAAACGGGTGTAAATATGGAATAATCTATGCCCAATGTCTCCACTCGACAATTGAATAAAATTATAGTGTCACTAGGACTGTTTTGTGATCATCTTAACATGTCACAAAATGCAGCTCTTCTACATCTGTAGGACTATAAGACTGCATGAAACATTTCCTTTACACTAACAGCTGTAATGTCATTTTGGTCACTTGTCGAAGGAAGACTGCATGCCAGTGTGTGTAGCCTACTACACGGAGTTCATATGTGTGCATCAAAACGCAATAAACTCACACAGTTTAACTACCTAACAAGCACATAGTAGTAACATATAAGCCGTAGAGATCAAATATTTAACCGTTAACAGGCGGTCAGATGTGTGTGTGTGACTATGTTATGTGTGTTTTCGTCTGCTCGCAGGAAAGACCGAGGCCTGTTAACGCAGCGCTGTTTCCTATTAATTCGACAGGGCAACGGCACTGCTGTGCGGGTTGATTCTGTTCAGTTACCCGGCCTGAGGCTCATTAGCTCATGCTAGCACGTTAGCATAGTCGTTACGCGAGGTTTCGTTCAGCGATTTTCCGCCAAAACCCGGCACTCGCTGTACAGTACTAGTTAGTAACTGTCCGTGCCGTGTCCAGTGTTTCGGGTTCGTTAACAGTTCACTCACCGTGTCCCACAGCTCGAGTAGCATGCAGGATAACACTGTCGCGCAATCACAGACAGACTCCCGTCACGCCCGCGGATGCCAACGTCACTGCAGCGCGCGGAAATTCTGCTGACCTGACACAGTCACAAGCGGGTTAAAATCAGAGATAGCGTTAATGAAAGGTACTTAATCTGATACAAATTGATGTGTGCGTGAGTGCAATCTCTATAAAGTCATCTGTAAAAATCCTAGTTTATACATTTTGAACAACTGCATAGACACGTCTGGTCAAAAGGTTTGAGAAGGTTTACAAACCTTGAGCTATGAGATACAATTTTACTGAGCATGCGCGTGAGGGGAATTAGACAATATTAAGAGTCTTTCCTATTATTAGCCCCATAGCAGAAGAACCTGGACTGTTACAAGTCATCAAAATTCCCACTTGCTTATCCTGGTCTGGAATCACCAAACTGATTCCAATATTTTAACATGCTGCACTACAAATGCTCTGCAAACGGTGACAGAACCTGTGGTCTGAACTAGTAGAGCGACTGTCACCCAGGAAATGGTCCATAAGGCCTGGTCATCATTCTTAAATGGCAAAAGTTAAACTGCAGACAATATACGTTTTATTGTTTTTACTAAAATGATAACAGAAATTATGTTATACAGATAAAAAGCGAGATGAGATGCTGCTGCTCGGGCATTAACATTTCAGAATGACCCTGTTCTTGAGTCATCACAAAACACAGTCATCCAAAATGTACAGTCCATATACAGTAAAGATTTGTATATTCAAAACTTAAATTTTTTTTAAAGCAAAGTCAAATGTAGTGCATTTCTGATCATTTTTAATTTCATATTTCTTTAAAATAAGATAAATCAATAAGATCAAATTGTTTTTGCGCAAAATGAAAGGTTTCCATACCTGGTTAATTCCCCTGGATCTTGAACTGTATTTTCAATAGTGTGAGGTTTCAAAGCATCGACATGTGATTAATACAAATAATTATTGACTTGAAGAAAAATAAAGACCAGAGGGAAATAAGATTCATCACAGAGGAAGCATTATAAACATGGCTGCTTGAGGTTATTTAAATGACTTTTTATAAAGTATTGTATTACTATCAACTTTCTATTATTACATTGATGAAGTTGAAGTCTTGCTTGTGATTTAACATCTGAACTTTGCATCTGATCCTTTCCTGTAGATAAACACTAAAGCCACAAGAATCCTGAAAATGAGGAATGACAAAACCCCTGCACAAACCGCATTCACATTTACAGGAATAATAAGAAAAAGATTATACATTGTTTCACAATTCTGTAATATGTGTGCCCTGACCAGTAAGCTAGTGTAAGGGAAAATGAATAAATTACCAAATAACAATAAATTGCATTGATTAAAGGAGTGGAACCTAATGATGGGACTGTAACAGTTCATATGATTGAGAATTTTATGTGAGAGACAAAATGTCAGTATTGCATGTATATAGAGTCAACCTTTTTTTTATAGGCAACCACAAGTGAATAGGGTAAACACAATTTAAGTAATATATCACCATACTTCACCAGTTGATTGATTACATTAAGAATTGCATACATTTTTTTTGTATTACAAGTTTTCTGAAATGTTATGTTTAAATCAGACGAATTACATATGAACAAACCCCTCTGTAAAAACCTTATTGGAATAAGGTTATATATTTGGAATATTGGAATATAACTGTAAAGTTTGTTGTATGTCAGTGCTGTCCTAAAGTGGAGATTTCTAAGAATAAAACTAATTTTGAGAAAATGGCATTTAAAGATATACTTTGATTAAAATCTACTGAAGCAAAAAGATGAAGTGCTCTAAAAGACACACTTAAAGGTTAAATTATCTATGACTCTTTCCACTAGTCTAAAAAAACACTTTATGACAAGCCAAAAAATTGATGTGTAAAAACAGTTTTTTGTCTGTAATGTCTAACCTTGAGAACAAACTACTCTTTTTAATACTCAAATTTAATCAAACAGTACAGAAAAATCTTTGTTGACTCGATGAACCTTTATCTTTAGAGGTGAGTGTTGTTGTTATCCATGTAGATGTTGTAATTGTCTTTTCAGAGGTGTGTGAAGGTCTGCTCACAGGAACTGCTGAAAATAAAAATGACAAAAAAAGAGGAATTTAATCAACTTTGGAAAGCTACGTGAAATTATTTCAATAGGAAGACAAATGTATATATTATATTCACAAACCATTTTCATAAAACCCACCTTGACGAACAGACAGATTCACTTTATTCAATTTGTGTCTGAACCATTTGTCAATTCCACAATAATAAACGCCAGAGTCTTTGAGTCTGAGATCACTGATGGTTACACTGAAGAACCTTCCACTCACAATGTCAATCAAAGAGTATCTTCCATCAGAGACGACCTGGTCAGTCTTTACACTTTTAATCAAAACATGTCCTGATGATCCACAGGGATCCCGGCAAAGGTATTTGGGTGTATATTTGTAATCATCGGAATATGGACATCTGATCTCCACCTTTTTACCCACTGTTCCCTCATAAACATTGTCAGACTTCATCGACACACCACTGAAAACTAGAGAAAACATTTAAAATTTTCAGTTGAGTTAAATAGAGAACAGCAGATAAATTACACTTTGTAAACTTTGACCCATTAAAATTTCAACAACATAAAAACAATTGTCAGACAACTACACAAAGCACTCAAAATAACTTCAAACAGTTATATTTATATAGTTATAAGTGATGAATTCAATGTGAAATTATCTTATGATATATTATTTTTTAATCTAAATATTATATACAGTATGTTATCACAAATAAATAATATTATGCATGATTGGTATGGCTATCAAACAGGAAATGGATGAAAAATGTAAAGAAAATAATATATTACCTACAAAAATACACAGAATGTTCATAAGAGCTTTCATTCTCCATAAAATCATAATTATCCACCTCAAAAGTGTAAGATTTTGTAAAGGGACTTTAACAAACTAACAATAATCTAAGTATAAGATCTGTTTCTCACTGCAACACAACTGCGAACTTAAAAGATGTCCCACCCTAAGAGAGAAAGAGAGAGAGAGAGAGAGAGCAGTTTTTTTTTCAACTGCTTACACACATTTTCAAAACTTTGCTTCTTTTTTTCAATACTTTTCACACAAATCTAAGAATTTCACACACAAAATTCCTCACATCTCTTGCAAAATGAAGCACTGCATTCAAAATATCATCAAACATTTCTCACTTTGCCATAATATTATATTTTTGGATATGTCATACAGTTATTCAAAACCTAAAGGTCCTCTTTCATGAGCTCCAAATCTGTACATTTCTGTACAAGATTGAAAGTAATTGGCAGAGAGATTCACAGGGATGAAAAATTCACAGTAAACACGAAAGCAAGATTTGAAACCAAAATTCTTATATTTTTACTGTAAATTGGTGGTTGTGAATACAGTATTACATAGTCCGAAAAACATATAACTTGACCTTTGGCCTATTTATTTAGAGTTTTTTTTTTATTATTATTATTATTTTTTTTTTTCAAATTGCTTTCACACAATTTCTGAAATATGGCTCCATTTGTTGAAACTCAACACAAAACCACGAAACACACATGCAACATCCAAAACATCAGACATCTCTTGCAAAAGCAAACACATCAATAAAAACTATTTTAACTCTTCCAAAAATAGTAATCACAGACAGACGATCTGTGATAGTAAATCTGTGATAGTGGCATAGTAAATCTACACACAAACATTTTTGATTGTTTTGATTTCTAAGTGTTCAATTTATGTATAAGTATTTTCACACATGATCATTATAGGTAATCAGGAAATGATTGTGGCATTTAAGTGGCAGTGTTTCCCAATTGAAACAAAAGAGTTGTTATTAAATTATGTGTCTAATGAGAACTAGAGTTTTGCAAAAAGTTTGTTTTACAATTTGTGTAAAACGTATTATGTGCTTGCAGTTTTGGTCTGAAGATTTGGGACATGAGTGAATGGTTTCACTGAGTGAGCCTCAAGTTCCACTTTTAGTGAAAGCAATTTGGAAAAAAAACTGTAAGTAAAGCAATGAGTGTTTGCACATGTTTGTGTGAGGCACTGATGAATTAATGTGGCATTTTGATAGGCTGTGTTTGAAAAAGGAAATCAATATACAGAGAATTGTGTGTTGTGGTTTGCTAAAAGTGTTTTAGGAAATTGAAAATTGAGTCGAAGGTCAAGAATCGTTTTTTCTAGATTTGGTGTGTGGTTTTGTTGTTTGAAGGATTTTTTGTGTAAGCAGTTGAAAAAAACTGTAAGCAGTGAAATTACAACATAAACAATAAGAAAGAAGCAAACCTATGTTGTTAATAAGGAAGAGAGAGAGGCAGCAAGTACAAAAAAAGACTAATAATTTGTACAGAAAAATCTTATGTTCTTGTTCATTTTTTAAATATGCAAAACAAAGATGCAGTCAAACACAATATTGCAAAGTACACATTTGAAATCAACACAAATCAATAAGTTAAAATTGGTGTGTGTGTGTGTGTGTGTTCTGACACTCAGATTAATTGCAGTCCTTTCCGGAAATGAAGTTTGTGAAGGGAAACAGCCTCAATACAACACCTGCTATTTCAGTGTGCACATGTATTCAAGAAAACAACACACTAACACTCCAAACCACATTTTAACTCTGCTGATATCATATCAACATGGTAACGTTTTACTGACATTTCATGGTTTAATATTCCTATTCAGGATGTATGCTACTCTTAACTACTTTGTGTTGCCTTGTTAAGAAACAAAAATTTTCAGTCATCAATATATCACATACCTTTATGTATTACTCACCCCTTTGTGCTTCATTAAACAACCTTTCTGTGTCAAAGCCAAAAATGGTCACTTTTTCCACAGATCTTGACTGTGATTTTGCATAAAGCCATTCTTTCAGATATTTTATATTCTGTGGCTCTGTGTTTAACTTTAAGTTATCCTCAGGGGCAAAAAAGAGACAGATATAGAATAAACAAGCTTTAATATAAGAGACACTGGGGTAAAATAAATTCTCCCAATAATAATATGCACCATCAGTCTAAATAAACACAAGAAGACTCAGACACACAAAGGTGTAAGATGTGGATTTCATAATTGCTCATAAAATTTGATCTCCTCATTCATTAAGTGAGGCAGACTATTAAACAAATAGACAAACAATATGTTTTTTTAAAGCCGCTTTGCATTTACAGTACAAAAGCTATTTTAACATAGGAAATGCACACTATTCATTTAACACATCAGCTCAGTTAAATGTCACAGCCTGACGCACATGTCCACAGCAGGATGTTTGCAGACAGACCTGCCTGTTTTAGCAAGCTGACCACATGCATCATTTCACACCAACAGGGTTTCAAGAATGAGTTTTTTTTTGGTGTTGTTCTAGTTATTGATCTAGTTATTTATCCTCAGTGGTGTGTGATCAATGAATACAAATCGTTTACAGGTGCACAGTGCTGCACGGTGGAATATAATACAGGAGAATAGGCATCTCTAGCTGGACCAGGCAGGCTGTTCTCCGTCACTAATTCATCGTAGATGTGATAGACATCATATACCATCTAGGAGATATAGGGGTACACATGCAAAAAATAAATGGTGTACATTCAACATGTTTAGCATAATCTTGTTTAACTCATTTAAATGTACATAATGCTGATCAACTGTATTTGGTTGGGTTAATATGGTTTCGTAATCAGATATTGGTGCTAGGATAAAATTGTGCAAGAGCAGATGTTCCCATACCCGGTTGAGATCTGGTGAATCTTGAACTGAATTTTCAGGAACACCACAGTTCAAACCTAAAAGAAACATAATGGTGTAGAACCCATTCAATGTGACTTAAAGTGCATTAGTGATCTAAACCAAATAAATGATCATAGCATTACTAAATACCCAGCAGTCACACCAGTTATCATATGATTCTTTAAAAAAAAGATGCAATGGGGCTTTTTTAAATCACTTTTGGGCATTTGAATCAGATCAATGTGTGTGTGGTTCCTACCACCGGACGTTGAGTGTGATCTTTTCCAAAAGAGAAACACTGTAGCCACAAGAACCCCAAACACCAGCAGCGCCAGAACACCTGCACACACCACAGCCACACTGGCTGAAATAGAAAGAGAAAGACAAAATGGTATTATTAAGTTTTCTGTAGCATGTTAGGCTTATCGAGCAAACATGTTAGGACAGTAATTATTAAAAAATCTGGTATGAACACAATGTTACACAAATAAATTCATACAAAACGACTGCCTTTGACTTGACTGTGGGTGAGAACTGCTCACAAGACGACTTATCTGAGAGAGAGACAAAAAAAGAGAATTACAAATTTATAAAAAAGAGGCAGAATCTCGCCTTTGAAGAACACTGAACTTTGAAATTTAATTTTAAATATAAATGTTTTTCAAAAGCAGGCCCAACCAAACTAATTTGAGTATGTTTTTCTTAAATAATAAATAATCTAACTACTGTTGTAAAATGTATCATTAGTTTGCAGACTAGATGTAGCTACTGTAGAGTTGAGTGTTGTTGTTGTCCATGTAGATGTATTAGTTGTAGTTGTAATTGTCTTCTCAGAAGTGTGTGAAGGTCTGCTCACAGGAGCTGCTGAAAATAAAACGGACAAAAAAGAAGAATTTAATAAACATTTGTAAAGCTATGTGAAATTATTTCAATGGGAAGACAAATGTCTGTAATATACACAAACCGTTTTCATAAAACCCACCTTGACGGACAGACAGATTCACTTTATTCAATATGTCTCTGAACCATTTGTCAACTCCACAATAATAAACACCAGAGTCTTTGAGTCTGAGATCACTGATGGTTACAGTGAAGGACCTTGAACTCACAGTGTCGATCAAAGAGTATCTTCCATCAGAGATGACCTGATCAGTCTTTACACTTTTAATCAAAACATGTCCTGATGATCCACAGGGATGCCGGCAAAGGTATTTGGGTGTATATTTGTAATCATCTGAATATGGACATCTGATCTCCACCTTTTTACCCACTGTTCCCTCATAAACATTGTCAGACTTCATCAGAACGCTGGTCAAAACTAGAGAAAACTTCACATCAGTCTATTTGTTAAACTGAAACATTTTTACACAATGATTTTTTCCTAAAATAGAGGGTCATCAGTCAAACTACAGCTGAACCAGTTCAATTTAACTTTAAATTCACTCACATTTATATCTTAGCCTGCAATCAGATGTCAATGTAAGCATCTCTAAAAATGAGACATTGACATCATTCTGAATTGTCAATGGGCTTTATGCCCAGCTGCACTACTTCCTGAACTTCAGCCAGCTCCTTGTTTCCTGTCTGCCATTATTGGCCAAATTGATTAATTCAGGTGTGTCTGATTATTGTTGCCATGACTACTGAGGTCAAGTACACCTGAATTAATCAATTTGGCCAATAATGGCAGACAGGAAACAAGGAGCTGGCTGAAGTTCAGGAAGTAGTGCAGCTGGGCATAAAGCCAATTGAAGAGAATTGGCACTGGCTGGTTACTTCCGGGTTCTGGACTGGCTGCAGTAACCCGTCTCTGTCCATGCGGGGGCGCTCGCGGTCGAGTGCAGAATGAATGGGAGTCACTGGGGTTTCACCCCCAGAAATCCACTTTTCTTAAGATGTAATTTTTTGTCAAGTAATTTGAAAGTTGCATCCAAAAGGGAGGGCTAAGAAAACACACTCAGCTGAAAATTGCATTTTTAAGTTCACTTATCTGTTCTAAAAATCCGTTCAAAACTGTGATGACGTCACACAATAGCAGAATGCTAGCGTGTTCCGGCCAACAACAGCCTAACCTGTAAGAAATCAAAAGGACATAAGTACTCGTTCATTCGACTTTTGGCCTATAATCTATATTGAACTTGCGGAATCAACAATAAAATCTATTTTGATTTAACGACAAGCAGGTGAAAGAGACACATTTAGCCGTTTAGCCCCATAGACTCCCATTCATTCTGCTCTCGCCCGCGATCACCTCCAGTGGAATTCTAATGGACTGCAACCAAGACGATACACAATGGGGCTAATAGGAAGTGCCAAGGCTCTCCGTTAGATGGGCTCTGGCCAGCTCCTTGATTCCTGTCTGCCATTATTGTCCAAATGGGCTCTATGCACGGCGGTATTTCCGGTGAAGGTGTAAGGATGCTCGATAACTTCCGCCGATCGTTAAGTCCAATGCAATACCGAGAATTTATATTGAATTTTATACTCCATGGTTAAACTAAAGAAACGTTAGTCACAAAAACAGATAAAACAGACACCCCTCATTGTGTTTATGCTTCTTTTTAAAATTATATTAAATGAATATAACTATATACAAAATTACATCTAAACGTATGTACGTTTCGTTTCAAAGACGGGAGGACAGTAAATTTTGAAGACTCTGCCATAATCGCGTTTTCCTTGGTTTTCCTCCGCTTTAATCTACACAACCGGAAATGGACGAGCATCCTTACGTCAAATGCGGAACTTATGCGTGCATATAGCCCATTGATTAATTCAGGTGTGTGTCTGATTATTGTTGCCGTGACTACTGAGGTCAGGCACACCTGAATTAATCAATTTGGTCAATAATGGCAGACAGGAAACAAGGAGCTGGCTTAAGTTCAGAAAGTAGTGCAGCTAAAGCCAATTCAGGCAAGACCATTTAACCCTGTATTATGTAACTATCAATGAAATGAGGATTACAAAACTTTTGTTTGTAAAACACCTTAGTCAAATTTCAGGACATTGGTATGTTTTACTTAAATGGTCACTAAATTCATTAAGTTCCTCTTTTAACATGCACAAGACTAATATAAGATGAATGAATATACATCAAGCAGGAAAAAAGTATTTACCTGTGAAAAGAGACAGAATCGTTAGATGGGTTTTCATTCTCCTTAATGTATCATCCTCTTCAAGCAAGACATGATCTTTATAATAACCGACAACATAACACTACACAACATTATAATCTGCTTCCTGTCTCTCACTTGTCTGCTCCATCAGTTAACAGAGAGAGAAAGAGACCTACAAAAGAACAAACCAATGACAGTTTAACAATAGGTGAGGGCCGGATTTATGTCTAGACACATGCCTGCTCACACATACAAGTTAAGACTGTGAAAGGCAAAAAAAAGCCAAAGGACAAGGAAGCCAGTTTTCAGCTATTAATATTACTTATTTTTTCTGCTTCTATTTAAAGAAAAAAAATGCCTCCTTATGAGTTAATTGTTTTGCTATAAACTATTGAGCTAATTTCTTGTACCTATTTTTTTGTACAACATCCGCCACAATACCATGTCTTTAATATTTACTCTTACAAAGGAATGAATTACTTTGAAAAATATGAGTCTGCATTTCATCAAAGCCCGTCTACAAAAAGCCTGGCCACTCCCAATTAAAGGAGATGTTCACTTTAAAAAAAAAACTTTTGTTGATAATTTACTCACCCCCATGCCATCCAAGATGTCCATGTCTTTCTTTCTTCAGTTGAAAAAAATTAAGGTTTTTGATGAAAACATTCCAGGATTTTTCTCCATATAATGGACTTCACTGGGTACCAGATGGTTCAAGGTCCAAATGAGAGTTTTAGTGCAGCTTCAAAGCACTTTAAACTCTACCAGACGATGATGTTGTGGGAAAAATCCTGTCAAACATCATCACTGCGTAAGAGATACTCAGAGTCAAATTAATAATAAAAGAGAAGTTTTTGTTCTTGCAAGAATAGGCCCAGTCCCCAACACAGCAGTTACACTGTGGAGTGAGTGAGACCCCTTCAGGGAGACATGAGTCACCTCTTATAGTCTTTTCAAGGTTCCTCTTCCGCCGCTGTACCTTTCACCCACCCAGATAAGGCCCTTACTGCTGTGTAGTCTCACAAACTGGTACTGAAATAAACTGGCCGAAACTTTCCCCTCTCTATGTGAAGCGCTTTGAGTGTCCAGAAAGGCGCTATATAAATGTGATGAATTATTATTATTATTATTAAGGTCCTGAGGTCCTGTCCGATATGTTCCTGAAAAGTCACAATTCCCACAATAATGAATAAGGGTCTTATCTGGCGAAAAAATAAAATAAAAATAAATAAAAAATAATCAAAAATAAATAAAAAACGTTAAGTTTTATAAGCACAAATCATCGCCTTGCTCTGTTCTGTGATGCGCGTTCGTGACTCTCCTGTTCGAACTCGTTCATCAAAATGAACAAATCTTTTTTCGAGTCATTTGGCGTTTAAAGCCCTTTGAAGCTGCACTGAAACTCTCATTTGGACCTTGAACCGTCTGGTACCCATTGAAGTCCATTATATGGAGAAAAATCCTAGAATGTTTTCATCAAAAACCTTAATTTCTTTTTGACTGAAGAAAGAAAGACATGGACATATTGGATGACATGGCGGTAAGTAAATTATCAGCAAACTACTCCTTTAAGTCCTATTGTACCGAATTTTGGTTTGAGTTCCACTGGGGGTGATTGTCCGAGTGCAAAATGAATGGGAGTCTATGGGGCTAGATGCCTAAATTTGTCTCTTTCACCCGATTGCCGTGAGAAATCTCAGATTTGAGTCTAGGTTTTGCAAGTTCAACATAGGTTATAGGTCAAAAGTTGAATGAACGAGTACTTTCGAGCCTTTCGATTTCTTACAGGCTGAGTTGTTGTTGCCCATAACATGCTAGCATTCTGCTAATGGACGCTGATTGGTCAGTGAAGGTCGGATTACGACCAGAGACACCGCTTGATGGCATCGTGGCTTCTAAAGAAGCGGGAACAATGTTATGGCAGACTTAACTCTTATAACACATTTATTTACCTGTGTCAGCTGTGTTGTCGATGCCTCAAAAGAGAGAAAAGAAAGTGCAGAGTGCAAAAGCATAGACATAATAATAATAAATACATAGATGCCCAATTGGCTTTGGAATGTTACTGCGATCGTTTTCTTATTGTGGAAAAAGCATTTTCTGTGATCGACCCGATTTTAGCAATAACAAAGATAACTGATGGATCCTTTATCTATGGTAAGAATACGATATGGTACAACTACAGTGCAATGGAAATAGTAAATATAAGATAAAGTGAGAAGTAATAGTAAATAGTTTAGTCAACAAAATAAACATATTTAAAACAATATATATTTAAAACAACCCAAATACACCTATATACATTTGGATGCTGCATTTAGCAAATTTTTAAAGGAAAAAAAAAAATTTAAATAATAAATCAACTCATGGCTGATTCCAAGTGATCAAGGGCTTAGAACGTTCCAATTCAGCACATCGCAGTTTCCGCTAGTAGTGGGCACTTAAGCAATAATGTAGGCTACATACGAGTAGGCCACCACCAGCCTCGCACCGTTCTCCACACGGCCCTAGCCTCGTCCCACCAGACCAGATGTTTAGATTTCAGATAATCCTAATCAGCTTTATTTCAGAGTGTCTAAACCAGTTAAGATGGAATCTCATCTTGATGATTCAATGACTCCGCAGATGATAATGATGGGGCACTGGAGGACTGCAAGGGAATCTGGTAGAAGCACATACCCTGGACAGATGCTATCTCAACCGCTTAGGAATCTCAACCTGAAAGGCAGATTAAAAAGAAGATTAAGCATTTATAATAAAATATCAAAATTTAACTTCTCTTTTGATAAAAAATAACAATAGTGTTATTAAAAGGGTCATGAACAGCATTGTTTTATAATGGGGTGCACTTAAAATGTTAGTATGATTTTTACATTCATTTTTTTTCATAATTTAGAAATAAAAGCCACTTTCCTACCCTGCTTTTAGCCCTATGTTTTCAACGCAGTTTGAAGGGGCATGACTGCTGTGAGACGTCAGTGTAAACGCCCACTGCGGTGACATCTTTGCTTATGAAATAGCTAGTATTACATGTAGCAGTCTCTCGAAAACTTAAGCACATTTTTACTATTATAGCTCTCAAGATTAACTAATATAGCATTATATTTAGATTGTGGCATGAAAGGTTGCAGTGATAAGCATTGTGGCCAATCACAGACATGTTGAGGGCATGAATGCAGTGATCTCGTCCTTGCAACTTGATTTCTACACACTAACGGATGTTACTAACAGTGCAAACACAATGTAAATAAGAGATTCATTCATTGATTATAACCAAAGACTACAGATAAAAGGGACTTTGTTAAAACAGGAGTTTTGTCTTAGTCACTGATAAACTCGCACTCTTTGATTGATATCTCCAGTGATGTAAATGGAGTGTTCTTTGATCGCTTTCTAAATATAATTTATTTAATCACATTTTAAATTACAGATTATTTTCATCCTACTAAGAGAAACAATGTGAAGTTGACCGTTTAGTCACTGGTTTGATTTACTGACACATAGACAAAGAACATCTGACTGTACATGAATCGTTCAGAAATCACTGTCACAGACCAGGCATTAAAATTAAGTAACTTTTGTCGCATTACTGTCGAGTCCATTTTGTGGAAATTTTTTTTTTTCAAATCCTGGTTCGAAATTGCGACTGATTTAAGAATACACAGTGAAATGTACCAAATACAAATAAATAATACTCAACTGAGACATTCACATTTTTGAAAATAAATAACCACATTTCTAGCTTTAGGATCCTTTGGAATGTATTGTTGTTTTTAGTCAAGTGATCCTGCTCTTCTCTTCTCATCATCTCACTAACACGCCAGTGGGCGGGGCCAAAGTTGCAACGATGAAGTAGGCTTTGATTTTCTTCTACATTTTGATAACTCTATAATTTTTATTTTTATTTTTTAAGAGCTGTCAGGACAGATTAGGTAGGTAATTTCATATTGCCTATGCGTCATTTACCTGTGTTGATATTCACATAGACAACATATCCACACAGAGAAAAGCTTGCTAAAAATTTGCGTCACAATGGAAATAGAACTTACTATTTTAACAGAGGTGAAGTAATCAAAAGATGTACTCAAAGAGTTAAGTGTAGAATGTAGAATGAAGCCTTCACATTTTTGTTATTAAAAGGGTGATATTTTAAAGCTACACTGTGTGATTTTTACCCCCATCTAGCGGTGAAAAGGTATATGACCATCCAGTGAATATTAGTTTCTGTTCCTCTCAATTCCGATTTCATTTTAACTCCTACGGTGGCCAATGTAGTCCAAGATTAACATGGCTTCCAGTTCGACCTTGTCCATGAGTGTTAACTCAAACGTAAACGTGAAAGGCGAAGCTTGAATTAACGGGTATGTCCCTCTTTGGCTAATGTACTTTCGGTTGGGCAACAATGGCGACCGACATTAGAACCCCTTACCCGTATGTATTTTCAATGGAATATTATACACTCACGAGAATACTTTATTACTTGAACGAAGTAAATATACATTAATGAGCACATATATTTTTGAAAAAACTAAGTGTTTTTAGCTAAGAATAAACTAAAAGAGTTACACAGTGTAGCTTTAAATGTACACTCATGTTCTTGCTTGTCTATGATGTGATGTCCGTTTCACCTGCCTTTTTGAGAGCGTTCATGCTGCAGTTTCTAATAGAGTCTAAGAGCTGATCTCTGGAGTTCCTGTCCGTCTGTCGGACAACAGCCCTGCTGTCTGGTTTCCTCTGAGAGATTGGGGTCAGCGACCTCCTCAGCGCCTGGACATCTAACGCTGGACTGGGAGGTGGTGGAGGAGGAGGAGGAGCTTGTTGACTTCCTGTTGCTCCTTTTTTCGTTCCCGTTTCCTCAGAGGGGCGGGGTTTAGATGGTGGCATTGTGGGGGGAGCTTTAGGAGTGTCCTGAGCAGAGGTGAATTTTGAAATGGCAGCAAATTTAGAGTCTTTCTTCTGAGTGTAAATGGACGGTGTCAGCTTATTTGTTTCAACTGAGCTCTTATCTTCACGTGGGGTTTTGTGGGTGGTGTCCAGTTTGGCGAGTTTTTGAGCTTCTAGTCTTTGCTGCCGCTTCCTGTCCATGTTTCGGCTCAAGATGTTTGTCATGGCCATCCTCGGCCCAGCCAGCTCGAAATGATATCCCAACTTCAGCAGAGAAGAGTTGTCACGTAAGATTTTGGCCATCTCCATCTCAGTCTTCCCTCCACAGATGTGTCTCTGGTTATGAAACCTCAGCTCCATGAGCGTGCTGTTGTGCTGGAGAGAGTTGACGATGGCCAGGATGCCTTTGCCTGTCAAATGGTTCGAGTCAAGGTTGATCCCGGTCAGGTTTGAGTTATTTCGCAGGGTTCCAGCGATGGCGAACGCAACATGATCATCCGCTCTCGTGTTTGCGAGGCAGAAGGTTTTGACGTGAGTGTTGCTGCGAAGACCCTCGGCAAACTGTATCAGAGTGTCAGCCTTGATGGCATCTGAATTATTAACATTGACCTCTGTTAGTTCAGGGTCATCGCTGCGAACCTGCTCTAGAAGATCGTCAAACATGCTGGAGCCAGCATCACTGTCCATATCTTCGCTAACCGACTCATCTTCCTCAGTAGTAACAGAACGATCATCTGCACCATGACAGTTACCCGAGCTATTACAGGTGGGATTGGTATATATCTTCACCTCATTGTTTTCTAACTGTTTTACTTGTTCTTTTTCTCTCTCTTTCTGTGCTCTGGTTGTATCTCTCTGTGAGAGACTTTTCTCATCCACCTCTTCTCTCGTCTTTCTTCTGCTGGTCTCTTCTGCATTTTTAATTTTGCTTTTCTTCTCTGTTTCTCCACCTTTTAAGTTGAATCTTCCTACTGCTTTGTTGTTCTTGGGTTCCTCTATGGTTTTAGTTCTGCTTTCGTCTTGTTTCTTGACATTGTCTTTTACTTTTAGGCATTCGGCATCTTTATCCCCCTGCAGTTTGGAGACAAACCCTCGTATTTTGGAGTTTTCACACACTCTTTTCTCCTCGTTCCTACCTCTTTCTTTCTTATCCTCTTTTTTCTCTTGCAGTTTGGATATGAGGTCTAGAGTTTTTCTGCTTCCTCTTTCTTTCATAGAAAGTTCTTTTTCACTTTCTGCCTTATTACCTGTCTTCTCTGCTTTTCTCTTGTCTTCCTCGATTTTATTCTCTCTGTCTTTTACTCCTTCATCAGGTAAAGCCTTAAAGTCATGTGCCATTTCTCTCTCTCGCTCCTTATCTTTTTCACTCTCTGTGTCAGGAGGATCGCCGCTCTGTGACCTGGAAAACTCTCTGCTCCTCATTCGGCGGAGTCGATCTCTCCTTCTGCCATCCCCTCTTGCCTCTCCCTTCAACAGTAAACACAAAAGAAATTAGTTACTGACTTTTGACATCTTAATTCACCATATTCACATTCTATTAGTTCCCATTTGCTTTCATTTGAGTGTAATTATGGATAAATATCAACATTATCATAATACATGGGGGCATCAAACAAAGGAATCATATCTAGAATAAATACAGCAAATGGCTGGACCCAGCTTGACTTGACTGAGTAAGTTATTTTTAGTGGTCATTAAAAGGGAATGAACATACTGTGTAGATTTGTGTGCCATTGTTTGAAGAAGTCTTAAAACTCTCAGATGTGACCTTATAAGGCAGCAAAGGGAGGAACATTCAGGTCTGGAATGCCGTCCTTGACTATTCCAAAGCCTCACTGTGGCCAAGCTTCAAGTAAACACATTCACAAATCGCTAAAGTGCATAACACTTGACTACTGTAAAATAACCTGAGCATAAATTTCATTCTCATAGCTGTTTTACTGAATACACTGGAAGTGACTATTCAGTTAGCAAATTCACACTGCCAACACAATGATGCACCTGAACAGGCTTCACAGAAGAATATCAATAAATCAGAAAGATTATCTCTGAAAGTCCAAAAATAAGCCATAAATGGGGATCACTGATTATAAAGAGCACAATGTTACTTTGTGTGTGTTCTGTTGCCTGCTGAACATGTTTCAAACAAACACTTCAGTGTCTCACTAGAGTTTAAAAGTAGTTTGTGGCCCCTTGAGTGCATCTCGCATTACTAGTGCTTCATTAGCACCTGTTTAAAACACAAGTAGCACTCTCCAAAACCATAAGGAACGCCATCCCAGAAGAACCAGACCATCTGTTCTGTTTCTGTAGATAATTATTATAGCATCCTCTCAGAAAATCATATGGAGGTGAACCCAAAAGTGAATTAATGCAGCGACTCTGAAGTCAAAGGTTAGGTCTGCATAGTTTAAATGGAGTGCCAACTACAAATGATTATTCCCCAGAACTACGAGAGAATTCTGTGTTTACACCAGACAACAATAAACTAAACCATGATACAAAATGTTTATGAAGACATTTGGCTGTAATGGAAAATTAAATGCTTAATGATTTTTTCCATGAGAAGATTACACTGTTATACTAAAATAAATAACCTCTTGTCTGAAGTGTTTTGGAAATTTGTTGTTGAAAAAAAGAAGCTTTTGACTCACACTTGGATGTACAAAGTGTTTTGTAAATGTGCACCACTGACAGGCAAATACTCCAAAGCAAAGAAAAACTTCATCACCGCCAGATGATGGCAATACTATATGCCATAAGAGTACCAGGTGTGCAGCAAAACGGGTGTTGACATGTGCAACTGACAGCATGTCAGACACGTAGGCCAGACTGATTAACATGGTTCACACAGTAGGCTACTAAACCAGCCATTCAGTTTGTCCACAAAAATGTCACACTATGATGAGATCGTAAACTGTAAAAGACTGAATGACAGATGAACACAGGTCAGCTCTCCATTCTTTAAGTTAACTTGGCCACTGAGAGCAAACTATCACCCATAGGCTAGAGAAAATACATCAATGTGTCAATGTATTTTGGAATTTTGGATTTAGTTTAAAATAACTCAGTCTTGAATACTTTTTAAGTGTTTTAAAGATTTAAGGGTTTTGTTGATGGAAAAAGGCTGTAACAGTTGGATATATTATTAAAAATGACATTAAAGAAAAATTATTCTACATAATAGCCTCCTACAACTATTAATAACAATAATAACTTGTTTGTTGTTGTTATACGCATCACCTCTACGCTCAACTCTCTCCTGATCAGTTTCTTGGTCTCCCGCTCGCAGTAGTCCAGCATAGCCTCTCTGTTATATCCTCTGGACGGTAGTTTCTCCGTCTGATTCCTCTGGCGGAGTCCCACCGGTACGGTCGGGTCGGGATCGATAAAAACGAGCTCCCGCTCGAGTTCCTTCACTTCCTCCGCTGAGAGCGTAGCGAGGAGCAGGTCCGTGTCCGAGTCATCGCTCCCCTGCCGCTCCGAGACCTTTGGTCTGGACATTTTCTTAATAAAATATTTAATGTTTACCAGCCAAATATCACGTTTTAGTCTTCGGGGATGCCACTGACCCACTCAACTAAAAGAGTTTATTTTCCCGTTAAAATCCAGAGTGCAGGGTGCAGAATGAAACTCTCTCGCTGCGCTCGGTGCGCCTTTCACGAGCTCCAGGTCAAGTCGGAACTCCAAGACGCAGTCCGCGAGAACCTTCACGTTTGCGTGACCGCGTGCAGCCTGCGCACACGTACTGACGCGAGAGCGTCCGTTTATCAGGTTGTGTACCCCATTGTATGCGCCACTGCTCCTCCAAAGTCATTTTCTCACAACAAGCCACCTCCATTGACTGGAAAAGTTTTAAAGATTTATTTCTGTCATATTCTTTTCACTTTCCACATAGTAGCCTACATGGTCAGGTATAACAGTTCTCACTGGCTTGCATTTCCTCTACCTTTTCCTCTTGTAGTAAATTAGGCCTACTTGCTTGCTTCCTCGTTTCACCACTTTCTGTATTGCCCTTATTAGTGGCTGTTTTGGATAAATACTGGGGTTCTCACTGGTGGTGCGACAAATGTTGCTATGGACGTTGATTGTGTTTAACTCGTGAATGAGTTAATCATACCAATTATATTAGAAAAAGTTTAAAAAGTAGAGCAATAGATGGGATAAAAATGACCTAAATACATTCATACCTGTGAGAGAGAGGGTCAAATTCAGGGTCAAAAATACTAAAATAACACTGGTCTGTGATCAGTGTAAAGATCACACTGACCACTGAATGAAGAGAAGAGGCTTTGTCTGATATTAGAACAAAGAGATTTATTTCACACTATAAATTGGGACACTTTTTATTTTTTTTTAAAACAAGCTAGTCAAACCCTAACACCCCCCCACCCACACCCTTCAAAACGGCTTGAGCGGGTTTTGTGGCAGTTCATTACACTCTTCTGTCTGCTACAAATCTGACGTCTGTGTGTCCGGTACATATCCTGAATATCTGACCACCATCTCTAAAAGCACCAACACAACTGAGACCGTCCAAACCTGAAACTTACAAAGACATTATTGCTCCGATAAATAAAACTAATCTACAAAAGGAAGTAAAACAACACAACGGAGAGAATCCCAGATGCCTGTGTACTGAAACGGCAAGTTTCCAAAAAATAGTTTCTCTGTATTTATTATTTATTGTATTTGGTGAAAACTGTTGGTTTGTCTTGTGTTGTGGCGTTTCTGGCCGTGCATGCAGAAGACCTTCGCTGTGTTTCACGAGAGCGTCTCTCCTCCACACCAGAAAGCAACACCAACACAAACCCATGCACCGCTATATTCATTCAGCATTTAGCATATTTATCATTGTTTTAGACGATCACAAACAGTTCGACAGAAGGAAAAAAGCTGTAAAAATACAAAAAGGTGACCAAATAGTATCATTCAGGACAATAGAGTCCAACAAAAAGAGTAAAATAGCACCGTTGTTACAAAGGTCAGAGGTCGTAGGATAGGGAACGGGGATGGTCAGTTACACATCCAGGAGAAGGGATAAAGGAGGATGGCGTGGGAGATCGTCTCACTTCCGGCGGCCTGTGTTGGTTGTGTTGCAGGTCACGCACATGTAATCCTCCTCGGCTGCGAGTTCTGCCGATACCCCCACACATATCATATGGAACCAGCGGTTACAGCAGTCACACTGCACCCAGTACACCTGAAGCAGAGAGAAACCAGTCAAAACACATTCACACAGGAGTGATCCTTAAAAGATGGCGACCTCGATTTACACACCCATGTGATCTTATTCCTAATAAATGACACTGATTCGGCTATGTCATCTAAACTCATGTATAGGTATAATAAACAGCTTAACAAACAACCACACAGTAGAGTTATTTCTGTGTTACAATCATTCAAATGATCACAGAAGTACTGGGATAAAGGTTTACATTTCTGATATAAATGCTGATGTCAACGATCTAGAGCAGTCTAAATAGAGTAAATCAGCTTTTGAATGTAACCAGTAGGTGGTGACAAGTGGCTGTAAAAAATATATTTGTCTCTAGTTTCCACCCAAAGCTGAGGATTTAACTTGTGTTCAAATTGGAATAGCGCATAAAATAATTGCCATAAAGCAGCATTCCTTCCCATGTGTTTTTAGTTTTTACTTCAGGTACAATACACAATAAATACATAACAATATGTAAAATAGGGCCAGATTTAGCCAACACTGGCCAATTTTAATCCGTTGTCCCTCGGCAGGTTGATGTTAAGGAAAGAAAGGGGGAAAAAAATGCAAAAAAAATTATTTTTAAACAAACATACAAACTACCATATCAGAACGTCTATAAATGTTCAGTTTTGATTCTACAGTAGCCATATTGTCAGCGTTTTAGAACAATTTTTTAAGAGTGTTCCAAGAGAACAAAATCATATTTTCCTGGGATATTGGCATAAAAATATTTGTAATAAAATTGGAAGTTGCTGGAATCAGGTTAGCCACTGTCATGTTATGCATTCAAATGTGTGGCATTTGGGAACGCAGTCATGTGAGACGCATCTGGGAAGTCATTGTACCAAATCATTTTGATAACAGACTTTGGCTTAGGGATTTCAGAATGATCAAACTAACATTTGAGATGCTGTGCCAGAAAATTTGTCAGGTGGTTAGTTCAGTTATCCAGTTGTGCACCGGGGGACTTGTCTTATTATAATATATAAAAATAATCCACATTAATTGAATTTATGCACATCTTGGCATTTCCATCCAGTGTTTATGCAATATCCAAAAATGCACATAAAAAATGTAGATGGAAACATATTTATTGAATCATTCATTCAAGAAAATTGTTTTAAAAATGCGATTCATCCATAATGACTCTTTTTGAGTGAGTCATTGAATTCAAACGGATTTCTTTTTTAATTCAATCAAATGAATTAAATATTATTAATGAGACTGCAGCAATTATTTGGTCAGAACCCCCAGTAAATGACGAAATTTTGTTCAGTTGTGCAAAAAAAAAAATAAAAAAGTGCAGCTTTCATTACTTTCACGTCTCACCTCTTCACCCTCCGGCTGGAGACAGCTCTCTGCCGGACACAGGGTCATATCCTCCTCCGAGTCTTCTGACTGAGACACGTCTGATGCAGAAAGAGATGCTGCTTTCCTCTCTCTCCGCTTCTCCGTCCCCATTCTCTGCTTCTTGCTTTTCGGCTTTATCCCTCTATCCCTTATCTCAGTATCCTCTCTGTTCATTCGCCGCTTGGCTTTCTTTTCTGCTGAAGTGATTGCATCTCTCTTTAGAGAAAGATAAAAAGAGCAAGACAAAGAGCAGTAATGAAAATAAATTCTTAAAGGTCTACAAAAATTTTTTTAGGCTGAGGACTCTTTGATGGATCAACAAAAGTTTCCACAAAAATATTAAGCAGCACAACTATTTAACAATGATGATGATGATAGCTAAATATGCTGATTTGGATCTCAAGAAACATATCTATGTTGTATAGTAAGGATGGCTGCTTTGCCATCACAAGAATAAAATTACATATAAAAAATATATGAATATATGATTATTTTAAATTGTAATAATTGCTCAATATTACTGTTTTACAGTATTTATGATCAAATCAATACAGTTTTCATGAGAATAAGAGACTTCTTTAAAAACAATTAAAGACCCCAAACCTTTGAACTATGCGTTTACAAACTTTGTCAAGATCTTACAAAGCAATTAAAATAATGTACAGAGTTATATACTTGTACCGTTTATTTTGAATGAGGGAGGAACCTTCATTTTTTTTAACTTTAGCTTAGAAGAACAAATACAGAACTTAATTCTGTATTTGTTTTAAATGCAGAAAAATAATATAAAAAATATAATGAGCTTTAAATAAAACAAATCATGGCCGCCTACTTTTTCAGTAGCCTCGGTTCTGTAAGTATTTTCCATATGGAATTGAATAAAGATACTCAATTGTTTAAAAAAAATCCTCAAACCATTAACTAAACTACGGAGCCCCCCTAGTCCCACTTTGGCAAAAAAATTAATTATAACTATCTTGTGGCCTCAAGATAGTAACTCGTGGCCTCAAGATACTTGAGGCCACAAGATAGTTATAGTTAATTTTTTTTTGCCAAAGTGGGACTAGGGGGGCTCCGTACTAAACCAACAATCTTCAATATAAATTACAAAATAAAAGTTCGATTTGAAACAAGAAAGCTGCTTCAAAGAATAAAGACTTGTATGAAGCAAATTGTGTATTCAAGTGAAAAAAAAAAACAGTACTATTGACTAATATATGGAATGTATACAATACAATATATTTGTCGTAAAATAAAAAAATATATATAGTTGGGGGCCTTAAGCACATAAATAGGTAATTTCGCGCAAATTCATCTAAAAGCGCCAAATTTGGCACAGATGTAGCTCAGGTCATACTGAAATGATTTAGCTAGGGCGCCGGAGCCAGCGACCCTCGGGGCCAAGATGGCGGCCAAATCCAATATGGCCGCTGCCCGAAAAGGGTTCCGGCTATAACTTTTGAACCACATGAGTTACAAATACAAACTTGAAATGTTTTTCAGCTTAATTGATCATGAGAAACACATAGAAATGTTTATATTTATGACCCAGTATATCTGGACCCCATGATCCTCCAATTCCAATATGGCCGCTGTCCAAAAAAGCAGTTTGGGCTGTAGAATGGGGCCTTACATCCCATTGTTCGCGCAAATTCATATACAAGCACCAAATTTGGCACAGATGTAGCTGAGGGCATTCTGAAATTATTTAGCCAGGGCGCCCAAGCCAATGGTCCCTGAGACCAAGATGGCGGCCAAATCCAATATGGCCGCCGTCTGAAAGGGATTCGACTATAGCTTTTGAGCCAGATGAGATATAAATACAAACTTGACGTCTATTTTACCTTTTCTGGCTATGGGAAACCCATATGAATACTTACATTTATGATTGGGTATATCAGGACCCCCCAAATTTCCTAAATACAATATGGCCGCTGTCCGAAAAAGGGTTTTGGCTACAAATTTTGAACCAAATGCGCTACAAATGAGAATGTGGTGTCTATTTTATGTTTATTGATCACAGGAAGTCCACTGGCATATTTATATTTATGCTTGTGTAAGTCTGGAACCTGTATTCTTTTCAAGACTGTGGTTGAAAATCCTTTTTTTATCACAAATTTGAAGGTTATTTTCAATGTTGATTAATTTCCTTATAAAAGCGAAATGCTTTTCAGTGTACCACAGGTGAATAAATTTCAAAGTGTAATCATATAAGAAAGAATAATACACATTATTATTGCAAGGAAAAAATTATATTGTCAGATTGTTAAAAGAATAATATAATCAATTTGTCCAAAACTCTTAAAGGTTTACTTAGCATAACAAAAAAACAGCAATAACAAGAAAAAACAACAGTGAATTCTCATGGTCTCTCACATGAATTATCATTATAATCACCGGATCTCTCATCGTCTCCACCATCATTGTTTGTACAACACCCTCACATGCAAATATAGAAGTGCAACAAACTACAGCTTTACAGCACTTGCAGTGCCCTCTACATGCTGTCTTGCAGTCACAGTGGAGGAGATATGGTGCAGGCTTTGACTCCAAGATTAGTTCAGTAAGGTTCCCAAGGCTTGCTCGTAGAGTCCAGATACCATCCCCATGCATTGAAATCTGGGATATCTTGCTGGACAGCGGTTGCCTGATTCCTGAAGCTGGCCTGCAGCAGTGCTCTTTTGATGTGCTGAATAAGTGCAGCTTGGGTGGGAGGCAGGTTCTCGTACCAGGTACGAGAGAAAATGGCAGGTACCATTCGAGAAAAAGTGATGTCTAGCTTCATCTACACGGCTGGAACCACAGCTCTTGCTGTACATGATGATGACCATACGCTCCAGTCTTTGGACATCATTGTTGATCTCTTCAGGCTCTAAGGTAAGGGTAACCAGGGATTCTGTGAGATCTGGTGTTGCCTCCCAAGCTGCCCATGCACTCTTTTTCCCACGGCCCAGGCTGAGGTTGTGTCACAGCCTGTTGAAGCGTGGAAGAGTGGTTAGGCCAGTAACTTCTGGGGACCAAGATCCTTGCTGATTTCATGAGCAGGAATGTCCCTATAGTTTTTTACACTTGCAAAGCCGATCCAGAGCTCTGTGATGCCGAGTGTGTGGAAGAAGCGGATGGGAAGGATGACAACATCGCTGTCGACAGTCCGGACAAATGCCTTTTTATGGCCATTGGGCATGGGCAGCTTGGGAGGAAACACCAGATCTCACAGAATCCCTGGTTACCCTTACCTTAGAGCCTGAAGAGATCAACAATGACGTCCATGTCCAAAGACTGGAGATTATGGTCATCATCATGTACAGCAAGAGCTGTGGTTCCAGCCGTGTAGATGAAGCTAGACATCACCTTTTCTCGAATGGTACCAAGTCTCTCGAGAACCTGCCTCCCACCCAAGCTGCACTGATTCAGCACATCAAAAGAGCACTGCTACAAGCAAGCTTCCAGCCCATTCTCATCCCAAGGTGTCATCTAACTGACGCCTTGGGAAGCATTTTGACCATGCTTCAATATCTGACGCTTTAGGCACCCTTTAGCGTCAGTTAGATGACGCCCTAGGATCTCGTCTAACCCTTACCCTACCCCAGACCTAAACCTAACTGCGTCATTTACCTCACGCTTTACCTTTAGCATCAGTTAGATGACGCCCTAGGATCGCGTCATGTAACTGACGCTAAAGGGTGCCTAAAGCGTCAGATATTGAAGCATGGTCAAAATTGTCAGTTAGATGATGCCTTGGGATGAGAATTGGCTAGAAGCTGGCTTGCAGCAGTGCCGCTGTCCAGCAAGATATCCCAGATTTCAATGCATGGGGATGGTATCTGGACTCTACGAGCAAGCCTTGGGAACCTTACTGAACTAATCTTGGAGTCAAAGCCTGCACCATATCTCCTCCACTGTGACTGCAAGACAGCATGTAGAGGGCACTGCAAGTGCTGTAAAGCCGGAGTTTGTTGCACTTCTATATGTGCATGTGAGGGTGTTGTACAAACAATGATGGTGGAGACGATGAGAGAGCCGGTGATTATAATGATAATTATAATAAATGATAATAATTGAACATGTGTGAGACCATGAGAATTCACTGTTGTTTTTTCATGTTATTGCTATTTTTTTGTTACGCTAAGCAAACCATTAAGAGTTTAGGAGAAATTTACTATATTATTCTTTTAACAATTTGACAATATAAATATTTACTTGCAATATTAATGTGTATTATTCTTTCTTAAATGATTACACTTTGAAATGTATTCACCTGTAGTACACTGAAAAGCATTTCACTTTTATAAGGAAATTAATCAACATTGAGAATAACCTTCAAAGTTGTGATAAAAAAGGATTTTCAACCACAGTCTTGAAAAGAATACAGGTTCCAGACTTACACAAGCATAAATATAAATATGCCAGTGGACTTCCTGTGATCAATAAACATAAAATAGACACAACATCCTCATTTGTAGCGCATTTGGTTCAAAATTTGTTGCCAAAACCCTTTTTCGGACAGCAGCCATATTGGGGAGTCCTGATATACCCAATCATATATGTAAGTATTCATATGGGTTTCCCATATCCATAAAAGGTCAAATAGACATCAAGTTTGTATTTATATCTCATCTGGCTCAAAAGCTATAGTCGAATCCATTTTAGGTGGTGGCCATATTGGATTTAGGGAATTTGGGGGGTCCTGATAGCGATATTTTTTTTTTGAAAAAAAAATATTGTGTCCTGATATACCCAATCATAAATGTAAGTATTCATATGGGTTTCCCATAGCCAGAAAAGGTCAAATAGACATCAAGTTTGTATTTATATCTCATCTGGCTCAAAAGCTATAGTCGAATCCCTTTCAGACGGCGGCCATATTGGATTTGGCCGCCATCTTGGTCTCAGGGACCATTGGCTTGGGCGCCCTGGCTAAATCATTTCAGTATGCCCTCAGCTACATCTGTGCCAAATTTGGTGCTTGTATATGAATTTGCGCGAACAATGGGATGTAAGGCCCCATTCTACAGCCCAAACTGCTTTTTTGGACAGCGGCCATATTGGAATTGGAGGATCAAGGGGTCCAGATATACTGGGTCATAAATATAAACATTTCTATGTGTTTCCCATGATCAATTAAGCTGAAAAACATTTCAAGTTTGTATTTGTAACTCATGTGGTTCAAAAGTTATAGCCGGAACCCTTTTCGGGCAGCGGCCATATTGGATTTGGCCGCCATCTTGGCCCCGAGGGTCGCTGGCTCCGGCGCCCTAGCTAAATCATTTCAGTATGACCTGAGCTACATCTGTGCCAAATTTGGCGCTTTTAGATGAATTTGCGCGAAAATGTGCTTAAGGCCCCCAACTAATATACATTGTTTGAGAGGGTAGGGAAACTCATTAAATTATATAATTCAAGATTTATGGGGGTGGAAAGTTGCCGCTGAGCTCTTTTGCCATAGCAATGTAAACCCTGATTATTTTTCTCAATTAGTGATTGAATTGTATTTGCTAAACAGCATGAGAGTCTCTAACTCTTTACCTCTCTCTGCGGCGAGGAGTGTTTCTGAGTGAGGTAGGGTGTGTGTTCTGTGTGGGAAGTGTTTGTAGTCGGGAGGCCGGACAGCAGAAGTCTGTAAAGCTGCTGGGTCTCGGGGACAGAAACCTGCAGGAGCAAACCCTCCACCATCAATTCCTCCAACTCCGAACTGAGACCTGGAACACAGACAGAGTTTCATTTTAAAATATCTAGTCATTCTGCACTTGCTCTGCAGTGAGATTTCAGAAAATAGGAAAATGCTCTGTTTGTGTATGTGAGAATGATACAGACCCTGGAGAGGGATACAGCGTTGCTCTGTGTAAAACACAGTCTGTTCCTGCCCAGAAACATGCCAGTCCTGACTCTGAGATGGAGATCCACACAGCTGCTACAATAAAACAACAATAACTCTTTATTGATGGGTAGAAAGCAAAAATGGCTATACAAAGTTACGAAAAAAAGGGAAAAAAAGGGTAAACTGATGTAATTCACAAATGAAATCAATATATATTCTTTTAAAAATAATAATGAACGAAAGAGATCAAATTAAATAAATAAAAGTAAAACACGTAATTAGAAAAATATTACATATAGATATTACAAATAAAAATGACATTACACACATACATAAACACACACACAAATATATATATATTTATTATTATATATATTTTAATTATTATATGCATTTTAATTGAATAAATATAAATAAAAACAGCAACAATAAAAATAAAAAAACACAATAATAATTAAATCAAATAGAATGGCAAAAGAAAGTAACAGTAGGAAAACAAAACATTGAAAACACACTTTGGAAAAAAAACATTGAACCACTAACAGTCTGGTGCCTGTGTGAAATAATGTCTAACCTTTCTGTTGTTCCTGTGGCCCTTTGTAGGTGAAGCTACTCTGCAAGCCTGAGAGGTCAGCGAGAGATCATAAGAGTTTATGACCTCTCGAGCCCGTCGCTGCCAGCTGCCAGCGCGTTCAATCATATAACGTAGAGCGTCACCCTCAGGGAAGCGCACACGGATCCGCTGCAGTGATGACAACAGTGTCATGATCTTGTCCATAGGAGGCTTAGTCGACCGTAGACATAACGGACACAGCCAAGCTTCAGGGTCGAGGGGATCCGAGGGCCCACGTACACACACACTGTGGAAAGCATCTCGACACAGCTCGCACTGCAGCATGGCGCCCATGGCTGGCTTGTGACACACACACACTTTGAGAGCGGAGCAGTCCGCTGTAGGCAGGAGCTTCGATTCATTAGCTGCACGGAGAGAGCATAGCGACTCCAACTCTTTTAAACGAACCTCAGCCAGAGTAAACATCTGCGAGAGAGAAAAAGAAAGTGAATGAGAAAAAAGCTTTTCGTTCATCTACAATATTTCTGAAATGTATCGTATAGCGAACTCACAGCGGATGCAGAGTCTTTGCAGTCTGAAAGTGCTCTCTCCACATCACTCATACTGTCCAGCTTCACAAGCTTCTTCTTCCCTGATGACACGCACTCTCCCTTAACCTTCCTCATCTTCTTCTTCAAAGAGCTGCCCACTTCCCATCTGGGACACACAACCTGCACAGGGGATCATGAAAAACCTCAACTATTTATTCATATGAAAGTTTTTCTGAAATGAAAACATTTTCAGGTCATATTTCACCCCAAAATCAAAACCAAATTTGCATTTTTGCATTTGCATTGCATTCTCATAACATATCTTTATAGTCAAAATAAAAATTAAATACAATTATACACTGCTTTGGGATATTTAAATATTATAATCATAATCATCATAGATTAACACTGTAAAATTAATGTATATCACAAATGAAAGCAAAGAAATAATTTTAAGTGTTTTTTTTTTTTACATTGAAGTAATGCGATTATTTTGCAATGATGATCTGTAGTAATTTTCTTTATGCCTTTTTTTAATTTTATTTTTGAATTTAGCACAATTTAAACCTAATCTCTAATTCATTATAAGGTTATAACAAATTTTAGAAGTTACTTTTGAAACTTTCTATCATTTAAGAACTATATGCCTATTTAAATTCTTAAAAATTCCACCTATTAGTTTAACAAACTGTCCAGTCTAACCTCCAACAGCGTGAAGGGGGAGTTTTTGACGAGGAAGGTTTTGGTGGCGGACTCTTTCCAGGCCTGCACCTCTGATACCAGAACCTCCAGCTGGTCCAGAGGCTCCAGTCGCACAGGAATAGCATGAGCTCTCAGAACCAGATCAGAGAGCGAGCTGAGAACTGGAGACTGACCTGCCACCTAGCATCACAAACAGAAACACAAAGGATCCTTCCATTAACATTATTAACAGTTTTTTTTCTCCCTTCAAAAACATGAACAGACATGAGACAGTACCCTAGTGTGCAGAATGCATACAGTTGATTTAGCCAGGAGTACTCAACCTGTAAATCCTCAGCTTCCTGAAGCCATTCTTTAGCCCTGTTCAATGTGTCTTGTAGTAGGAGGCAGTTTGGCAGGTATGCAGGTACCCCTTCCACCTGCGTCAACATGGAACTGATCGTCTCTAAACTCTCTGGAGGCCTAAAAGAAAACACATTAACAAATGTCATTCATCTCATTACACAATCACTTTGTGGAGCCTCCAGCAAGTCCTCAGCACGCACCACAGGAGTTAATTCGAGCTCATTCAAGAGCTGCTTTGCATTTCCAAGCCTCCATTTTGTCCTGAACTGATGCAAATGTTCATCTGTTGTACGAAAGGAAGTGGTTCCCCAATTGTTACAGAAACCTGAGATGCCTCTGCAATGGCTAACTACCCTTATTGAAAGTTGTCTTGGAAACCAATTTAAATAATATAGGCACAAGTTGAAGTACTAAAATGACTAAAATAAAAAAGATAAAAACTACTAAAAAAGGTCCAAGGATCAAAATTAATGAAACTTAAAAAACAACAACAACTTAAAAGCCAATTATTCAATACTATAATATTATTTAATTTAAATCACAAACTTTCTAATAAATCAAAAGACGTTGTGCCTTTTTTGACTGATTGTTTTCTTTTAAATAGAGAAGTTGCACTGATTAAAAAAAAAAAAAAAAAAAAGAGTATCCAGCGTATTTCTTTTCAATACTACTTCACACATAATATTTTCTCACAATATAAACAGTTCTTTGTATATGAAATATATAGCTGCCTATATTTGAGAAAGGAGGTTCGTCATATTTAGGAGTCTGTGACATCACTCAGTGCTGCCCCCACCTGGCCTTCAGCAGTGCCTGCGCTTTCTCCTCCAACTCCTCTGAGATCGTGAGCAGTTCCTGCAGCCGAGCCATTGTGCGTTCAGTGGAGGGATGCTGAGTCAGTCCGACTCCTCGATCGATCAGCTGGCGCATGCTGTCCAGAGAGAGACCGCAGGGGTTTGATACCGGATCCTCTGCCTGCTCAATTCTGGCCAGCCACCGTGCCTGTTCCAAACGCTCCCGTAGCAGCGGCAACTCCGGAAGAAACACGTCGAACTGAGAGCCCTCCTCCAGCAAGGACTCGATCTCACCAACAACATCTGCGCTCACTTCGTCGGAGAAAAGCTTCTCACTGTGTTGCTGGAAATCCTCTATGCTATTCAGCAGTTCCTGAGACAGAGAGTGTTAATAGCTTCTATTATATGAGCTGTTTAGAGATGAACTGTGCCTCATTTATCTTCAGGAAGACTGCCTGCATGTGTGTGTGTGTTTGTGTCAGTCACCTTCAAAAGCGGTGCCTGTGTCAGGCTGCAGGGCAGGTTATAAAGCTGGCGGACAAATGATCTCATTTCCTCCACAGTGAGCTGATTAGGAGATTTACCCCCGCCTGTGCGATACCTGCAGACAGATGACAGCAGACAGACATAAACAAATGCATGAAACATACACAAAATTCACATGCCACATGTGTCTAGACCAAACCAAACCACTGTGTGCAGGAAAAAGAAGCCCACCACATTGGAAATTCCCCTTAAATGGAAATAAACACAGAAATAAACATTGTGAGTTGAAATACTTGTAAAGGGAGTGTGTGAGAGAGGACATTCTTGCATCCGTTTGCACTATGTAAGTATGTGTATAGACGAGTGTCATTGAGAGTTGCAATGCACTTGTTTTTGAACAATCTGCGGCATGAACGCCACCATTTTTAAGACGCATCATGCATGTTAAATGCAAAGTGAAAAACTTCAGCAAGAACTTATTAAATTGATAAAAATTGATCAAATTTGAGGTATACGCAATTTTTTTTTTACATTCTACACTAATCAGAGAATCGTTATGAACACTGTTCTTTCATTAAACGTTCCATTCCGTGACGACCTGGTCCAGCCGGTATGGATATGGTTTCATTTTCCACTGTGCAGTGGATAAGCTATTTGGAATGTAATACAAATGCATCAGTCATTGCCTTGGTAACGCAAGAGTAATGATATAAGATGTACATATAGTGACCGTAATGGAGGATGATTGAATCAAATTTTTTATTAATTTGTGTTTACATTGCTCAAATAGCACTTAGCCAGCTACAAAGAAATTGGTAGCCAGGCAACAGACAAGTTACCAAACCTGAGTTGCAACGTCTCAACACGCGTTCTACCAGAACGGTTCGGCACACTTAGCCGAGAACGGTTTATAATCGTGCTGTGCCAAACCAGGCTCAAGTTGAAACATAACTGGAACAGTTCCTTACCGTTCTCACAACAGTTTGGCTTGATGGTGGAAAAGCGGCTATTGATATAGTTTAACATTAATAATAATAATAAATATAAAGTTTCATGAGCACCAAATAAGCATATTAGAATGATTTCTGAAGGATCATGTGACACTGAAGACTGGAGTAATGGCTGGTGAAATTTCGGCTTTGCAGTCACAAAAATAAATTACATTTTAAAATAGAAAATATATTTTAAATTGTAATAATATTTCACTACACTACAATATTCACAATATATATTTGGCTTGTTTGAGTAGGTTTCATTATAGTCTATTTGTGTGTGTGTGTGTGTGTGTGTGTGTGTATGTACCTGGTCTGTCTCTTGCCGTTTAGCAGTTGCTGAGCAACAGACGAGCATTTCTCAGCATCTTGAGTTACTAGCTTTAGCTGACGTAACAGATCGTTCTCTGGGAACGACTTCTCATCAGACTCCTCAAGAAGGGTGCGAAACACGGTGACATCTACAGCGAAAAAGAGAGAGTGATTACATAGTAATCACAAATGCATTTAACTTCAGTAAAATAATTTTCTTCTTTACAATATCATACAGATGATTGTGTAAATTCAGACCAGGAACATTTAAGTAAATAGTAAGTTGCAATTTTATGTCAATTATAAAAAAGAAAAAAAAGAATTTATCAAATTGAATTTAGACATTTAATGTATAAAGTAGAAATGAATGCATTTTATTTATATATTTATAATATTTTTATATAATAATAATAATTGTACAACTACACGTTGAAAGCGGATTCTCATTCAGAAAGATTCAAAGACTATCAGTTCTGGAAGTTTTCATAGTGAAACTCACCGCGTTTCTTGTCTAGCTTTGCTTCCATGATCTCTGTAACCTTTGACGCCCACTCATCATAAGACTCCGCCCTCTGCCGCACAGCATTCATCATGGGGTAAAGGTCATCCAGTGTGTAACGGTAACTGTGAGGTTGGTTGAGCATTGTATTGAATGAAACTTTCACCACGTTCACTTAAGAAATCTGCACCACTGATTATGATTATTAGCAGTGGAATAACGTCAATGATTTAAAATAATAAATAGATGTAAATATATGTATTTTCTTTGATGAATTTTTAAATAAGGTCATTGAGGAGTACTGGAAGCGGGGAAGTGGAGACGTACTTGAGTGTGTAGTTGGAAACAGGGCAGGAGCAGAGGTCGTTGGCATGGTGTAGACACACCTGGACTCCCGGTCTGCAGGGGCAGGTGAGAGCAGTGAGGTAACAGGTGGTGCGACACTTCACGCACTGTCTCTCATCATCTGCCAGCAAGTCATATTCAAACAAATCACACTGGACCACCCCCTACAGAGAGAGAGAGAGAGAGAGAGAGAATACTTACAAATTCTCATTGATGGGAAAGTATCATTTTTTTATTGCATATATTATGAAAAATGGCATCATCAGACATTACTAGAATCTCTAACATATTAAAATAACCAATATTATACACCACCATGACCAATAACATATTATGTTATATATTCATTAGGGCTGACAATCAATTAAAACATTTTCTTGTAGTTAATCCATCACTGAATTGATCAAATTTATTAGAATAAACTAAACAAAATTACATTATATTTAGCTAATCTCAATTTAACACATGGTCAATTTAACATTGACAACTCAAAAATATAATATAATATAATACAATATAATACAATATAATATAATATAATATAATATAATATAATGTGTGCTTGACATTACACTCAGTATTTTCACTGGCCACAATTTTGACATTGATACCATAGGGAAAAACTGCCATATAGATATTTTTAATATCATCTCATAATTTGGCAGCTGGTATATTAGGCTGTTGTTAGTTTAAGACCTGAAGCACGGACCCATTATACTGCTTTATATAGCTAATATACTTGGCTTTATGTACACGCACTTTGGGTGCAAGTAAAATTGTGAGTATAATTATGCACAATACACCCAATCCCTCACCGATATTCGATGCAACACCAATAATTTTCATCAGGCAGCAAATTAGGAGAGTGAGAGGAGGCGGGTATCTCGACTCCCTGTCGGAGAGATGAAAGAGCAACAAAGCGCAGCTGGTATCGGGTATCTATTCTGCGGGAAATTAGTATTGGAAGCGTTTCAGGTATTTCAGTATCGATATGTATCGAGAAAAAAACTCTATTTTTGACAAAACTACATTGCACTTAGCTTTTAGCATATTTCAGGTGTCTTTTTAAAAGACTACAATTGTACTGAAATGTAAAAATGTACTGAAAATTAAACTCGCCAAAGTGGCTAGTAAGATTGAGAACGCCACTGCTGATATACACCTGCATTTGGCGGGTTGGCGGCGGGTGTGATTGTCAAGCCCTGAATATAATTTCATATATTATATTAGATAGGATAGATAGATGGATAGGATCATAAAGTGAAGATAGTTGTTTTATTGAATTATAACAGATTTGCATTTCAGAAATACCAAATCTGTTTTTTCTGAGAGAGAGTAGAAACGAACACTATTGCATAAATTTAGATTATAGTGTCATTCACACAAATTGCATCACACGCACACACACAGATTTGACCGGTTTTGTTTGTGTTCTCTCACCATCTTACGAACTTTGTCCCGTAACTCTCTCTCCTCTCTTATCATGAGCCGCATGTCCTTCTGTACGGCTGATGCCAGAACCACGTCAAGCTTGTCAGCCTTTGTGGCCATATTACACACCATCTCATCATGAGAGAACACACAGTAACGGTTCAGCAGGCGGTAGTGATCCACACACTGACGCCCCAGTGGCATCTGCACATCAAATTTACAAAGCAAAGTAGTTTACAAAAAATACAGGTAAAATAACCGCAAAAATGAATGTGAATTAAAACTCTCCATGCTCAGCTCTGAGACCTGACCAAAAGAATCTACATTAACAACAGTCATTATAACAGCAGGATTGATCGAGGAAAAGCTCACCCAGTCCACTGTGCAAAAGTTCACAGCCTCTGCAAAGTTGAAGCCCTGGTTGAAGCCACTGTGATATGATCGCGGAAAAGTAATGACAAACTCTCCTGCGCACTGATTGGTTCTGTAAATCTAAAAACAGAGAACCTGCGAGTAACACATGCTCTATGCGAGTGTGTGACTTGTAATTGTGTCTATAAACGTTACTCACTGGTACTCCATGGGCCATGAGTGTATTGGGGTTCATGATTGTGACGAGCTGGTGTAGAAGATCCGGCTGAGACTCAAACAATTCCGGGGCCAGTTTCTTCATGACTGCCTCCAACTGCTCAGCAGCAAAACCAGGAGCCCCGTACCAGGTCTTAGGTTCTCCCCTAACACACGCAAAACAGGTCATCAAGGTCTTCACACATGCATGAAAGTTTTCGGTAAGGTTTTTGAAAGTCTCTTATGCTCACCAAGGCTGCATTTACTTAATAAAATTCAAGTGAAAATAGTAATATGGTGAAATATATTACAATTTAAAATAACGGTTTTCCATTATAAAACTACATTTTCAGCAGTCATTACTCCAGTCTTTAGTGTCACATGATCCATTTTTTTTGTATTATAAATGTAGAAAACAGACTGTGCGGCTTAATGTTTTGCAGAAACAGTGATGCATTTGTTACAGGATTCTTAGAAGAACAAAAGGTTCAAAAGAACAGCATTTGTTTGAAATAAATGTTTTAATATTATTTAAATAAATATTAAAATAAATATTATTATATAAATATCTTCACTGTTACTTTTAATAAATCTAATGCTACCTTGCTGAATTTAAGTACTAATTTCTTTCCTTAAAAACTGTGTAAAGGACAATTTAGTCATATCAATCTCAGGTATTAACTCTCTGTGATAACACAACTCTCATGGGTATTTATAGCAGACACCAAACTAAAAGCAAAAATAAGGTTGTAGACGCAGTTCAGCATGCTGCACTATATAAAATATATAAGTATATTACTAATATAAGTATATTTCTCCCTTTATTAAAAATGAAATTGTGCTTATTACCAGTGCAGGTAGTTGATTGAATAGCTCCAGTGGTCCTCAATGTGCCAGCAGAAAGAGGAGAAGCACATGCCCACGTAGAGCCACGGCAAAGTCATGCCACAGATATCAGCAGTCACATGGGTCAGCACTGACGGTGTCATCATGGCCATGTTATTTAGGTTCCACCCACAATTAAGATATTTCTACAGCAACAAATCACAGCACAGAATAACTAAATCAGTGATGGAAACAGGATGTACTACATATGGAAAATAATATGCCAGACGTTCTGAGTAATATCTCAAAATATGATATTTCAGTTGTACCTCATCATGCGGTGCAACCTTAAACTTTCCGCCCTTGATTGGAAAACCGCTTCCGAACTCCTTTGAGGCTATATCAGCGCCATATTCAACCGTCACATCCTCCTCAATGGTGCCGACCAATCTCCAAAACTCTTTTTCCACCAATTCGGTGGGTACCATCTACAACAAACACCACATTCAGTATTCACTGGATAGAAATTAACATCAAAATCAGTGGTTATGTTAAGGTTAGTTTATGTTTTAACGTTATATTTGTATATACTCTTGAGAGTGAACGTTGGTCTCAGTAGGGTTTCGTACATACATGAACAGGCATGTTGAAATAGTCTGACTTGAAGGAGTCTGCCATTTCCCCAAAGGATTTCAGAGAATAGTCCCTGTACGCTTGCTCAAAGCCAAACGCCTCCTGAGGTTTACAGCACTCCTGCAGAAACACATAAATAATGAGTCAATCATCTATTCTACTGAATACTCCAACAAAGTTTCTTTAAAAGCAACATTGACTGGATAGGGATGCTAAAGCAGAACTGTTCAGATCCAATGATGAACATACACTGTTAATTTTTACTATGCAAACTCACCCGAGCCAGACACTTAGGGCACCTCCAATCACCTTTAGGAACGTCACTGAGGGGCGGGATCAAGCAGAAGGTGTGGTAGCTGTCATCACAACCGTCGCATAGCAACAAACGATCCTCATCGTTCCCCTTTCCACACACTAAACACACATACAGGTCCACCTAGAGAAAGACAGAGAGCACTTTAATATCACAAGCCACGTTTACAAGGTTTAGCTACACAGAGTGTTTGAATAGAGCTTATAGTTACAAAGGAAATATAGTTTAAATGAACTCAAATTTATTACACAGCACAGTATAATATTATATAGTTACTCAACATCAATGGTTTAAGAGCAAAAATGAGAGGAGTTAACTTGTAATGACTCTAAACTACAATCAACAAAATTCAGAGAAAAGTTTGCAAAACATTTACATTTGAATGAGAGAGAGGGGAGGAAACTCACCACGCTCACTGGAGGAGGGAGGATGTTTTTCTTGTAACGGGATTTGTTTTTTTCTGGTTCGGGAATCAGCTCATTTATCTCCTCAGGCTCCTGCTTCACTTGTATAGGGATCTCCTTCTCTAATACACACATATAAACACATTTGTTAATAAAAAAAAACACTTGATTTGACTAATAAAGCTATGCTAATCATGGTTGCTTTGCATGATTGACTTTAGATATAGGCTACTGAAGATCTGCGAGTCATGTGAGGTTAGATACAAAGGTTAGTTGCTCACCTGGTTCAGGCTTGACAACGAAGGAACCCATCCTCCTTCTGAGATTGGGTCTGTTCTCACATCCCTCACCCTCTTCTGACTTAACACAGCCAGACTACAGACACAGACATAGAGCATGCGAGTTAAAATGCTAACAAATAATCCATTCGTTTAACATAGAAAAAAAATATATTATACCCTACTGTTCAAAAGTTTGAGGTCAAACTTTCATTATTACATTTTCCTTAAAAATATTAAGCAGCACAACATTCTTCAACATTGATAATAATAATGGTTCTTGAGCACCAAAACAGCCTTTTAAATTGTAATGTTTCCGAAAATCTTGCCAATCCCTGTCAAATAATACTGTATAACCAATCTGGCATACTGACTGGAATGGAGAACTGACAAAATGAAGGCAGATAGTGATTATGGACATACAGTATGTGTTTTAGTGTTTACATTCACCTCTGTTTTCATCCTCTTGGCTCTTCTAGCAGGTGCGCTTGTGTCGTTGGGCTGGACATGAATGTTTTGTCTCTGTAGCAGGTCGTGTGGTTTATACTCTTTATCTTTGTCATTTACGTCATCCACTGAAGTCTTCTGGAGACACTGACGAAAAAAAAGAAAAAACAACTCACCCGGTTATTTGAGCCCTTCAGTCTGGAAATTAACTTGATGAAATGAAAATGCTGTCATAATTCACTTTTCCTCATGTCATTTTAAACTTATTTATTTTTTACACCGTCAAACACAAAATTAGATGTTGGGCATAACGTCCAAACTGCTCTTTTCCATGTTGCAAATGCGATTAAAAATCTACAACTGAATGGCAAGATTTTCAGGAAATATTTAACATTTTATATATGTTTTTTAGCTTGGCAGCCTATTGAAAATAACAGCTTGTGAATCTCCATTTGTGTAGAGAAAGTCCATCATACAGGTCGAGAACAACATGAGGATGGTAAAATTATATATAAAAAAAGAGTTGCATGAACTATTACTTTAGCGTGTAATTTAATAAAAACATTAGGTCTGTTTTGATCCAGAGTGATGTTTAAGATCACAGCTAATGAAGAGTCAAAGGTCATTTTAAGGTCAGCTCAGTTCTCAACACTCAAAATTGTGAAACTTCACACTTTCAAAATTCCCTTAAAAAAAAAAAAAAATCACCATCATCATTTCCCCTCACTCCACAGATAATCAGTGCTAATGTGTGAATAACCTGTTAGCCTGGCCTTAAAGAGTGTTACATCTGTGATTGCATGCAGGAAAAATCCTCAACATTCCCGGTTATGCTTGCTACCACTATCAGATTACAGATTAACGTAGAGACAGAGGATAGAGGGAGGAGAGGGAACAGCTGGAGGTGTAAAGAGATTAGCGTGAACAGAAAGCAGGTCACAGACTCTGTGGTTGAGAGGAGGAGTGGGAGGGGGAGGGCTGGAAGAAAAGATGCGGCAGAAGTCAAAAAGAACAACAATAAGAGCAGCAAGTCAAAAACAAGAGAAGTAGGTGGAGAATGAAAGCAAATGTCTCGGCAGGATTGCTGAAGGGTTTGGTGGGGGTCAGGACGGGTGAAATGCTGTCCGTCACAGAAACCACAGCTCGCTCCCATTTGTCACCCAAACTCAAAAAGCAAAACACTACGTTAAGAAAAATAAATAAACACTCACACACATTGACAAAAGCAGCAAAAGGAAATGTTTACAGATCATTTCAATAAAGAACCAAGCAGACATTTTGTGTAAAACATTAATAAAGGGGTTATAGATGATTTTATATTAATATGAACCCTAATTTTTACACTTTAAAGATGGAGAGTGAAGAGCCACAGCGACCACTAAATGAAAAACAATTGCCACAGGCTCCATAATGACATTACATCCTGTCCATATTTAAATAGTCAGATTAAGTAATGGGGAAAGTAGAAACGTACCTCCTCCATCCCAGGAGGTGCCCTAAAACTTGACAGTTTGGCTGCGATCTCAGGAGCCTGATGTAGAAAAGAGCACCCAACATTACAGACACGTTGCCAGTGACCTCGGGGTCAGAGGTCACAGACATCTCTAAAAGATGTCAAGCATTCAGTCAATGGAAAGAAAATGAGTTAGGCTCCAATATACTTTTCATATGCTCTTGCATATGACCACTGACCGCATTAAAAATATATAATAGCTATACATTTACAGTGTGAAAAAAAAGACATGAATATGATTGTGTTTGTGCTTTTCAAAATATCCAGTTAATTGATATTGATAATATATTGTCTCTAAAGACAAAATAAGTCATTTGCGACCACATTTGACAGAGGCTGCAGCACAAATAAAGGTAACGCTGAAAAGATCAGCACACATTACAGAAAACAAACCGATAGAACACACTAAAACACACTTAACAACCACAGATTGCATTTATGCACAGAGCATACTCCATCAGACCTTAATAGCGCACACACTAATACTGCTAACCCCGAAGGCCCTGCAGACCAGCTGTAACCCGACTAACCCCAAAAGCTGCCCAAACACACAAGATAAACTCCTGCATGACTGCTGATCATAAATATTGATTCGAAGAGTCTATAAGTTAAACTCACCAGCAGGTTTGTCCCAGACTGGAAGAGGTTGTACGGATACAAGACCCTCTCATAATGGGCTCTCAGGTGGGACCCCACAGCTTTGCCTGGGGCAAAACCCATCGTCATGGCAATCTTCGTCCATCTCCTCTCTCTACAAACCAAATCGAATCCACCCTCATCTGCAACCAACTGGAAGATGTAGAAAGAGAGTTTTGGACTTCATTGTAAAAAAGATAATTAACAGTTATCAATGCTTTAGTTTCTCTTGGTAAAGGATAAAGAACCCAGCGGTTACATGAATTAAGGTCCATTCACACTAATAACAATAACTATATTAAAATCCACACCAACAAAGAATATTATAACCACATGCTGCAGTTTAGTCATCTGTCTATTTAAATGCTCAAGCTCTACACTTCACCCAATTGCATTAAGCTTTCATATTTCTGAATGGTCATGGTTTGTTCCCTTATTTTCCCCTGAGATGGGAGAAATAAAGATTTAAGTGTTTTACTCTCTGCTTATTATGACGTAAAAATCGTCATTTTGTGTCATAATAAACAGGAAGTTATTTTTCATTCAAATGTGTAGAGACTACAAACATTAGCTCATTATTATTCAAGAGTGTGGGACCCACTCACCCTACAGGCCTATTACAGATCAGTGGGTGGGACTTCATTTGCAGATACTGAATCAATATCCGCCATCTTGTTTGGAAGCTAAGCTAACAAGCGCTGTGGAGATAGGAAGTTATGACAATGATGGAAGAAACTAAACATGATATGGAAGAAGGGGATTTTGAAATTCTGCCGCTCGAATCTGATGTTCGTAGCTATCTTTACGAGAAGAGCAGCTGAGGCTGATGGAGGAACAGGAGGCGGCTGCCTGTCGCGGTCGAGGAGCCGGACTGGCTCGAGTTGAGGCGGACTGCTGTGCATGTGCTCTCTCTGTGAACCACGAACACAGATAGAGTCCGTCTGCTGCAGAGAATTTCAACGATGGAAATTTCTCCTGAATGAAATCTCTGAATCAGACGAGCACACGGATATTTGTGTTGTGATGTGAACCATCCTAGTTTCGCCTGACTGAACATCCAGGTATCATGCAGTAATTCACCATATGGAAATAAATACAAATGAGGAGTAATTTACTAATGAGTTTTCCGATGTTACGTTAACAGGGTTTGTTGTTGTGGGAAGGAGGAGGCGGGAACTGGCGACCATTTAAACATTTTAATAGTAAAATGAACAGATACAAAACAAAAGTATAAGCCAGCAGTCCCTCATTGTTGACTGTTGTAACATTACTCACAACAGAAACAAAACACATCATAAAATCAGGCCTGTTTCTCTCTCGATCTGCCGTCGTCGCTCCTCACTTTATAGTTTCGCTCCTCCGCGAGAGAGGCGCGCAGTGTCTTTCATTATCACTCACGCCACCGGCCTCGCGCCGTCCTCTTACATCCCTCGCCCTCGATCGTCCTGCTCGCCAGTCAACTTACTAGAAATTTTGTGTGAAATGAATTTCAAACTCTGGTGACAGCTAACGTTAGCCTTGTAGACGGAAGAGTGATTTCTCTGTTTGCACTGTTCCGGATTAGTGGGTGTGGCTTGCGGAGCTGTGCATTGTGGGAGTTGTTATCTTGCATACAAATGAGCCCCTCTGTTATTTTCTGTCTTTTCTCAGTCAAGAGGGCACCAAATTCAAAAATTATTTTATATTTCGACTACATATATGATCCACTTTCAATAAAGATTCATGTTGAAATGGGTGAAATGCTCCTTTAAAGCAGGATGGATTCTGATCGTTCATCAGCTGGAAAAAAATAAATGTTCTGAAAGTGATTCTAATGATATTGTTCCTCTTCCCCATTCTTACAGAATTAGAACTATTTTTAAAACTTTATAGTTAAAGTTATATTTATAGTTATTGTCCATAGTGTGAACCGGACTTTACTCTGAGACACATACAGATATGAGTCAGGTTTCAGCTAACAATATTAAGAGGATCATATCATAATGGATCATAACACAGACTGTACAGTACAAAGACTCACTCACTTTGTTCAGCTGGTACAGATCGAGGATCTTCCGCTCCACGTGTGGAATTTTGAGCGTGCATCCTTGTAGTTCCCAAAACTTAGCAATCTGGTCCAAGAAGTTGAGTTTAACTCTGGTTTGAGCCTGCGAGATGACGGGGGTTGATGGAGGTGCAAAGAAAAAGAGAAAATAAGAATCAGCAACATTGTGAATGGTGCAAGTAAATTATTAAGCATCTCATAGGTGGTGTTTCAGTGGTGGTGTATCAGTCTCAAGACTCAAATTCTGCTGACAAGACTGTGACTATTGACCTTACAATGGACCCTTCAGTTTCTCTCCATTACTGACGACTTCTTATAGACACAGTGTTTTTTTTTATACGATATTTGCAAAACCCTGACCCCAAACCTAACCCTGTGACAAACCTGTTGATATCACTAGACTGATTTGACAGATTTGCCCAGATTTATGTTTTTCAAACTTCAGATGACCTTGCAAGTTAAATGTCAGCACGTCTTACAATATTTGAGGGGATATTTCGAAATATTTGGCCCTCATGAATATAGCCAAACTTCTTTAAACACAGTTTTTCACCTCAAATCAAAATCGTACAATTACCTCTAACTCGTTGAGTCTCTGGATCCGTGGAGTAAAATGAAGTCTGTCAACGTCGCATGCAAATGGTGGCTGCCAGTCCTAAACACACACACACACACAAAGTTAACATACAATTTGTAAAGTTAAATTTCTTATACTTTTATTGATACTTATTTTAGATTTCTTGATTTCTGAAGTTTATTTAACTTTAATATCCAATGTCAATGCATAATTGCACAGTAAAAACCAAGCTGTGACATCCAAAGGGGCCTAATGAACCATTCATTGTATGGTCCTGTGCGATTTACATTCTACATATATTTGTAGTTAAAATGTTCACAAAAACAAACTTTCTTTCCATCAACAGCAAATCCAAACTACAGACTGCATCCTTGAGTCAAGCTTCTGACTCATTTCCGCTGAGGTCATGAACACAAACATGTTCGAAACAAGAGAGGCCAAAGAAATATATATTTTTTTCTTTAGCTTTCTGATTTTCTGAATTCATTCAGCAGTCTTCTGAAATCATCAAGATTGCATGTGCACACAACGTACACAAAAGACTTTCACCAGATAAGACTTTCATTCTGAGGGTACTGGACACTGATAAACTAAACGGTGACACAACATATCTACATAAACACATGTAAAAACACATTGGAACACCACATTTTATAGAGTACACAATTTCAGAAGCAAAATAAGAAAACTTTCACTATTTGTTTTCCCCTTTGCAATCATAAACTTAATTGAAAAGATCTGACAAAGACAACCCTGTACAAATGTGACTGGAACACTGGTTTGTGGTCAACAGAATTGTGAATGTGTGTCTGCTTAACACAGTAGCTAAACGTGAGCTAAAAAAAATCACATTCACTCACACGCAACCTGCTGTAGGTGGCTAAACGGTGGAATTATGGTTTCCTTTCAGTTCAGTCCCCATATATATGTTTTGGGTTTAACACATTTTCTTTGTCTCCAGCCTTCCATAACCACATGCTTACAGCAACACACACAATAGTGTCTCCAGATACAAAATCCACAAAGAGATACACAAAGAGACCAGGCATTTTCCTCTTAGGATCAATAAAGTGTTACCCTTTCTTAACCAATCAAGGAAACCCAGCAAAATTTGCTGCAAAACCTCACATTTCAGCATCAGTGAATTTAAAATGCAGAGATGTTTGCTTTTATACATTTAGCATATATAAATAGTGTAATTGTGTAATCAGTACTACCCGAGTAAAAAAAAAAAAAAGTTTTTATTAAAAAAATAAATAATAAAAACTTTTTCCAGCCTCATAATGCATGGAATGGCATATCCATAGACAAACACACACACACACACACACAAGGCAGGAGTCTGTACGTTAAACCACTGTACGTTGAGATCATTGACTACAGATTTCTGGCTGTCTTATGAACAATATTCACCACAATCTGCATCTACTACCACAGCTACACAAAATCTATAAAATGCAGGTGAGTTCTGCGTATATCAAGACAATTTATTACAGTATTTCCTTGTTTGCTGTTAAGGCAGCATAGTTACAGAAAGACACAAAATGGCCAGATGGTTCATTCACTCCAAAGCTCGCAACATGGAGGACGCGCCCGGCCCGAGGACTCCATCTATCCATCCACAGGGTTCGGATCAGAATCAGCCGAATCGAACCAACGAATCACACTTTACACGGTCTAAATGGTTTAAAACGTGTCGACTTCCGAGGTCCAACGCACGCATGTCGGTGGTAGAAAGCAAGAGGCCATTTGGAAAAGATTCTCAGCTTTATAACCTTCGCAAAATATTACTTTCTGGTTTATTAATGAGTCAATAATACCAAGACATCGTACTAGAATGATGCTTGACATGTTTTACCCGTTAATCGTCTCTTGTTAAACGTAATTACGCTTTCCCCCATCTGCGACCTCATGTGTGCCGTGAACCACGTCACGTCGCTGCGAATCTAATATAAGAACCCGAATTCACATCAAACCTGAAGCTAGTATCAGAACCAGCTAGTTGGATTCAGAGCCCGTCATGGCCAGATGGAGCGAGAATTGTCAATACATAAGTAAATGGAATTTAAAATAACATGAAGACAAAAAATAGTTTTAGCGTCCATAAATATGAAAATAGGCTAAATATTATGAAACACATAAACTGGTTGTCAGACAGACACATAAAACCTTATTAGGATATTAATAAATTATAATGTTCGTGTCATTGGACTCGTCTAATGTTCACTATACAAAGACGCCACCAGAACCACAGAAACCCTTCAAACTGGTTTAGACAGGTTCGGGAGTTAAGAGTTCGGATTCAGATTAACGCCGCTGGTCTGGACTAGATCATTTCGCTAATATGTAAACTATATTTAGTCGCTGGGTATAAACGGTAATTAATTAATTGCCTTAATCTAATCCTCACACAACCACTTCTGTCACAGAATGGATTTGTTTTGACCAGAATAGAAGATAATTTATACATTCAATATATGCTTAACAATCTGTTCAATATAGGCAATAATACAATACAATTATATACTAAACTCAATTAATGACCATTTAAAGTAGCCTAAGTGTGCTAAGGTGAAAATGAAAGGAAGTTTATTTCCGCATTGGCAGGTATCTCCTTCTCTTGATGTTTTTTTTTGTCTTTTTATTTTTTTCCCTGTCTGGTATGAGGACATTAAATTCTCGTTAAAAAGTAGGCTACATTGAACTCATTAGTAGCCTTTCAATGATGAGGTAACAAATGGGGGTCTCTGTTCGTCAATGTCAACAACAAAGATGCAGAAGCAACTATACCAGGATTACTAATTCAATATACACAAATATATATTATAAAACGATATTTTATATCAACGATAATCACTGACAATCGGCAAAAGTCACGTTAAATGTGACGTTTAATCTAGTAACGTTACTATAACGAGACAGGCCGTAAACTAATTACACTTACAGCAGCTATAAAGAGCCATTTTACTGTATAATATTCACACATCCGCGACGTTTGCGTTTAGTGAGCAACGTTATTGCGCTCGTGGGTCAGAAATCCGGGTGAAGCGGGTCCGCAGGACGAGCACAGACCCGGCAGAGCTTTGGAAATTCAACTGATATGATGCCCATAGACACACAAAGCGGTTCGGCAGTGCTGTCACTGCGCCGCCATGTTTAGACATTTCCCTTTAAATCGAACTCAGAATCACTCCGCAGATCCGGCCCGGATCAACCGGTCCGATTCAGACCGTCCGGACGGCACTCACCGGCGGCGGTCGAACCTTGCAGATCCCCGTTTTCTCGGCGATGGGTCGTATTTTATTGATAAAGGCAAACGGGTCCGCAAATTCCTCCCAACTGGGCTCGAATACCGGGCACTCGGGCGGTGGGGTAAACTCAGCCGGGCCCCGCTGGGTCATCCTGCAGGTCCGGTTCCGGAGCAGAATCGAGTCACTCAGCAAGCGGGGACAGAACTTCCTGGGGATCCGCAACAAGGTCTGTCCGTCCGTTACTCCCCTAGTCCGGCTAACACTTGAACAACACGAACAATCAACACACACGCGCGCACATACATACAGACACTCACCGTGACGTGACTGCTCTTAGGCTGAGACCACATCCGCTCAAAAATCTAGAGACGAAGCGAGCGTGTCCACTCATTTCTAGCTTTGAAGAAACACTTTAAATAAATAATTAAACCGTGATATTTACCGTTAATTGTCGTATTATTTAAACGGTTTGTCTTTTGACGCGTAACGACAAAAACTGGAAATACGTTGGTGTTCGTTGACATTAGTGCACGCCAAACGTGCCATTGAAAAGCTAGAAAAAGTAAACCTATTTACTTCAGTTACCTCGCCTTCAAATAAAAGTTCATATTATAAACTTCTGAACCCTTTATTCTATAATGTGACTTATTTAAAAGAAAAACTAAAGATATTTTAGTCAGCGGTTTGAATGCTCGAGGAAAACAATTTGATGTAAGTTAACATGTGCCAATGTAAGTTACATAACAGAGTAGAAGCAAACAGTTGTGAGTAACAAGGTTTTACAATTTCAAATCCACTGTCGACTTGTACGGTTACGTGAAAACTCATACACTTCCGCAATGTTCAATGTTAATTTAGAAACTTTAGGAGCTCTTCGTATTTACATCTTCTGCCAATAGCATGCGCTCAAAGCCGTCAACTGCTTCGCTCCGCCCCAATGTTTACCTCTGCGTATGGATACCTTCAGGTGACAGCTGATAGTGGCTGGGACTTCTTCTTTAAATAGACTCGCTGTTAATGCTGATTGGACAACTTTCGTATAGAGAATGTGACGCCATGCAAGGGGGAGGAGGGGTGTTGTAGTAAAGCGCTTTACATAGTGGTCTACTTTTGTGGTTTGAAAGCGGACATAGAGTCGTTGGAACATTTATTTTATTTATGCCAATTCTCAAAGAAATACTGGGATGACCTTTATAATTGGTTAAGATTTAAATATGAAATACCTGACTTTAATTTTAAAACTATAAAATATTTGTCTTTTTCTTTGAGTTACGATATTGAATTTTTGGTGAACAATATTGTGCTGTTGGCCAATTACTTCATACACAAATGCAGATTCTTTAAGAGCCTTCCCACTTTCTTACTCTTCCATAAAGATTTAATGATCTTCTTCAAAGCTTTAAGACTGGTGCATAACAAAAAAGCCCTTAAATTATATAATCTTCTGAAGGTTTTGTTTGATGATTCCGCCCTTGTGTAATATATTTTTTTATTTATTTGTATGGGTTTTTTTTTTCAGTTTTTTTGTTAGATTTATGGTGTTCATTTATTTTTTGTGCTATTTGGACTTCTTTGTAATAATTTAAGATATGTATCTTGAAGTTTGTTGGTATTTTGTATATTCCTTTGAGCAATAAAAAAAAAGTAAAAAAAAATTGTGGTTTGACGTCTATGGTTTTGACGTAAAGCTAACTGACAGTGTCGCACTTTAATGTAAAATTTAGCGTTGACATGATGTTTTATAATGTTGTTTATTATGATATTATAAATAATATATAACATAAATTACAAGGCCAATACATAAGAGGCTGACACTTGTTAACACAAAGCTCATTTTTTTAAAAAGTATTATTTTGTTATAAAGGAGAGTGATAGTAAGGTAGCAGTACCGCTTCTCAAATCTGGCCTAGAATAACAATCTCCATGATGCTTTCATTGCACATCCATTTCTGTTGAAATATTGACGGAATGCCTACCGTATTTCAGTCGTAAAGGGAGCGGGATGTATCAAAAAAGTAGCGCATGGCTTCGGTAGGTCATGTATCATGAACTCATGAAACTGGGCAGATGGTCCCCGTGTCCTCCACAGCGCCCCACAATTTTCAAATGTAAATCTGTGGTGAAAAATGGAACTGCAGCACTCAGACTGCCCCGCTTTTTTTATGCATTTTCAGACCAAGACGATTCAGCTATTAGTTCGCATCAGGTCAGTAACTAGTTGGCATGTCTGTTCTTCCTATATCAAATTCATTAAAGTTTAAACGTGTTGACGTGAATAGCTTTTATAGTTCTGCTGCATTTGCGACATTCTAAAACAAATACATAAGGCAATAATGACTACATTAAGACAATACTACAAAACATTCTACGTGTGCCCGTCGATCCAGTCAATAAATACTATATGTATTTCTTTTGCATGTCTGTCAGTCAATAGCGCCACCCTCAGGCTGAATACGTTAGACACAGAATCAGCCCTACCTAAATTTACAGGCAGGAGCCTCTGTCTATTTCTAATTTTTTATAAATATTTGTTTTAACATAGAACATATGATGCATTCAAATGTCTTGAAGTGTATATTAAACTGTATATTAAAATATTACTTTTCAGCAGGAGGGAATAAAATGTCCACACGACTTGAGACAAAATGAGCAAACCCTTGAAAAACCTTTAACATTTGTTAAAAATGGCCTGCCATTCAAAGTAGCATTGTATTCAGGCGTTACACATGAAACCAGTTTTAAAGCTTTTTTGTTCTTTTAGAGATATTTAAACACATTAATTATAAAGCAGAATTTTTTTAAATTTATATTAAAAAAAAATATCCTGGCTCTTCTAAGTTTTATAATGGCAGTGGCTTGCAACCATCAGATTGAAGCTTAAAAATGTGCATCCATCGTAACTAAATAAACTCCAAACAGCTCCAGGGGTTTAAAAGGTTAGTTTGGTATTTTAAACTTAAAGCCCTGTTTTAAGAGTGTTTCTGATCAAGTAGAATGGTTAAGACTGCAGCATTTGTCCAAATTTCGTTCTTGAGTATTTTAGGTTACGGTGTCAACCCCCCGTGCTACGATAAACCCTGTAGGAAAGCATCTTTCACAGCGATTACTGTGTGAGCAGCATTTCAGTGAACACCCCAGACCTCTTGGTGAGTTTCCATCTGTTTGTGCAAGCCACTGCCATTTTAAACTTGGAAAAACCAGGATTTTTTTTTTTTCTAAATATAACTGATTGTATTTGTCAGAAAAAAGAAATCATATATGTACCTAGGATGGCTTGAGGGTGAGTAAAACCTAGGCTAATTTTCATTTGTAAGTGAAGTACACCATAAAGTGATGCATTCCTCTTTAAGAAAAGAAAGACACAAAAATAAATAGACCGAACAATTTATTCTGAATTGGTATTTATCACTTACAGCATATGTGCGAGACAAAACAGCTTGCCAGGTAAAATACTGCTTGTAAGTGCTGGAGTAGGACTCATTTCTCGAACCGTAGGCCTCTTAAAGTGTCTTTAATACTCCTCTCCCTCCTCTTCATCCTCCACAGACTCTGCACCAACCTCCTCATAATCTTTCTCCAATGCGGCAAGATCCTCTCTGGCCTCAGAGAACTCTCCCTCTTCCATTCCTTCACCAACATACCAGTGTACGAAAGCACGCTTGGCATACATCAAATCAAACTTGTGGTCCAGTCGGGCCCAGGCCTCGGCAATAGCCGTGGTGTTGCTCAGCATGCACACTGCTCTTTGTACCTTGGCCAAGTCTCCACCAGGAACCGCTGTAGGTGGCTGGTAATTAATGCCAACCTGTAGAGAAAGAGGACACATGGTTAACTTGACTGAAGTTTGAATTAAGTAAACTTAAATGTCTTGTCAATTTCTCCCACCTTGAATCCAGTTGGGCACCAGTCCACAAACTGGATGGAACGTTTGGTCTTAATGTTAGCAATAGCGGCATTGACATCTTTGGGCACGACATCACCACGATAAAGCATACAGCAGGCCATGTACTTCCCATGCCGGGGGTCACACTTCACCATCTGATTGGACGGCTCAAAGCAGGCGGTGGTGATCTCAGACACGGACAGCTGCTCATGGTAAGCCTTCTCAGCAGAGATGATGGGAGAGTATGTGACTAGGGGGAAGTGGATTCTGGGATATGGCACCAAATTGGTCTGGAACTCAGTGAGATCGACGTTCAGGGCCCCATCAAAGCGCAGGGAAGCGGTGATGGAGGACACGATCTGACCGATGAGACGGTTGAGGTTGGTGTAGCTGGGGCGCTCGATGTCAAGATTTCGGCGACAGATGTCATAGATTGCCTCGTTGTCTACCATGAAGGCACAGTCAGAGTGTTCCAGGGTGGTGTGGGTGGTTAGGATGGAGTTATAAGGCTCAACCACAGCAGTGGACACCTGAGGAGCAGGATAGATGGCAAACTCGAGCTTGGACTTCTTGCCATAGTCGACCGAGAGACGCTCCATCAGGAGGGACGTGAAACCGGAGCCAGTGCCTCCACCAAAACTGTGGAAAATCAGAAAACCCTGGAGACCAGTGCACTGGTCGGTCTAGATCAGGAAAGGTGGGGGAGAAAGAAAGAGAAACAATGAGTAAATCAGATATACTGGTCTAAATTACATTTATGTAAAGGGATATGGACCGTTTACTTATTTACCCTCATGTTTTTCAAAACTGCTGTGACGTTTCCATTATATTTTGTGGAACAAAAGATACAGAAATGTCATTTTGTTTGATAAAAAACGAACAGTATAGAAAGTCAATAGTAACCAGAAGAAAGTTATACAGGTTTGGAAAAACATGAGGGTGACCATTTTCATAACAATCAATACCATATTGGTCATCAAGCAATATAATATTTATATATATTTTTAATTAGTATTCTTATATTTAACTGTGGAAGCTCATTTCCTCATTTTTTTTTTACATTCAGAATAGCCTTACCAACATCTTGTACTCATTAAAACCACTAATTTAGTAAGTTTAATGTAATCTTTAGCCAATCTCAATAAATATACAATTTTCATGTTGTACAATATAATGTTGTGATACTCAAATGCACTTGCAGAAATTAAAGACTGAAATGTGTAATATTGGCATTAAGTTCCTTAGTTCTCAATTATAGTTCATACCAATTTGCGGACACGCTCCAGCACCATATCAATAATCTCCTTGCCGACAGTGTAATGGCCTCGGGCGTAATTATTTGCTGCATCTTCCTTCCCAGAGATGAGCTGCTCCGGATGAAACAGTTGCTTGTAGATCCCAGACCTTACCTCATCTGAAACATAAGACACAGGTCTTTTTGATATCCAGCTCTTTCATTTAATTATTTATTTTTAATCATAATACATGCCAACTTAAGCTTAACTATTTGCAGTCTGGATGTTGCCCAAAGTACACATACATTTCAAGATTTCAGGGGTAATAAAACTAGTTTACTACAAGATAGAATTTTTATGATGGTTGATCCCTTTCAATAACAATTTACCAATGACTGAAGGCTCCAGATCCACGAACACAGCTCGTGGCACATGCTTCCCAGAGCCAGTCTCACTGAAGAAAGTGTTGAAGGAGTCATCCCCACGACCAATGGTCTTATCACTCGGCATATTGCCATCAGGCTGGATGCCATGCTCCAGGCAATACAACTCCCAGCATGCATTTCCAATCTGTACTCCGGCCTGGCCCACATGGATGGAGATGCACTCACGCTACACAAAGAAAAAGAAATCGGTTAAGTGCGTGTATCCAACTTCCTATCGCAGCTGAACTGGAAACTATAATCACAGTTCAATCACTAACTGGGTTTGGAAGGTGAGACTGAACAGAACTAGGGACCCCGGAGAACACCCGAGACAGATTCCTGTATTTTAGTGAACCCATAATTCCTTTAGTCTGATCTGAAGACCAAAGAATATCCAGTGAACATACTTGCCGAATCTCTTTAGATTTCATTACCGGTGTTGAACTGATAGTTCAGGAATGCTCCATAGGTGTGACTTTCTTCAGTGGAACACAAAATGAGATAAAGGACAGTTTCAGTCACCTTTCACTTTGTTCATATGGAGAGGGAAAGGAACTCTATTCATTGAAAGGTGACTTAAGCAGTCAATTCTTACAGATGTCTCATTTAGTGTTCCATGAAGGAAGGAAAAAGAACAAGTTTGGTACAAAATGTGGACAGAATTCTAATTGCAGTAAAGAAAATAATTTTTTAGTGCGTTTCCTCCCAGAAGAAACTCTGGGTTCTCACGGGGACATTTAAATCAGACCTTTCTGTTAAGATTACCACATCTCATTTTTCAACTTATTCATATATACAGGTTAACAGTAGAAAAATGACTGAGTGCGCGCACTCCGATCTCTCGCGCTTTAACGTAAAATGGTCGACAGGAAGGAGCCGTAACCTGAACTATTGCAAAACAGAGGAAGTAGAAAATAATTATGCACCAAACATCAAAGCAACGACACAAACAAGTAACAGCATTTTAAAAGAACGATCGCTCCAAGAGTAGCTTTAGGGTCAAAAGTCTGAGTAAGTTGGGAGGGAAAAAAAAAGTCAGGAGACTACCATCCCCCAGCCTCGCGCTTCCACCAGACCGCGCGCGTGAAAGGCCTCCGCAGTTTGGAGTCGAGGAATTTCTCATGCGCAGCCTAGGAATTACATATCCCAATACGGTTTAATCGAACATTCCGATCGGAAAAGATTACATTCATTTTCAACGGTCGCATACATAACCACGTTTCCTCAATTGAGGTCAAGAAATATTTCACGTCTGAGTGAAGACACGGAAGAGAAACGACGCATGTAACGTAACGTTAATCGTTTTATAAAGTTAGTTGATAATGTGACAAAAATTACGTTAACGCTTGAGGCGTCATTGTCTTAAAGGGATTTTTCACTCAAATGAAGTCACCCTCATGATACTCCAAGCTTGTAGCTAACGATATAATTTTTTCTACTTGAGTGCTGACAGTTTAAGTCGCATCTTTCAAAACGTGAATGCAACGTTATGTTGTCAATCTGCCCAAATTCTCGTTTTGTGGTCCACGGAAGAGCCAAAGTCACGGTTTTAAAACACATTAGGTTATTATAATTCTCACATTTAAGTGAACTGCTCCTTGAACATGCTTCAAAGAGTCGGTTTAATAAAACACAAATTAAAAAAAAGAACATTTAGACTTTTGCCCTTGTTAAAGCTGTAAAATATTAATATTTTAGTGACTAGAATATCACTTACCATTTTGACTTAGTCTTCGTCGACACAAGTGGTTTTAATTGAAAACTTTAACGTCTTTCGGTGGGAAAATCACCAAAAGTCTGTTATGAGCTCCGTTGAGTGCAGACCAGACGCGTTACGTGTCTCGGCCAACACAGCAATATGGGTCGAAAAGTCCGCGGTTCAGTCTATATACTCGCGTGCACGCTCACACCGCCCGCTGCAGCTCGCGATTGGTCAGCAGCACATCAACAGCCTCCTCGCCTTATGATTGGTGTAACTAAACACTCATTTTGGATTTAAAAATGTTACAACATTTTTTTTCTAACCGTGCTTGAGAACGAATAACAACAAGCCTTTTCATTTTCCTGATAACTCTGATAAGAAATTTGGTTATGGGAGAGCGGAATTATGAAAATGTTTCGTCTTTACGAGAAGTGGAGGTTTCCTTGGAAAGTTGGCAAATGTCCTCTGAGGTGCATAATCGATTTATTTTGTTCCGACAGCTTTTCTTTACAAACATTCTTTAGCATTATTAAACAGGGAAACTAATATAAAATAACAAATCTTTAAAATGCCTTTTAAGGTTTTTTTATGAACAAAATTAAGGTTCTGTGCCTTTTAGTCCATGCGTATCAGCTCTGGTGTGTCAGCTCTTTTATGCTACGTACTCATAAAAGCTAGCTAACCAACTTTTATCAGATAAACATGTTTAAAGTTTATACAGTCTTGCTCATGTAGCAGTTAGCCACTATAAAAACTTTTGTCCAATCAAATCTCTAGAATCAGCACATCCCCCTTCCAAATGCCACCTGTAACTAACAAGTATGACCATCAAGTAGAGACAGAAATATCATAATTAGACTTCTGAGCACATGAATGTCTAAGCAGTTTTATTTACAAGTGGGAAACTCGGAATTTTAGATGATACTCGAGTTGAGACGTTGGAAAGGAGCATGTCGATTTAAAACATTGATCTATAATATATAACAAAATATACAGATAAGTGAGCTGGAACCAAGCCCTTTTTTCTTTTTTTTTTTAAAAAAAAGTTAACCACTCAACTTTCAAGGGTTGCATTTTAAAACAAAACCATGTGTAAATATGTGATAAAATCTAAAATTTTTAATTCAGATGTAGTTGTTTGGGTTTATTGTTCAGCATAATTCTTTCATGGCTACTTCCGTGTTGTTCCGACTTGAACGCATGACTTCATAACGAACATACGAGGTTTGAGTTTCCCAGGTGTACTTGAAGGCAGCATTTAATACATTTCGTCTCAACTTCGTGTTTCAGTAGGAAGTGCGTCAGCACAATAAAGAAAACTGCAAATCTAACAATTTCAATGGGTCTATAAATGTTTCATGAAATAATAGCCCATTCACCAGACAATAATTCAAATATTTTTGTCATTTTGACAGAGGGAGTGCAGCTACCAAGGCAAAATTCAGCAAGCATGGACCAGTCAGTGGAACTTGAGATTGATTTCTAGCTTCTTCTATTTTAAAATGATCTTACAGATAAGCTGACGATGTAAAACGGTCGTACGGGCTTAAGTTTTGTTACATGATAAACAGACTTTTCCTTTATTGTCTTTATCATGGAATCACACTATTAAAACAGCATACCACATCAATGATATACTGCTGAACATCCACCATGCACGTCATCCTTCATTCATATTAATAGGTCAGTTTTCAGAATTTAACAAGACACTTTTCACTGAGAGAGAGCACAGCTAAATTCACTCATGCATTCAGATTCACACTCAAAACACCAGCACACTGGCTTTATGATATCTCGCTGATGGTTCTGTACATAACAGAAAAATCCCTGGTGCATCAGGCACATTGATAAAGGGTCGAGTCGATTAGAAAAGCCCCAGCAACCAGAGATAATGATGACGATGTCATAACGGACGTTACAGACAGGATCAAAACAGATTACGCAAAGCACCTCTGCTGTCGCATCCTGATGACAATATTCTCTCCTTCAGGAAGGATTCAGTCACTTGGGCAGTAAGGCATACACATACTTGTCTCTTCTCTGAGACATTTTGACACCAGTAGATTTTTATATTGCACTTTAAAAGGACTCAACTGAGTGAATCTCACAAGTAATCAAAGATCACAGAGTTCTGCATGAAGAGAACAAAAATGTGAAACACACATGTTCACTGCATCATAAAGTTAGTGTTTTTCTCCCTCATTAAAAGAAAACAAGGACTGAGATCTCAGATGGCAAAAAAAACGTGAATCCAAAAAGAGGAAAGTGTCATAAAAAGGCTGGTAATGTCATCTGATGCTTCACTGAGCGGTGGAGCACAGATTCCAGCATCCAGAAGTCATTATAAAGCGCCTCTATGGCGGAATAGTTTCTCTTCTCATTTTTCTCTAAGAACACAAACTCCTGCATCACAGCGTTGTGTTGCCATTGAAGTCACCACTTCCCAGCTGTCAATCACAGGGTCATAACATTCAATGCTGCTGAGAAGCGAGTTCCCATCATATCTGCAGAAAGAACATAGATGCAATATCAAAGCAAATGATTAAGACATACATTTATTTTAACAACAGCACAAACACATTTGGGAAAGGTTCAATGTAATATATTGACATATTACCCTGCAATGGCATAGAGACGGCCCCTCAGGACTGTGGCTCCTACGTAGCAGCGTGGCGTGCTCATATTGGCCACAGTGGTCCAATAGTCTGTCCGGATGTTGTACACTTCTACGGAAGACAGGTGGGCAGTGCCATCAAACCCTCCGACAACATAAATGTGATCGTTCAGCAAAGCAACACCAGCCCCTGTAACATAAATAAAACCAGTCACTGTATATAGCAGACAGTAGTCTTCAGTGGGGGTTTGCCAATAATTGTTGAGAAAAAAAAAATGCAGAAATAGAAATTATTCTATTCACAAATATTTTTTAGGATCTGTTGTAGAATATTAAAAATATATATATATATATTTAATGTGTTAAAAGGAGACTGCGAGTGTACCTGAGCGTTTGTTGGCCATGGGAGTGACGCTGGTCCAGTGTCCCGTGTGAGGGTCATACCGCTCTACAGAATTCAGGATGTTCAGACCATCATAACCACCTGAAGCCACAACAACATCAGGTTTACCAAGTCTGAAAATCTGCATGTCTATCTGAACATGTCTGTGCAAAGCCTTTTGAGTTTCTGCCATTATCGATGCTAGTTAGGAGCAACTGTATTCCTGATTTCTCAGCTCAAGAAAACTAGAAGAAAAAAAAACATCCCGATGTCCAGTCATATTCATTTACCTTCAAAAACTAATAAAACACTACCTAAACAGTAAATGAGGCCGCTGGCTACAACAAGTCCAGCTCCTTCTCTGGCAGTCTGCATATCTCCCAACATGCTCCACTGGTCAATATTGGGGTCATAACGCTCCATGCTGGTGTGACGTCGACTACCATCGAATCCACCCGCAACATAGATCATATCTGTGAAAGAAAAAAAAAACACATCAGTCTAAGCTGACTAGTTAAAACAAAAAAAACTTTCAGATCGACACAATGCTGGTTTGCTCAACTGACTTGCAAAAGAAAAGCGCTTCAGGTGATGTAGCCTAAAAAAAGAAAATCATCCTGCTCTACATCCACGGAACTCACACAATTCAAACTCACTGAACTTGTTTGGTTGGCAGATTTTGTTTCAGTCTTATGTGAACTGTACTGCTTCATTCAATGCTCGTGTACTTGTAAATCTTTATAAACACAACCCACCTTGACCCAGGATCCAAAAGAAACCACTAGAACTCTACGAATGTGTAAGAACAAGCATAATTTCCCAATAGAGTACCGAAGTTACAATGTCACTTTGTAGGCCAAAACGCAGAAGTGAGCTAGCATTTTAGCACTTCCGGCTCCCTCCCCCAAAAGTCTATGGGTTTTTTGAACGTTTTTTTGCTAAATCGCCTGAAATAAGGTCTGTGGTGAACAAAGCCTTTAAATATTTTCACGTTTTGAACTATGAAATAAAACACACCAGTTATAACCTCCTTGTGATTTTTTTAAACTTTATTGTGTCTGCTTGTGTTTTTTAAAAACTTTATAAAGGCTTCAAAATGTATAAATTTTTGATTAAAAGGATAGTTCACCCCAAAATTAAAATTCTGTCCGTATTTACTCACCCTCATGTTGTTCCATCCCCGTAAGACCCTCGGAATACAAATTAAGATATTTTTGATTAAATCTGAGAGCTGGATCACTCCTCCACAGTCTTCTAAGGGATTGAAACTTGCCGGCCCCGAAAAGTTACTAAAGACATCGTTAAAATAGTCCAAGTGACAACAGTGACTCAATCTTAAGTTTATCAAGCGACGAGAATACTTTTTGAGTGCAAAAACAAACAAAAATAATGACTTGTTTTCAACTATTCATTTCCTTCTCTGTGGGCCTCTAGTCAGTTAACGTAGTGTGATAGCGTAGATCTACGTCACACATAGGCTCACTATTGGCCAACGCTGGTCATGTGTGTGATGCGTTTGACGTACAACAACAGAAGCTTGCGCTGTTACATAAGTGAACTCACTCGAAGCCCACAGTCTTTCATAACTTTTCTGGGAACAAGTTTCAATCCCTTAAGTGATCCAGCTCTCAGATTTAATAAAAAATATCTTAATTTGTATTCCGAAGATGAACTAAGGTCTTACAGGGTTGGAACAACATGAGGGTGAGTAAAAACTGACAGAATTTTCATTTTTGGGTGAACTAACCCTTTAACTTGTAAAGATTATCTTGATAGACAAAACGTGTAAGGGTCACAACTCTTTATTGAACACAGATCTTATTTTTTTTTGATTTTCCAAAAGTCTATGGGGAAAATGCATAGCTTTTCGATCGAGGGAACCCATGCGCTGCTAGCTTACGAGTTGTCCTACAAAGTGACGTCACAATTTCGGCACTCTAAATAGAATAGGTACCTCCGAGGGTTGTAGCTCCTGCAAGACCTCTGCGTACATTCATTGTGGCGACAGAGTACCAGACTCCATCTTCATCTGCTGTGTAGTCCAAACACTCAACCGAACTTAACCGCGATCGGCCGTCATACCCACCGATAACGTAAACACGATCATTCAGGGCGACAGTAGCAACGTAGCGTCGCTTCCTTGCAATGTTCTGGAACACAAAAGATGTTTTGAGATACATTTCTTATCGGTACTTCCTCTTCTAAACAGACATGATGTTTGCCTCAGCGGCCGTTTTGTCCACTGACACTGGGGAAATGTTTTATCAATGTAAAACATAACTCACAGGAAGAAAGCTCCACTCTCGGGTCTTGGGATCATACTTCTCAACAACGTCTATGGGTGATTGCTGGCTGCCAAATCCACCGATTACCAACAGAACCTCTTTGGCACCTAAAACCCATTCCAGTGTCAGAAAGTAGTTGTACGTGGCTTCATAAGAAAATCACAAACATGTTAAGACATGCCAAACTGATTTAGCGAAAGAGTGAAATGACATAATGAATGATATATTTAGAGGATTAATTAGACTGAAGGATTTCAGGCCTAAATACTGAAAACACACAGAGGCATCAGACCGAGTCTCGCTTGGGTTCGAGGACTCTGCATCTCGCTGCGTAACTCTGGCCGGAGGTGAAACTTCTTTGCTTCGTCCACCAAATCTCGACATGGCAGACTGCAGCGTATCAATGGCTGAAACAGATACAAACAATCAATCAACTCAAATGTACAAATATCATGCAGTAACGCACACAAAATAAAAACACAGGTGGGGACATTGACCCCATGAACATCAAGATTTTTGTAACTGCAGCATCCTTTACATTCATATAGGCAGCGTGTATTTGGCAGAAGCTAACCTCTATGTCAATGACATCAGTGATGTATCGTGGCGTTAGCAGCGGCATGCGCACATACTCCAGTAGATCAGACAGGTACGGCTCTCTTTCCTTTCTGTTGTGCTTCACCCAGTTCAGAACTGCCTCGAATACAGGCTCTTCTGAGTCAACCTATACATGTACAATAACATTCAGATTGTTGAGAAACAAATTTTACTTGTCACTTCTAATTTTCATGCTTTAGACTCTGTGACTTCCGCACAATGCTATAAATTTAAGTCCAAACGTTGTTATTACACCTTCAGAATTAATGGACCGTGGTGAGAGACAAGAATTCAACAACAGGTACATGTTTTTGTATGAGAGTCCATGTGTGCATAAAACAAGACAAGAAGTCTGCACTTGCGTATTTACTTAAAGTCTGAATTTTGCTAAAAGTCTCAAAAACACAAAAGAAAGATTTCAAACTTGCAGAGAAATTTGGGACTCTGAAGCAGCCTGAACTGGTTCCACCGTTCCTACGTGCAAAGTTTGCAGACTAATATGTAGCTATGTAAACAAACGAGTATAATATATGAGTATATTACAACTTTCAATGACCAAGCAGTGTCGAAGATGAACTTAAAATTATCTCTATTAATTATCTCTAAATATCTCTACGAGTTAGCGAAAATCAAGTCTTTAGTGAATGGTAAAGTTTAATTTTACAGGCTGAATTTTAATTTAAAGGGGTGATGTATGGAACAGCTGATAGACAACAATGGTAAATTTAATCACTCAACGTTCATGTTTTGCTTAATGTAACACATTTAGATACCATGTATAAATAAGTTATTGAAATGATTATTCAGATGTAGTCATTGTTTTCTGTTCACAATATAACTGATTTGTTTCGTTTAGACTACTTCCGCCCATGTTATGTTTCTGACTTGAATCTGTGGCACTGTCGCAATAATGCTGCGTTCACGTGCTATGGAAAATAGGATATTTTCCACTTGTGAACTAGTATTTACCAGTGTGTTGCCTTCAAGTGCTTTTGTTGTCGTAATGTGGTAAAAAGATGGAGATCCAGATCTGTTATTTAGTTAAAACTGTTTTAGATTGCTCAAGTCATCTGCAACACCATGTAAATAATATGCTGTATATTTTCTAGATCATGAATAGTATATATTTTTTTTACCATTCACGACTCTCGCGGTGCTCTCCGCCATTTTGAAATGGTCAAAGGTTATCTCATCTCGGCAACTCGTCCATCAAAAATATTCTACGAGTTGCTCAGTGGTAAATACCACATGAGGGGGTGTTCATGTGCATTTTCCACGTCGGCTTTTGGTACTTATCATAATTACCATAGCACATGAACGCAGCATAAGTCAAAGGTAAGGAGTTTCCCAGGTGCACTTGAAGGCAGGGACTCATTCAGAGTGAAAGAGAGCAGACAATCTCACCTGGATCTCATCACACTTGATGAGTTTTTCCACTTCACTCTGACTGAGCAGCATAAACTCTTCCTGTTGCACCACCTCAGCAAAATGCTTTTGTGAGAACAGTTCAGCAGCCTGCATCAAGTCCAGACAGTTGTGTGTTTCTGCAAAGTCTCTGATTCCCAGGCAGTTTGATGGATCCAACTGACTATTAAGAAAATCACAGCAAGCCCTTTTCACACCTGTAAAGAACACACACACACATACACACAAAATAACATCAGACTGGTTTATTTGTGCATTACAGCAGAATAACATCCACTCAACAGGAAAACTGAATAAATACATCAAGCAGATACAAATATTGATATGGATTAGTAGAGACGACAGGAAATTTTGTAGCATTTTTGCTATAACTGCCATGTCAGGACCCCAATGAAGTGCATTTTAATTCAACGCTCCAGTTAAGACCACAGGGATTTGTTTCCCGCATATTATGGCTTCAGTTGAATTTGTTGCAGACAAACCTCCTTTGATTTCTTTCATTTCTTGTTATCGGCAATTGGTGTGCTGGGAAACAGGTTTTCGTCTCTAATGCAGATCGCCTGAGGGATCTGGCAAGTTATACTGCTCTCGGTGGCGATTTCCAATTCCTTCTGCTCAAAGTAACCCAGAAGCCCAATGCTGCCACCATCATTTCTGACAGCAGGGAGTGTCAGGAGCAGGTGTTATTGAGTGTTAAGCTACATTTTTTTTGTGCCAAACATTAACGTTTCAATATCAGGACAAAAAGCTCAACCTTCAAAAGCGTTTAGGTTGTCACAGTCAAACTAGAAGATGTTTCTGAAAAAGATTGATTTCAATAATTTAGTTTGAATAGATTTTTTTGGATGCCTGAACAGTTTTCCCCTTATTTCAGACAATGTACAATTGCGGTGTAGTTTTGACTGTTCTCCTGCATGTTCTCCTTTGTGATTTGCTTATCTTTGACTCGAGCATGTTTGACTACACATGACACAACGGGAAATCTGTTTCATATAAGAGCTGTTCTTTTAAAATAACCATTCATTAAAGGGATACTCCACTTTTTTGGAAGTAGGCTCATTTTACAACTCCCCCAGAGTTAAACAGTTGGGTTTTATCATTTTCGAATCCACTCAGCTGATTTTCTGATATTTAGAAGAATATCAGTAACCAGACAGTTTCTGGTTTCATTGACTTCCATAGTAGGAATATACTATGGAATTCAATGAAACCAGAAACTGTCTGGTTACTGATATTCTTCTAAAAATCAGAAAATCGGCTGAATGGATTCAAAAAACGGTAAAACTCGACTGTTTAACTCTGGGGAGTTGTAAACTGAGCCTATTTCCAATAAAGTGGAGTATTACTTTAAAAAATCCTAAAAAAAAAACAATTATTGAAGTACCACAATTGTTTTCATCATTGATAATAAGAATAAATATTTCTTCAGCACAACCGTCGAGTTTAAATCCAGGTCAACGTGACAGCTGATTGGTTTGCATTCTCTTAAAGGTGCAGTAAGCGCTTTCTACCCTTCCATCCCAAAAAACCCCCACAGTTTTCATGAACAGCTTCCTACATAACACGATAGTCCAAATTACTAATATATTACATCGGTGACAAGATCAAGGAGTTATAGCGATCAGTAAAATGGGAACCAAAAGAAAAAACATATTAGGAGTGTTATCTCACTTTTCAGACACACTTTACATAATGCTTGAAATGGACGGTGGAGGAGGTTTAGACATACCAGGATTATAAGAAAAATGCAGATGAACATACAAACAAAGATGACACACACAAGTATATTCAAGCAATAGACAGCATATCTTAGTTCTTTGAAACACAGCAAAACCATTGTTTACTCGCGTATTGAGAAGAAATAAAGCAACCTCGGCGTCTGTTTTCAGGCCTACCCGCTCCTTTAGGTCTCTCCAGTGCTGGACAGCTGCTCCAATTTTAATATGGGTCCTACCTCTTGCCTGATTATAACCCAAGTTATATTCCCCTGGCTCAGTGACTCCTCATCATCCTCTTTTGTATATTATCTGCCATCTTTCTCTTTTGTGTTTTCTCTGCCATCTCACTCTTTCTATAATCGTTCTGCTAATGTCTGTGCAGTGAGAACTCTCTCCTCCTCCATCATCATGTCCATAAGGCCCTTACTTCTGATTGACAAGTGCGTTTTGGTGTTCGGTCTGATCCACTTTCAGCAGCGTTTTTCAAAAATTACTTACTGCACCTTTAAGATACATCTGTTAATGTTAGATAAAAATGGCCATACGTCCCCTTTGTTTTTCTTTTGTGGAGAGTGAAGACAGACACAGATTGAATACACTTCTTAAAGATCAATCAAATTCTTCTCTAATCTCCATTTCCAGCAGCAGAGCTGTAATAGCAGGTCTCTAGCAATAATTGCACCCTGATTTCATGCAGGTTTGTACTTGTGTTTGTCTCCTTCATTATTAAGAGTCTCAGTGACTCCTTATCATGCTCAGATCTCAGCAAGCATGCGGTGTTCATTACCTCATAACAGAAAAAAAAAACATGCCGATTTTTTTTTTTTACATATCACATGTAAATAAAGGGAATGTGCGTGACGTCACCGTCGACCGGAGTGCCTGCAGTTACTTACAGCGAGAGGCAAAAAGACTCAGCGGCTGTATTTGTTTTCAGCGTGGACGTGGTTTTAGGGCTGGACGATATGATGATATATAGTCTATATATAGCACTGATAAGTGATCACCCGGATTTAGACCTACCTATATTGTATTTATATAAAGCGTTCACAGGCAAATTTGCTTTATGTTTAGGTCTATATTGCTTTTATTTCCCCGGTGTCGAAATCAGGCAAACATAAATGTCAGGCAACACGATTCCTGGCTGCATGTCAATATACATGGATCACTGGATCTTTAGTAAGTTGTAAGGAACACTATTATATTGAGTCCAACATTTAGTTTAAATTGATAAAATAGTTCGTTTTATTCGCATTTTCGCAGTTTCCCCAATTAAATCCAGTCACGCAGCAGATCTTTTGCCACTCAGTCAGGCTGAGGGGGGTTGTTCCGGCGGGAAAGTGATGTCAATGCATTCCCTCTATATACATAAAAGGTTAAAAAAAAGATTATAATGTGCTTTATTCAGATGTGCTGATCTTGTTTTTCACTTGTTTTTCAGCGCATATAAAAATTGATAAACGTTATAAATGCAATCAACTCTAAAATCTGAAATGGGTTTGTTAATGTTAGAATCCAATCACAAAGAAACAGCAATGTGAGTGGGGCTGGTTTGTGTGTTTGTACCTTTAAGCTGCAGGAGACAGGCGGCGGGCAGCAGCTCTTGAACATTTTCTACAGTAACCAGCACCGTCTCTGTGTAAACAAAATCCAGCAGGATCTCCATGGTGGACGCTGTGAGGCCCTGAATGTCCACAAAGGACTTCCCTTTTTCAGCAAGCTATGGAGTAACAGAAAAATAGACTGATATTTAAAAAAAAAAATACATATATTACATTCACATTTAAATCACAATTTAGACTATAGATTAAACATGATGCAAGCTTGGATTTATTCATACTTGGGGTAAAAGCTGTCACACGTTTTCCCTAGTCTTGGCAAAAAACTGAACAATAAGAAATAAGCCAGCTTTCTGAAACCAGCATTTCAGATTGCAAGTACAAAATAAAAGCTACAGCGAGAACAAATGACTGAATTCCTATCACCACAGCTATAATATTATCATTATATCATTTTATATCTGTGATGGTACCACGAGCCGTCGCTCATTGACCGATTGTAGGCTTCTGGTAGGAATGTAGACTTGTGGTAGTGATTTGAAGTAGGAGGGAGCTCAGCCTCCAGGGAGCTGAGCCTTCCATTTTTGTAGGCAAAAACCGGAAACGAGTTAGCATTTTTACACTTCCTGTTCCATTGTCCTGAAGTCAATGGGTTTTTTGAATGGGCTTTTGGAGAAATGCCTGAAATAAGGTATTTGGTGAACACATGCTCAACATATTTTCACATTTTATTCTACAACTTTAAACTTGACTTTTACGTGTTTTAAAAAAGGTGGTTGCTAACAAGTGGCTGAATGGAACTACAGAGGCTGTTGTCAGACGAACAGGTAACCTCATCTACTCACTAGTCCACTTTTACAGCCTCGTTGTGTTTAAATTTAAACTATTTTAACTCAAACTTTCAGGGATTTGTTTTTTCTAAATTAAGACTGAAAGAGGAAGCCTAATAGTGGTGACGTTAAAGTCATGAGACCTTGGTGTAGTTTGTTTATAGTCTACATTTAGATTTTGACTTCTGATGGTTGTATTTAGGCTTCAAAATTCATAAATGTGATGTTCATTTGTGAAGATTATCATGATGAAAAAAATGTGTAAGAATCATACAATTTTTGTTGGAGCTTAAGTTCTGCAATAAATCTACAGCCAATGGAAAAATCTTAAGGTTTACTTCTAGGCTGGGCAACAAAAAACAGCATTACTGCAGCACTCTATTACAGACCACTAGTACTATTATATTTCCATTATATATCCCTATATTGTGCAATATAAATAGTTTTCTTACATTCTACAACATTATCATCAATTAGTTTGCATCCAGCTTGAATGCATGTGTCGTGTTCACTCTAGTAACACTGAACCAGCTTCAACATATCTGAGAATATTAAGAGACCACCTGCACCTCCTAATGTGAAGGAGCAGAATTGCACCAACGTGACTTTTTTTGTTGTTGTTCGTTTTACATGTGCAATTTTATTGATATGGATTAGTAGAGACGACAGGAAATTTTGTAGCATTTCTGCTAGCTGCCATGTCAGGACCCCAATGGAGGGTATTTTAATTCAACGAACAGACCGCTCCAGTTAAGACCACAGAGATTTTTGTAACATGAGTGATGAGTGTGAATCTAGAGGGTGTTCGTTACCTCACTGGTGAACATGGCACAGAAATAATCACTGCAAGCAGCCAACACAATGCGGTGGGCCGGGAAATCTGTGCCCTCCACCCTCAGAGTGATGTCACACAGCGTGTTGCTCTTTCTTAGGGCGTTCATGGCATTCAAAATGGACTTGGCGTGCGAATTGGTCATGATGTCCTTGGGCGCCATGACGACAGGGGGTGGGGTGGAGTGACAAAGCCTCAGGCACTGCAGGATGATGATTTCTGCAGGACACACCAATCAGTGACCACTCAAAAACAACACAGCTGATCCCATATACACACATTATTCAAACTCATACTTTCTTTCTTATGTGGCACATAAAGGAAGATATTTTGAACAATTCTGGTAACCAAACAGTTTTGGTTTCCACTAACTTTCATTGGGAACTTACAAAACTGTTTGATTTCCAACTATCTTCAAAATATCTTAGTTCAATAAAAATAGAATAAAGTTTCGAAACACAGGGGTTTGGAAAGATATGAGGGTGAGTAAACGATGAAAGCATTATAATTATTGGATAGCCTCATACCATTTGTGTCAATTTTTGCATATATGCTGCCTTCACGTGCTATCGGAAAATTCCTACTTTCCACTTCTGAAGTCGTGATTACGAGCTCGTCACATTCAAATTTTGACTTGAGTGGGCGTTCATGTCCATTTTTTTTAACAAGGAAACTAGTATTTAGTATTTTCCGATAACACGTGAAGGCTGTATATTGAAATTTGTTGAGAAAGTTCGATTTAAAAAGAAAAGAATGAACTTTAACCAAAAAGATCAGTGTCTAAATAGAAGCAGTATCAATGAAACGGATCACTACGCATCCTTTAGATAGTTACATTAATCATTTCAGCAGCATCTTAAAAAGAAAGGGACATTCTGAAACATAACGATACAACCATGTAAATATATAAACAATGAAATATTGTAGAAAATCTAGCTGTAGGCTGAGGGACATTGCGCCTGTTTTACAACAGACGGGAAACAGGAATCTGTTCTTCGTATTTAATATTTTCCTCGTAAAATTCATCTGAAAGTGTTGGTGTAAATCAGGTGAGAGTTTAAGTTTCACTGAGGTGATATGAGGCTACATGCTAAGGCTAAGCAAAAACGGATGCTAACCCACTCATAAACATCTTTAAGTGAACTCACAGCGTACAGCTGATCCACAGCAGAACAGATACAGAACGGATTGGATGACAGCACACGGCAGTTTATTTGGACATCTGCTGGCACCCCTAACAGGGAGACCCTCGCAGGTGAGAATTGAATCTATTTTACTCAGATTTTACTCCAGCAATGAGAAGAACACTCACTGCTCACGTGTGCGCGCATCCCCAGCAAAACACTGCGACGTCACCAGCGCGCGTGCGCTTTCAGGGGCTGTGCGCACTAAAATTTGTGCTCGCGCGTTTCGTAATAATAATGCCATCTCAAATCGCTACACATTGTGACCTTCATTTGATAACAAAAAACAACATCATTTTATAATAAAACGCTATAAATTGCAGTTTGGGCTACAAACTGAAAAGCTCTCAGTATGTAATAATTTTAAGTGAAAAGTTGTCATTAAATATTTTGACAAACAGACTATTTTGCTATAAGATGGCTAATGGTGATTTGTAGTTCAAGTTGGACTTAAATGACAGTGGTGCTAGTTTTGGGTAAGTATTTTCATTAATAAAATAGGAAATAGATTACAATAGAAAATCAAATTTATACTTTTAGTGATGTTATTGTTAAATAAAACTATTACAAATGTTTTTTTGTAATTAAAATTAAGCTGAAATTAAATAAAATATAACTATAAGAACAAAAACATAAAAACAAATCAGAAATGTTGCATTGGCAATGAACTAAAATAAGCTGAAATTTAAATGACTAAATTAAAAAAAATTATGCGGAAAAGACTAATGAAAGCTATAAAGAAAAAAAAAACTAATCAAAATTCCCACTCAAAATGCCCAGACACATGCCTTTGGTGTGAGAGACCCAAGTTCGAATCCACTGAGACACCAATGTGTCCCTGAGCAAGATACTTAACCCTTAGTTGCTCCAGAGGCGTGCAACCTCTGACATATAATTGTAAGTCGCTTTGGATAAAAGCATCAGCTAAATGAATAAATGTAAAATTTAAAATGGCAAAACCACATAACAATATTACTAAAACTAAAATTAAAGTATAAAAAAGCTATTCAAAATATTAATAAATAGTATATATTTTATCATTCAACCACAAACCTACTTTAAAAAGTCATGTGTGTATAACACAAAATCCTCTTTCAAATGCCCAAAGGACAGCATACTTAAAAAAAAGATTATTAATGATCAAAGCAAGCAATTATTGGTGTTTCATCTTTATTATTCTCTTTTTAAATATCTTGATTTCTATGATTTCCAAAACCAAACAAGTATTTTGGACTGATTCACTCAAACAAAAGTTAAATTGCATGTGTCCCAATGTGAATCCCATTGCTGAAGCTCTGGGTCATTTCAGGTCAAAAGTTAATAAATGATCATGCAAACATGTTTGAGGAAACCAAGAACTAAGCGTATTCATGTGTGCGTCTTCCCTAAATTTCTTACAAAGTACAGAACCACGAATCAGTAAAACAAACCTTAGATGAAAAACCACTCAGTAGATCAGAAAGTTGTCAGAAAAGAAGTGTTGAAGGAGGTAGTGTCTCTGAAGACCTCTGTAATGTTTTATGACTCAATCCAGTGATTTACATTAAATGATGTGCTGTACTGAAACAGTAAAGAACAATATAAACACAAGACTACCTCATTTATCAATAATTATAAGTATCTTAACAAATAAAAATCTTATTTCAATATACTGCATGTTAAAATTCCTCAGAGATAATACAAATCTTTAAATCATTATTATGTCGGGTCCAGGTTCATTGTGACGTGAGCAGGCACCGACCAAAGTTCAAGCGATTATTATTATTTATTTTTTTTTACAGCAGAGTGTCATCTGTACAGCCTCCTTCCAGACCATAGCGGAATTCCTGCAGGTTTGAGATTCCATAAAAATGGACAAATGCCGCTGCGACAACCAGGACATGGAATATCTGATGAGACTGAAACTGATAAAGTAAAACAGATCGAGACCATGAGTATACTTGCATGAACATTACGCTATTAGGCTTCTTTACAATACTACATGCAACAAAAATTCCCTTGAGTCTTACCCAGATGTCACATCTTCCAGGAAAGTAGCGTTCTGGTATCCGTGCTGCATACAGTCCTGCTCCACTGACATACATGGCACCCATCAGATAGAACCAGCCCATCTGACCCACTGTCGTTGCCTTTACAAAACCCTCTGTGATGGTAAAGTGCATTGTGGGAATGAGCCCACTCAGACCGAGGCCCAGGAAAACACCTGAAGATGGGGAAATGTTTCATCAAACAACTCAAATCAATCATAAAGGTGGACTATTTTTGAGGAACAGGTGAGCGTGTTACCTGCACGTGTGCACCGGTGGCGAGGGGTGGCGAATCGGTCAACCTGGGCAACTATGATGGCAGCGACGCCCAGCACACATACCACAGATAGATAGATTAGCCGTGGCTGAGGAGAGCAGTAAAACGAGTAGTACAGCCACGGAACGAATGAGCCCATAATCAACAAAGCGATACCGGAGTAATCCAACCTAAGGGCGTCAAAAATTACACTGCAGTTACTGAAGGTGATGCATACACATAATATGCCTACACACATAGAACATAAGAACCGGTGTCACTTACTTGGAGAAAGTTCTGGAGACCTTTTCAGAGTGGCAGTAGACGGTGTGAAAAAGCCATGAGAAGCACAAACAAAGCACTGCACCCAGGAAGAACATCCCCAAAACCACCTTCTCCTGCACGGGCGCCATGAATGACACATTCGGCCGCAGCATTGTTAAAGTGCCCAAGCACAGGAACAGAATTAGGCCTGTAGGGAGGCATTGTGATAGCTTAATTAGACTCCAAAATGACTCACCAGCAACATAATTACAGGTTTGACTGACATTAAATATCAATGTGGTGTATGTGTTTTACTGTCATCCTCAGGGCAATGATTCACACATATCAGATTGTCACATTACAAATATCATAAAATGTATCTTCTAAGTTCCAGATGTTGTGGGAAGTCCTTCTTAAAAGGCCACTGGGGTTATAAGAGATGCACAACTGTTCAAGTTTGTGGTCAGTAAGATTTTTTTTTTCCAGCAAGAACACATTAAATTGATCAGAAATGACAGTAAAGACTTTTATTATATTACAAAAATGTTATATTACAAATAAGAACTTTCTATTCTTAAAAATGCCCTGAAATTAATTAAATGTCAAATGAATACAAATGTTGCATGAGCAGCATATCAGCAAAGTAAAGTTATTTCTGAAGGATCATGTAACACTAAGGACTGGAGTAATGATGCTAAAAATTCGATTTTGCCATCAGATGAATTTTATACATATTTATAATTTGTACAATGTTTTTAAAAACATTTTATAATATTGTTGTTTTTACTGTAATTTGATAGAATAAATTCAGCCTTGGTGAGAGCATTAAAGGGATAGTTCACTTTGAAATTAATTTTCCACAGTATTTTCAATTTTGATATTTTTAGGTCAAACCATTGATGTCTGTCAGTCATATAATGGAGGTCTATGGGGTCCACCTTAAAAAACATGCACAGAGAAGTCCAAATTAAACATGATTTAATGACTTGTAAATGTAAATGTAAACCGCTCGTTTCGTGTCTTAGGCCATCAATGTGTACTTACATTTACGAGTCATTAAATCATGTTTAATTTGGACTTCTCTCCCCATAGACCTCCATTATATGACTGACAGACAAGAACGGTTTGACCTAAAAATATCAAAATTAAAAATACTGTGGAAACAAAGACACCAACATTTTGGATGCCCTTGAGGTAAGCTAAAGCATATCAAAAATGTATTTCAAAGTGAACTATCCCTTTAAGAGACTTATTTCAAAACATATAAAAAATCTTATTGACCCCAAACTTTTGAACATTAGAATGTAAATAATTCCTCAGCAGAATAGTTTTATAACAGAAAGAAGAAGACAATTTGGTGGTGGTCGCTTGACATGTCTGTGAGTTTGATTAAAATCTCTTTTCAAGAGATGATTGTTATGTTTGTTGCCTTGCTTTTGGCTTGCTTAGTTGGGGACATTTAATATTCAACAATATTATTGATCTGTGTTGTATTATTTTCATGTTACCACTGTGAAGCTGCTTTGATACAATCTGTATTGTAAAAAGCGCTATATAAATAAATGTGACTTGACTTGACTTATGTTTTCCGTTTTTTTGCATTATTATGTCACAATGTCAAATATCATAAGTACAGACCCAACAGGTGTGTCCAGATATTTCCAGTTTCTGTGTGAATCCTAAAGATGCTCCCAAAACAGGCACGGAAGGACGGCATGGGTGGGCGGTGTCCATGCAGCAGGTAATCATTGTCCTTCAGCCAATCGGGGAGGAGATGGTATGGAATTACTCGCCAACGTCCTTCCCATACCTAGTAATGGTAAGAGTTACTTTAATACAAACATCTCATACAGGAAATAGGCCACATTTACATTACAATCACAAAAGTAACGCTTTTGGGACATTTAAAGATGAACATCACCTTGTGTACAAACTCCTCCATTTTCTCCATGGCATGGTGCGCCTGCATAGGCAGTGTAACCACCCGCAAACTTTCTTCTTCCTCCTCATCCTCATCAGGAAACGCAGATGCACTCTAAAACAAAAAAATCATGCCTTTAGTTAAATGTAGGTGTTGTTGCCTCGTTCTATCTATTAAATGTACACTACTGTTCAAAAGTCTGAGGTCAGTACGATTTGTTTTTGAAAGTCTCTTATGCTCAGTGAGATATTATAAAATACGATTATAAATTGTAATAAAATAACATGTAATTTATTCCTGTGAAGGCAAAGCTGAATTTTGAGATTCTTTGATAAATAGAAAGCAGAAAACCACAGCATTTATTTGAAATAGAAATCTTAACATTAAAATGTCACTTTTGATCGATTTAAAGGGGCAATGAACTGAGAATTCAAATGTTCCTTGAGCTTTTGACATCTAAGAGGTCATCATACGGTGGTGTGCCGTATATATTGAATCTGACAGGAATTGTGCAACACACAGACTCTGGGTCGAATCATTCCGGTTGCCATTTTACAACATTGGACGTTTTCAAAACGGGTTTTCAAAACATCGACGGGTGAGTTGAAACTCATTATAATATTCAAAACTGCTATACACTCACAGCAGGGGGCGTTTACTTCCAAGTCTTCAGTGCGAGACGCCCATAATAACCGAGTGTTTTTCAGGTAGGCTAAAAACTCGGGTACAAAATAGCCTATTACTCAGTCATTTTGATGTTTTTGATTGCAAAAACCAAGCGAACGTCATAAGTTGACCTCAGACAACAATATAATAATATTTAAAAAGCCAGTTCATGACCCCTTAATGCGTCTTTGCTATATTACAGTACAATACAGTACAGTACTTACAGTGTACTTGCCCAGGAAAGCATTGGTTAATATGAGGAAACTACAAGGGTTAAGGTTAGGTTCAGCCTCAGGGTTAGTACCTACCGGTAGTTATTACCCAGTTATTGTAAAAACAATAACACGTACATTATATGGGGAACAGAACTGTAAAATAAAGTGCAACCAAAATATCTTACTGACCCTAAACTTTTGACTGGTAGGTTTTTTTTCTACCCTGCTACTCACTCTGGATTTCTCTGCTTTAGTTGAAGTTGTCAACAGCGGCCCAATCTCAGTGGGCTCCACGTTCTCCATTTTCTCATCATCAGAGGTGCGCCGCTCGGCATCACTGTTGGAGCCGCAGTCACCATGGTGACACGTTGTCATGGGGAGACAAACCTAAAACTCCCCAGAGTTTCTACCTTGTCCAACAGTTTACAATCCAAGTCTGATGATGACATATAAAATGCAGAGATTAGAGAGTTTTGACATAAATTAATGTCAAAATGCAAAGATTAGGTCCATAGATGTAGTCAAAACTTATCATAGGGTTCAAAATAGTCAATTATTGGCTTATCAATAATTAATTAATCCAGCTGAGGTAAGCTACATGACATAATAAATGAACAACGTACTGTGCAAAAGCCAAATACTAATTCCTGGTTGGGGACTTGAGTTAAATTATGATACTGATTTGACTCAGTATAAGCAATTTCAAGACTTAAAATCGGTTTTAACTGGAACTGTATTAATTAGTGTCGTACTAATGGTCTATGTTTTTCTGCTCTGATCTGGTCAGGCTTTACAGGCTGGTCCAGTTTTCCATAACCGTCAAAGGTTTACATCCTGTTAAGTTAGCATGCTTACAGGCTAACCAAACGAAAAATCTAAAATTAAAAGACAAAACAGAAGAAACCCCACATATTTTTGAATCCTCGCGTCTAGAAACGTTCTGCGCAACGTGTTTGTTTCTGTATTATGTGTGGCAGTGTTATGTATGCTACGCAGTATTATACTGCGTGTAACATCGTAGTTATGACCTGAATCAGGTTAGTCGAACCAGACAACATTAACGTTAGCCTGCATGCTAAAGCACTTCCCTATTATCTGATTTGATAATTATTTACATAACACAAGGCTGCTTTCAACACAGTTAGCAGATTATTATTATTTTAGACCAGGCGATAATATAACAGATCAGTGTTCATACGTTACCTAGCTGGACAAGCTGTCAGTCAGTTCATGGGAGTTTTACAGCAGCAGCTTGCCGTCCGGTCGCTATGAGCCTCTATAAACCTGTAGAACCTGTCGGTTCAGTTCAGTAGCAAATTTATAACACAAAATAACCAATAAACATATAGACTACAGTCTGATACACAGTGACACGCTTTCAACACGCGGAGACAGTGCAGTGGATGCACTCTCTATCTGTCAAAGGGAGAAGAACACGTAACACCGTAACCGGTTTGACCCAAGCGGTTTAACATGTAATCCTTAAAACGTACTAGTACTAGGCCAATCTATTTTTATGCTATTAATACTTATTTTTTAGTAGTATCTATTCCATTTGCTAAAAGTACTTATTCATTAGCTACGCTAGTTTCTAGTACCTTTTTCAGAGATTTACTAACTTATTTATTAGATAACGTTAGTTTTTATTTATTTATTTAGGCTACTGGTATTCGATACTAGTCTTCCTATTAAACAGACACTATTACTTATTTGTTTCATTCTTATTCATTAGATACTACTTATTTCAATATAGTAAGTAACTATTCTATTATTAGGCCTAATTTTCATTAGCCTATTTTATTCTATAGGGATCTGTCATGTCAACTATTCAGTTTTGACTAGTAGGCTATATTCCAATTAGTAGGCCTACACATTTTATAGGCCTATATATTAATAGTTATTCATTATAGGACTTGCTGTCATTTTTGATATAACAGGCTACTTTAGATAACATTATGCTTGGGGCATAGATATTTATGTATTACATACTAGTATTTATTTATTTGATACTTCTTATTTATTAGTATTCATTAGATACTTGACAGGAGATTGTGCCTTTTGGAGAGTATTTAATTCCTCAAAATAAATATAACGAATTATATTAATCTGTGATTATTGGGAAAAGACGTTGAGAGATGAACTAGACAATTTAAGACAAATTTTTTATTTTTATATTATATTTTTAATTATTAATTTTTACACTAATTGGTTTGGGGAAAACAGTCACACATGGCACAAAGCTTGTTTGTGGCACTTGCTAAGTGAACACACACACATACACACACACACATTGGGTTTCCATATGAGGACATCATATTTTTATATATACCCCTACCCCTAAACCTACCCATCACAGAAAACTTTCTGCATTTTTACTTTTTCAAAAAACATCGATTTTGTGTGAAATAGAAAAAAAAGAAAAAAGTCTCAAGGATTTTGGATATTACCATCTTTCCCATTAATGTAGGGTTAACTTCGGAGAAATTAAATGAGAATATAGGGTCAATGAAAATACATGTGATATATTTAAATAACTATTTTAAATACAAATTACAGTCCCTAAAAATATTTATTTACAAATTACATTTCATTTATTTTTAAGAAAAATACAAATTAAAAAATACTTAAAAGTAATATTAGTAATATGTTTTTTAATATAATAATAATAATATAATTTAATAATATAATATAATTTATAATAATATTATATTATTAAATATTATAAATTATAAATAATTATTATACATTATATTATTATAAATTATGAATAATTAATAATATAATATAATTTATAAATTATAATAATATAATTTAATATAATATAAGGAATATGTTTTTCAAATACATGTAGGCTGATTAAAAAACTGCCCATCTCTGCCTATGGTCATAGGAAAATAATGGGAAATACAACAATACAATAAAAACCTATATTATATATACACTACATACAATTTCCGATTAATGCAATTATCTAATCAACCAATCATTTGGCAGTTGCTTCAATGCATTTAGGGGTGTGGTCCTGGTCAAGACAATCTACTGAACTCCAAACTGAATGTCAGAATGGGAAAGAAATGTGATTTAAGCAATTTTGAGCGTGGCATGGTTGTTTTTCACAATCTGCTCAGTTAACGTTACTGGGATTTTCATCCACAACCATTTCTAGGGTTTACAAAGAATGGTGTGAAAAGGGAAAAACATCCATGTATGCGCAGTGGATGAGACACATGCCTTTGGTGTGAGAGACCCGGGTTGTAAATATATGATCCATCTTACTTAATGCACTTTTCTAAATTTCATCACACACACACACATGCGTATTGTTGCGTAAACTCCCCGATCTACAAAAAACTACAGAGCCCAGAAGAATAAAGCAAGCGGTAACTCTCCGTAGTATGATTGGCCAAAGTGGTTGCCATGCCCCACTACTTTGCGCTGATTGGCCTTTACTCAAGTTTCCCGGACACTGGCAGTCTTTCATTGGTTATTGTGAGGAAAGAGGGGCGTTTTCACGACGCAGAGCGGAGAGCCGTGCTGCGGGAGGAGCGAGCAGCGTGTTTCCGGTAAGGGCGACACAACAGTACTATCAGAACCGTTCTGTAAGAAAATTAAAGCAGACTTTAAAAATAATTTAATTCTATGTAATTCGATATCAACTTTATAATTAATTGTATTGTCAGGGAGCCATCTATCGAGCGTCGCGGAACACACGCGGCAATGGAAGCCGAGTTTCGGGAAATCGATGAGCTCGGGAACTGGAACGCCGTTTACCAGGTAAAGAACAGATTCTGGAGTCACTATTCTGACTATGATGCTGTAAATATTCATAACAACCCAAAACAATTTTGTTTTGTTTATTTGATTTGATGTTTATTTTTGACAGATCAGATTGCGCTGCTTAACTCAGAAAAAAAAACCGATTTGACAAGTTAATGAGATGACCTGAATTTGTCATTTTTAAACGGAGACAAAAATAGATATGGTGGGAATGAGGTCGTCTTTTATGAGAGGAAGTCTGTTATTAGTTGGATTGCCACCTTATCTACTTCTCTGACTCACTTGCAGTTTTTTAATAACAGTGATGAATGAATGGCATCCTAAACTGGATGCTGGTGGTCCCTCATAACCGTGTGCCATATAGTTTCTCCCAGCAAATCGTTTGCCACATATTTGTTTCACTAACAGATTGAAGCATTTTCATCACATAGACTTCTGTTTTACTGTAGGAGATTAGGCAGCAGTCCAGTGACCTACCATGCAAGATCGCCAAACTTCCAGAAAACAGAAGTCGTAATCGCTACAGAGACGTCAGCCCATGTAAGTGCGCCTCTTCCCCTGTTCGACACAGTGACTGACACCTAACGGAAGGGGCCTGTTATCAGCGAGCTGTTAAAGTCATTTCACACTGAAGATGTCATGTCTTTTTTTCTTCTCCCTTTTTTAACTCTTCCGTCACAAAGAGCGACACTGTTGCGGTTTCCTCTTTCTCTTTCTCTGAGTCTTTTTCCACAACAACCTGAAAAGGTCCTCAGCTCACAAAACACCACATTAAATAAATGCCTGTGTGTTTTATCTGTTTCAATTGGGTGTTTTCATCAGGAAGATGTTTTTGTTTCTTGTGGGGAACTGAGAACAGGACCTGAAAAAGAATCGTTCCACCGCTGAATTTGCAAAGCATCATGGGTGCACAGCTTAATCTCGCCCTCTTTTTTCACAGTTGATCACAGCCGTATTCATCTACAGATCGGCAATAATGACTACATCAATGCCAGTCTGATCGAAGTGGATGAAGCTCAGAGGAACTACATACTAACTCAGGTGACCTACTGACACTTACACCCCACATTTGCATCTGCTGAGGAAACTGATGCTGTGTTTGCACCTGCATGACATCTGACAAAAGCACTGAAGACTTTATTAACAGTAATAGGGACAAATATCCTGTGGAAAGCGACGGATTACACGTCAGCAGCGTCTTGTTTCTGTGTTCTGTGGGATTCTGCATTTTATGACTTAATACAAATATATGTAAACTTTAACAACTTAATCAGTCTTTTAAAATGTAATCAAATTAAAATATAAAAAATTATTTACAACAAAACATTACATTTTTATTATTTGGCAAATAAGATACTGCACAACAGAACTGTATACATTTAAAACTTGGATGGGAAAAAAAACTTGGTTGTGTGATATACCTTAAAAATAATAATAATATTTCTTTTTGAGAAGTTCATTTTAGTATACTTTTGTTTTGACTGCTTGTCGTGAAGATCCACGTTGTTCATTCACACAGAAACACAGAGATCACTTATTAGCGGCATGCACTGACTAGTTGTTGTGTTTTTTTCTGCTGTATGATAGGCTGTTAGATTAATCCATATAGAGTAAAAATATCCATCAGTTTATCATCGTTATTCATATACATTTTGATGGCGATCTCAATATGATAACTTTTATCGCCCAGCCCTATTTATAGGAGCATCCCTAAGAACACCTTTCCTTTTAAAAAAATCTGTCACATTGATGCATATGTTTATTTTGACACATTAACAGCCTTCATTCATTAAAATTATAAAACAGTCTCAGTCCTTGATTCTGATCGCTTCACCCAACGGTTCTATGTATCACATTCACTACATAACACCCCTAACATATGTGGAGTTCACGCCCGTGACTTATTCCCGATACATCCCTAGCCTCCCTAATTACTTACATAAAATGTTTATTGCATTAATAGACTTTTGCAATAGCGAACACTATTCGTTTCATGGCCTCATCACTAAAATTCACTGTGCCCATGACAACATTTAAAAAAAAACCAAAAGTTTTATTTGGTGGGTCACTATTAAAATTGCTAACATAACAAAATTTCAAACTAAATGAGTTATAAAATAATAGTGCTAAATGATACTGTACAATATGAGTAAAAGTAACAAAAAGTAACCTTCAAATGGTTCTTTTGTGATACATAAGACAAAAAGGTTAGGAAACACTGCATTGCTACACTAAAACAATGATAGGTAAGCAAGTAATGGGGGAACTTCCTGTCACCCCCCCCCCCAAATCTGGGTTTCGACATTTGCGTTGATGACGTGTCCCTTAGGCCGCCAATACCCCAGCCAACGTCACACACTGATATACTGCAGAGACATTACATTTTGACGCTCATGGCATCTACCAGAGTGATTTTCCCGCTTCTGTATCTGGAGAGAACACTGGGAAATGTTGTGAAATCTTGAGTTGAGTCAGCGGGACAGGTTTCCTTATTACGGTATACAGATAAATTAGCACACTGATGCTCTGAGACCCAGACTTGTCTCAACCTGCAAGCCTTGTTCAGTCAGAGCATTGCCTGCTACAAGCACAAACACACAAAACAAGCACACATTCCCACCAAAAATGTCATGTAAAATTGACTGCTCAAATGTGGGGTTTACTGAAACTTGAGGTCATGATGAATGAGTTTTCACTATAAGCAAAATGAATAGTCTTAAATACTTTTATTATAATTTTAAATTTAGTAACTACAGGCGTATTCACCAAACATGTCAAGCCTGAATTTTTCTGTCTCACATAATGTTCAAAACTTTAGGGTCAGTAAGTTGTTTTTTTTTTTGTTTTTTTTTTTAAGAAATCATTATTATTTTTTTATTTAGCGATGGTGCATTACATTGATCAAAAGTGACAGTTAAGACATATATAGTGTTAATTTTTATTAATTTAAAAAATAAATAAAATAAATGCTATTCTTTTGAACTTTTTATTCAAAGAATAACTTTGAATAAAGAGAAACCTGTATCACGGTTTCCACAAAAAAAGTAATCCACACAAATGTTTTTAACATTGATGATAATAAGAAATGATTCTTGAGCACCAAATCAGCATATTATAAATGTAATGATTTGTAAAGGATCATGTGACACTGAAGACTGGAGTAATAATGCTGAAAATGTAGCTTTGCCATCAGGAATGCATTACATTATAACATATACTGTATCACATGACATTACTTTAAATTGTAATAGCATTTCAAAATATTACTGAATGGTTATGCTGCTGTTTAGTCTTAAAACTCTGTTGCAGGACACATTCATGGTATTTTTGTTTTTAAAATGTATTATTAATACAGTACACCGGTATTGCTTGTTTTAAAAGTTGTGTTTGTGTTTAGGGTCCGTTACCAAACACCTGTGGTCACTTCTGGGAGATGGTGTGGGAGCAGCGCTGCCGAGGGGTCGTGATGCTGAATCGCGTTATAGAGAAAGGCTCGGTGAGAGGAACGCACTGAACCTGTATCTTTCTACCGTACCTGTAACATTGATACACGCTCACTTTGGTTACCTGCCTGAAACACTTCTACCATGCATATGGAGTGTGTATGTGAAGCTTGTGTTGTAAGCTTTTACTGTGTGTGTGTGTTGTGCAGGTAAAGTGTGCTCAGTACTGGCCTCAGCGAGAAGAGAGGGAGGCTGAATTTGAGGACACAAACTTCAGACTTACTCTGATCTCAGAGGATGTCAAATCGTACTACACAGTACGAGAGTTGGAGCTGGAAAATCTGTTGGTGAGACACTTCATCTCATCCAGTCATGCTTTTGCTCATCTGTCAATCTCTTATCATTCTGCTATTTTTAACTGAGATTTTATGTAGTGCTTATTCCGTTATTTTACTTTCATTTGGCCAAATTTTTGTTTTCCAAAAAAAAAAAAATGATTAATGCAATGTTCTTTATAGCTGGACGGCTTGTTGACTTGACTCAACGCTCTCAGGATACTACAGATGCTAGAGGCTCAGTTCAGACAAACACACACTCATCATGATTAATGTTGTGTCATGTGTGTTTAAAGACACAGGAAACACGGGAGATTCTTCATTTCCACTACACCACATGGCCAGATTTCGGCGTGCCAGAGTCGCCTGCGTCGTTTCTCAACTTCCTGATGAAAGTGCGCGAGTCGGGCTGTCTGAGTCCAGATCACGGCCCTGTCGTGGTCCACTGCAGCGCTGGCATTGGCCGTTCTGGAACGTTCTGCCTTGTAGACACCTGCCTTCTACTGGTGAGAGATGCCATATTTGCCGAACAAAATTGCTTTTTTTTATATTTAACTTTTTAAATAAAAGAGTATACTCATAGCATATAAACTAATATATATTATTCAAAAATTCTATTGGGTCATGACAATGACCCTTGTGCATTTGACGGATTGTGATATCCTAGTGAAATTTCATGAATAATGGTACTCAATAAAACCAAAAAATAATGGCACTAGTAATACCCTATCATTTAATATTTTGGGGCCAGTACAATACTTTTATTCAGCAAAGGAAGCATTATATTGATCAAAATTGGCGTTAAAGATTAATTGTTACTAGGGGTGTTGCGACATAAATATGTGATGATAACTGTGGGTGATATAAACGAAATGATCCACGAAATAGAGTTAGTTTTATCCAACACTTTTTTTTTTTTAAAAGTACAATTAATCCAAAAATTTAACATTCTGTCATCGTAAATACCCTCATGTCGTTTTTAAACCATTTTCGTTCATCTTTCAAACATAAATGAAGATATGAAACTTGAGAGATTTCCTTCTATTTTAAGTCCATTCCCGAAAACCTAAAAGATCCAAATAGATCATAAAGGCATCATAAATATAATCAATAGATTGGTCTAATCCAAACTCAAGTTTTCTGAAGAGACACGATGGCTTTATACGACAAACAAATTTACAATCGGAGCCGCTCTCTTCAAAGAGAAATCACAAACCTAATTTAAATCACCATATTGCATTTAAAGATTATTTAAAGCATTTTAGATGTTTAATTCTTATGGTAGTGCATTAATAGTGGTAGTAGATACGGGACATAGCGAGTCTGTGGTCACGTGGCTTGTCTGTAACATCTTTTGTGTCAAACACTTACATTTAATCAGTAAATTCAGTTAGATAGATAGAATAGGACTTTATATTGGGCTGTTATCAATCAAATTAAATCAGTATCAACAAAATTCATGAATGTTGAAAAAAAACAGTCCTGGGACTTTTTTTGGAACTATTTTCATTGGTGAAATAGAACAAAACAGGCAATAATGTGTCTAAATTGTAAGTCACCTTAATATTAACTTCTTGTTTATTAAACTACTGTATAAATCAATCTCACATTTGTAAATATGCTGATATTTTGAGAAAAAGATATTAACTATATTGAATGATATAAATCTAAAAGACATACAGAGGTGTTTTTGTCCCTTATCTTGAATATTGACCCCAAATATTTGAAAAGTAGTGTAATTATTTTCTAAATATTATATACAGTACTAATAAACTGAAATGCAACCCTCAAGTATTCCGTAAACAACTAGTAATAATAATAAACACACACATCCTTTAAACAACTACTATTGTGTGTTCTCAGATGTCCCAGAGGGAAGATCCATCATCAGTACGCATCCAGGAGGTATTGCTGGAAATGCGACGATACCGCATGGGTCTGATCCAGACAGCTGATCAGCTGCGTTTCTCTTACCTCGCTGTCATTGAGGGTGCCAAGTACATCATGGGAGACACGTCTGTACAGGTAATGCTATGGGATGTTAAAGAAACCCACATATTTGAAATGTTTAAACTTGGTGTTCTGAAATGTTTCGTTTCTTGACTCTTTGCTGAGGGTGTAGAGCTGATAGATGCACTAACATTCAAAAGTGTTGGGTTGTAAAAATAATTTTAAAATGTTTTTAAATGTCACTTTTGTGCTCTCCAAGGATGCCTTTATTTGGTAAAATTACTATAAAAAGTTATACTGTCAAATATTATTACCGTTTAAAATAACATCTCCATTTTTTTATAATCTAATAATTTATTCCTATGATGGCAAAGCTGAATTTTCAGCATTATTACTCCAGTCTTCAGTGTTACATGATCCTTGAGAAATCATTATAATATGCTGATTTGCTGCTCAAGAAACATTTCTTATTATTATCTGTTGAAAACAGTTGCTCTGTTTAATATGTTTGTGAAAACAGTTTTTTTCCCCCATCAGGATTCTTTAAATATAAACTTCAAAAGAAATAGAAAATGTCATGTATTGACTGTCACTTTTAATCAATTTCCAGGATTAGATCACCTAAAAATGAGAATTATGTAATAATTTACTGTTATCATTTACATAATTTAAGGCTTTTGTTTATCTTTGAAACAAATGAAGATTTTTAGAAGATATCCATGAATCGAGTGGTTCAATAAGGCTTCAAAAGAGATTTAATTAAGGTTTTTATTCACAAATAAACATTGATCAGCGAACATGCATAAAGCTTTCAAATTTGGTCACGGAAGATCAAGCAAGTGCAAGAACCAATGAGGTTCATTCTTGCTCATCAAGCAAGGACAGTTGAGCCTCTGTTTATGTTTTGCTGATCAATGTTTATGTGTGAAAAGCCTAAATTCAATCTGTTCATCACATAAAGTGTCTCTTCAGAAGACTAGGACTAAACAGCTTGATTCAAATGGAATCATTTTACATTATATAACTTTTGAAGCAGTTTTGGGTGAATAGACTTTAACTGGAGGGACATAAAGCTCTCAAATTTTATTAAAAATATCTTAATATTTGTTATGAAGATGAACGAAAACCTTGTGTTAAAAACTAAATCTTTAATGCATCTTTGTTAATTTACATTTTTAAAATCCTTACATTTTTTGAATGTTAGTGTACTGTTTTTCTGCATTAATTTGAAAGATTTATTTTTACCATTAAAAATTAATCATCAAAAAATAATTTTTAGTCATTTTTAAATCATGTAACTGAAAGCGACTTACATCATCATATGATATAGGCCTACCTTTAATGTCAAAACATACTTTTACCGTCATATGTAACATTTTGTTCATACCGCCCACTTCTGGTAGGCTGGATTGATCAGTGAAGAATTTGTATTCATGTGTGTGAGTAGGTGTCTTGGAAGGAGTTATCAAATGAGGAGGATCTCCCCCCTGAATTCACTCCTCCTCCCAGGCCACGGCCCCCAATAGATCCTCCTAACGGCAAAGACGACCTGGTGAACTCTGACCCCACACACTTCTTCACTGAGATCATAAAAAACAGTGCAGAAACCTGCGCAAACAGGTCAGCCGATCTACTCCCAACATATTCTCTCTGGTTGTGCCCATCCACACCCAGCAGCCACATTCAAACATTTTTTGTTGCTGTTTTCCCAGTGCACCCCAGACGTTCACAGACGGGCCCGACCTACGCAGACGGATGGTCGCAGCTGCTGAGGTTGGAGCGACGCCGCAGTCAAGCGAACAACTCAACGACCCAATCGTTCCAAGAGAAGCCCCTCCCAAACCTGCGCGGCCTCCGCCCAAGACTCCCACCACAGAGGCTGTTCCTGCTCCCGCCAGTGGAGCGTGGAGCCCCCTGATGGCCAGTGTGTGTATGTGCACGGTCCTGGCTGCAGGTGCTTATGTCTGTTACCGCAGCTATTTCCACTGATGCCCTGTCTTTCGTTCCGTCTCTTTCTCTATCCCTCCATCTGCAGGCTATTGGTGGGAAAAGAGACACACACACACACATTCTCAGCTGGACCTGTCTCTCTCAGCTGAGCCCATCTTACTCTCTCCCAAGTGTTTCTGGGGAAGAGTTATAGAGGCTTTTCTCTGCCAAACTGCTGTCGTCTCCCTCTATTTACACTCTTACACACAATCTAATAAACGTGTGTCCGTTTAAAACCTCAGGGCCTCACAATTCAGGTGTTGCTACCTAGACGTTATATACAGGTAAAAGAGAATCCAAAAGACTGTTATTGCTGCAGTAAGTAAGGGAAATTTTTGTGTGTATGTATCTCAATCATATGGAATTTTGCAGTTTATCAGTGATGGTTTTGGATGGAGCTGCACAGGAGGTGAGCTCATAATACATGCTGAACACACAAATCTGCTGTACCTAATAGGGGGAGGACACGAGTAGTCTTCTTTTCATCCTTTTTTTCCCCCCATCCTTTTGTGTGTATGCCAAAGGTGACACTGGCGTTTCTTCTGTGTCCTCGTTCATTCGTTCTCTGTCAATACCATTTCCAAAAAGTTCAGACCATCTAAATTGCTGGAGCTGATGTCAAACCTCAGTCAGATCCAATCTTGCAGATCTGCTGGTCCTTCAGAGGCCCACTGCAATAAAAAGAACTGCGGCTATTTCACAAGAACTCGCGTTTTAGTTTATTTAAAAAAAATCTAAAATCAGGCAAGCTTTCTTAATGGGTCTTTACCCCCAAATGTGGGTACATTTAACTTAAAGCGAGCTTTGGAAATCAAGGGAAAGAAAGCAAGTTAACTTTAATGATGGGACAGCATTTAGTGTGTTTCATCTAAGAATAAGCTCATTCCTAGATAATAGATTATTAAATTAACAAAGGTGTGGCATAGCTCAACCAGCAGGTGGCAGTATTATGTTTTTTTTTGTTGTTGTTTCTTGTATTCCCCATTAGAGAATAGTGATTCATGGGACAGGTTTTGATTTTTAAATTCAAAAAATTGTTCCCAGCTGCAATACAGATACGTTCAGATGCTTCTGGCCTTTGTCACATGATTTGAACAGTGTGCAGTGCAGTCCGACTAACCAAAAAACAAACAAAACACCAGCACCGAATGAATGCAAAGAGAGAAACGATCAGTGACAGTGAGCTGTCTTTGTGTTTTACCGTTTTATCGTATTGTTGTCATAGTAATTATTATCTAGCGAGATTAACTGCAGACTGGCATAAACATTTCCTTCAAATCAAACCACGCTGCAGAACTGTTACTTTTGAACAATTTGTGAACAAGTCAAAATGCAGTAACCTCAAAACAAATGAAGCCTTTTCTATAGGTGTATTGAGGCCTGAAATGCTTTTAATTGTGACTTCGCTTTGTGTGATGACTTTTTTACTGCTGCTTGATCAGTCCAGAATGGTAATTTTTGGGTTACTGGGTGGTTTGTCCTGTTTGTAGAGGTTCAATGTTTCTGGTTTGAAGCTTCTGCCACCAATCCATCATAGTGACTCAGAATCTGGTCCTGTAGCTGGACCACAGAATGTAAACTCTCTCTTCTTGATAGCTTTATTTACACACATATATAGAGAAATATATTTGTCTGTGTCATTGTTTGTCTTCTTTCAGTTATCTTTGGACTGGTAGACATCAGATATCTTTGGCCTTTGTATTTAAGGCTTAAGAATCCCCTGCAACCTGTTGTGTTCTTTGTAATGTTTATTATCTTTTTTCTTTTTTTTTTTGTAAGAAAAGCATATGCTTTGTTTGCATATGTTTTCCAGTTGGATTTAATGACAGTTAAAATTTAATTTTTCAGACCGAATACAGAGCAGACGCTGTGTTAATAAATGTGTACATCTCTGATGATCTTCTGTTTTTTATTTTGTTCCTATTTCGTTCTTATTCCCTCATGTGACGGTGAGAGAAGTTCCTCTGATTTTTTTATGAAATCTCATCGAAAACTTTGAATGAAATAGCTCTCCATGAGTTTTAATGTTAAAAAAAGCTAAATCATAGATTAGAGACTCAAAAATACATGTGAAGTGTGATGTAGTTTGAGCTTGTTTAATATGCATCATCCTATTATTTAGTTTAAGCTCACATTTGATACCACAATTAAAACTCAATGTAAATGTATAGGTCTGGATTATGGACTGGGCCTGATCTATCTCAATACTAAAAGGAATTGAACCAGGGTCCTCAGTGTACAATGCAAGCAATTTTCAGCTGTCCAACCTACCAAATCATAAAGAAAAATAAACTAAAGTATAAGATTTTTTTTTTTTAAATGCCTCCATTAAAGGAGTAGTTCACTTTAAAAAGAACTTTTGCTGATAATTTACTCACCCCCATGTCATTCAATCAAGATATCCATGTCTTTCTTTCTTCAGTTGAAAAGAAATTAAGGTTTTAGATGAAAACATTCCAGGATTTTCACCATATAATGGACTTCATTGGGAACCAAACAGTTCAAGGTCCAAATTAGAGTTTCAGTGCAGCTTCAAAGGGCTTTAAATGACATCAGAAGATGAATTAGGGTCTTATAGGACCCTTCGAGTCATGACTCGAAAAAAGATTTGTTCATTTTGATGAACGAGTTCGAACAGGAGTCACGAACGCTCATCACAGAACAGAGCAAGGTGAGCATTTGTGTTTATAAAACTTAGAACTTTATTATTTATTTTTTCTAAATGCCCAATCGTTTCGCTAAATAAGACATTTATTCATCATCTGGTGTCGTTTAAAGCCCTTTGAACAGTTTGCACTGAAACTCTCATTTAAACCTTGAACCGTTTGGTTCCCATTAAAGTCCATTATATGGAGAAAATCCTGGAATGTTTTTATCAAAAACCATAATTTCTTTTCGACTGAAGAAATAAAGACATGGACATCTTGGATGACATGGGGGTGAGTAAATTATAACCAAAAGTTTTTTTTTTTTAAAGTGAACTCCTTTAATCGTCTCTATTAATATAAATATATTTGTACTGCATGTAAGGAAGTAGAGATGAAAAAGACATTTATAAAATATCTAAATATAAAATGATATAAAAATGGACATATATATATACACACACACACGGTTTATTTATTTAGTTCTTTTTTTGTGTTTGACAGGACCTGTGAATTATATCAGCGTACAATCACAATTGTTATTGGCGGACGTGTCCTTCAGAATATCTTAGGTCAGGTGATTACATCTCTGACGTCAATACACACATAAAAAAACCCTCCATGTGGCCAGTGGAGGGCGCCTCAGGATAAGTACCTCACTTCTTGGCTCTTATAAGGTCTTTCACAATAAGCAAACTTTAACTTTTTTTAATAACTTGTCTGAACTCGTGTTGTTGCAATCTAATAACATGTATTTCAGAGTCAGTTAATTGTGACTTTTCACAAACCCATCCTCATGTTGGCATGTTCACACTGCAAAAATGCAGATATAAATCCACAGGCTTTCCTAAACCACATCAGTATCTGTCTGAGAGGCTTTACTTATGACAAGAGTCATCAGCTGTAATGTTTCTCTTGTTTACGTGCTGGAGTGTCAGCACAGTACAGCTGATACTCTCATGCATTTCCTGTCACATTACCTTGCCCTTTTAGCAATACCTCACAGCTTCAAATAAATGATTTTGAGCACATTTGTAAAGTCTTATTATCCCAGATGGACTATTTCTGTGATAAACAAAAGGGATTTCTAGACTGTTTTTAGAGGAGGGATTTCTAGAATGTTTTACAAGTCTACTTACAGTACATACAGTACAGGACATTTCATAACGATTCTGTGCTGCTTTTGAGTTGGTTTCAGTTGATGCTAATGACGTTCTTCTGACGCTGCTGGTCTGAGGCGACTGATTTGTGGTTGTCTTGGCCTGTTTTTACTTTTAAACTAGTTTGTGTTGGTTTATACTTGTCTGAAAAGGTCCAAAGTCAGTTTTTCGTCTCATGTGCCTAAACAAATGATTGGAATGTATCAATTAGAAGTGATTTATCACTGACAAGCTGTTCATCCCATTTCCTGTGAATTAGCCGATATGTGACATTAGTCTTCCCATCAACAGTTCACTTGTTTGGTGTCACTCATTTTTATCTCTCTCGCTGTTTTTCAGGGTGATTCAGCAGTTTGAAATCATGTTTTGGGTTGCGGGAAGCAATTTATTAATTGTTTCTGGCCTTGTTGAAATTAAATTCAGATTCGGTAGCCTATATATCAAGCTATAGATGTTGTTGTTGTTTTTCTAAAATCTATTATTTCATCACATATTGCTAAAAACAGTATTCTTCCACGCCCACTCGTGAAGTGCTGACATTAAATGTCATTTTGAATCTTGTGATAATACTGATTTATCTAACACTGACACACACGCAGTTTCCCTGATATTCTCAGGGCCGTATTCAAACTGGTTTGGATGTAAACAAACAGGAAGCTAACATTTAGCATGAATGACTCGAACATGTAAGTGTCATTATAGAAATTAATGGGATTGTTCCAGTCTGTAAACGTGTCTGACAGTCTTAACTGTGTTCATAACTGTAAGCAAATTCTGTTGTAGGTTAAAATTTACAGTAGAGGTGAGTGTGTTCTCAAGTATGCTTTGTGGTTCACAAGTATGTTGGTTCACACTATTCAGGAATGAGTGTGTGAGAGCATGAGTCAGGGCACTCCTTAACTCGTGGTGCTTTGACGTAAAACAGGCAAGACAGAACAGGCTGATCCAATCATCCAACTACTAGGGAAAAACACTGAGCTGGGCGGGGCTTAGTCCCGGAAACACTTAAAAAGACAGCGAACACGAAACTCCAGCTGGGGCTTGGGGTCAGTTATGGGTTCAGGTATCAAACAGCTGCTGCTTATTATTTCTATAGCAAATTTTAAGAGTGCAGACAACAAACTCGAGATCTATGAAACACAGCTTGGCCTGTAAATTTAGAGTAAAATTATTTGGATTGGAGTTTTTGGCAAGCGCATCTCCTGGTCTCTCTTTCCTGTATGTCCCTCCCTTTGTTCTGTCTCCTCCCATTTCCGTTCCTTTTGGAATATTTCCTGGGAGCAACAGAATTAGGAAACTCCAGAAAGGAAAAAAAAGAAAAGAAAACTGTGCTTGAGTGACTCAGGTTCTTACTCAATCTTGATCAATGTCAAACCTCAGATGTTTAAACACATTTGTATTCGGTACAACTTTAACACAGTAAAAAAATCTGAAAAGGAGCAGCAATAGAAAACGAATAAACAAGACAGAATTGTCAGGTGACAATCTGGTTGTTTAATTGTGCTTCCCATTTTAAAGAAATGTATGAGGCACTAGCATTGTTCTGAAACATAGTGAGCATTTTAAAAACACAAAGGGTGTTCTGAAAGGCTGGCAACTTAATCCAAAATGGCGGACGAAGTGAGAAATGTAATTATAAACATAGGCCTACTTGAAAATCATTCAATACTAAAAAAGTAAAAACTTTTTTTTGCCAAAAATTAGCAAATTTGACAAAATGTACTGTTTTGTGCTATGTTTGTTTATTAGAATGGCAATGTGTTAGCTTAGCATCATGGTAGCATCAAATTGAAATCTACACTCTAAACAATGTTGGGTTGTTTGAACCCAAATTTGGGTAAAATATGGACAAACCCAAATATTGGTTTCAAAATGTAATTTCAAATTTCACTTTCAACTGTGCATTTTTTAAATTGCATTTTAACCCAACATTTGGGTTTGTCTATATTTGACCCAAATTTGGGTTGAAACAACCCAGCATTTTTAGAGTGTATCGAAATCAATGGCAAATTGAATCTCCCATAATGCTCTTTGAATTGGTTGCATACTATAAAATGACGTGTGTGCCATGTATTTTTATGCTTATTAGAGCATTATGCCGTTAGTTTAGTAAAATGCTACGCTCTAAAAAAAAATGCTGGGTTTGGGTCAAATATGGGTAAACCCAATTGTTGGATAAAAAATGCAATTCATAAATTTAACCCAACTGCTGGGTTTGTCAATATTTGACCCAAAATTGGGTTAAAACAACCCATAATATCAAACTCAACGTGAAATTTTAGCTTGAGTTCCACGTGTTTAGAACGCCATGTTTTATGCCATTAAGCTCATGTCAAAAATGTGATATGAAGAGACACAAAAATGCAATGTCTAGAAAGTTTTTTTAAAAAGTTAAACTTCTTTGAACATTTTTTAGAACAGCAGATGTGCAAAGGACTGTAAAAGAATGGTAAAATAATACTGTTTTAGAATAAAGAATCATTTTAAAATGATGAAAAATACAATTTAACCCAATATGTGTGTATCTCTGTATTTTTTATGATCATTAAAGTAACTTTATTATTTTAGCAGCATGCTGGAATTAAACTCTGCCAAAGTTGACGGTTGACAGAAAGGCAGCTCACCAGGATTTAGAGTTGGAACCCTCTGAACCCAATAGCATGAACTGTGTAACCCTCAGATTACCAAAGTAAGTCAAAGTAATGTCAGTGTATACAAAATGATCTTGAAAGCTTTTGCCATTATGACTGGAGCAAAGCAGCTAAAATATCTCTTGAGTTTCATTATTACACTTGTTTATGCTTAGGTAAATGGAAAAAAGACATGCTGCAGGTCATTGTGTTTTGGGACGCTTTTGGTCTATTTGAGGGCACCCCTCACCACATCTTGTTTTCTTTTAAGTTGGTTACCTTGGCAACAAGCGCGTGCACTGTAATTTCCTGTGGCTATGTACGCTGCGTGCGCAACTGCGCATGCACTCCACTTCAGAGTTTTACGTAAACAGCTAAGCTCGGTGCTTCCCCTTCTTTGCGACTAGCGCTTCCTTCCTCGCACGTACACAAAATGTTGTGACCTGCTTAAAATTTGAGATCTTCCACAAGTGTCCTATCGTTCACCACCTTTGCATCACAGTCGTCATATTGACGCTTTGTAAGTTTGACAGGGGGATGTTTTCATTCTCAGGACATGAAGTGCAAAACAGCACGTTTTCAACACTGCATACCCTCTAATTTTCAAATAGCAGGCCTGCTGACATCTTGCAGAAAAACAGCATCAGTATGAATTTGATTCAAAATGTGATTTTTTGTTTTCTCACCCAGTAGTGTATTTCAAAATTCATGTTTTAGCGGGTGCCTTATGAACAGGGCAAATAGGGTGAGGGCCTCCAAATCCTAAGGCCACAGATAAATAGTACAAACTGATAACTAGGGCCCTTGGTCCTCAGCACATTCAGAACAAGTTGAAATTTTAGTTTCCAAATGTTAGCTTAACAAAAACACACATTTTCTAGTTTGTTGAGCCAAATTGTCCCTGTTATTTACCCAACTATGTCAGAAAAAAAAGTGCAAAAACAGCTTGTCACTGGGGTGGGGCAGTACCCTTAAATGGACAACTTTGTATCTTATTTACGCATAGTACTTAAAGGGTGTCTTTAAGGTACTAAATTGGACCTTTTGTGCAACATGACATCATGACTTTTGCGTAAACATACACGCCACTTTCGAGTCAAGTGGCGTGTTATCTCTACGCATTTTGAGCTATCCGCATGTATGTCTACGCCATTAACGTCCGAGTGATTCCGCGTGTCTGTACACGCCGTCAAATGTCCGCGCGAAGCGAAGAAAATGTACATCTACATCTGGGGAGCGATCTTTTTTTTCCTAGGATGGTAAGGGAACAGTCACAGTGACGGTTAGGTTTAGGGACGGGGTTAAGGTAAGTCATATATTTATATATACAGTAATAACGTTAAGTCAACGGCGTTCATAAACACGCTGAAAAGCGATTATGCGTGTTGATAGCACACCAAAAATGGAAATACGAATTGGCGTGTCATACACACACTACTTCATAAGATCAGTCTGTTTTGTGGGTAGACAAGGTACAAAGTTACAAAAGGTAAAATTATATTATGGCAAAAAAAAAATTTCTGACAGTGTAGGAAAAAAAAAAAAACTGATATCAAAGAGTTAGCCAAATGTGTTGTCACGATAAAAAGTCACGCTTTAACACCACAAAGAATAAAAGTCGCGATGAAACACCACAAAGAACGCCAACTAGAATGTACGTTCTGCGCGTGGGTTTGTTGTTTCATTAACTCTATTATAGAGATGGAGGCAGGAATGTTAGGCTGCTGTCACTTTAAGAGCTCCAGTTTACTGTTACACATGTCCGCAAATGGTTTAAAATCATATTAAAATGCACAAAGGAATCGATTACAGGAATCGAAATGTAAATTTTATAACAATCCGATTCCGAAATCGGAATGAGAAGCCGTTTAGTGCGCACGTGAGTGGTGCATGTGAGTCTTTTGTTCTTGAATGGTTTTAAATCACATTAAAATGAACAGACAGGAACCGATAAGCAAAATCGAAATGCACGTTTCTTATCAAATCACCTGTTCTTGGACATTTGGAACCGGTTCTAAAATGGAACTGGTTCTCGATACACATCCCTCGCACTGGTTCGTGAAATAGAACAGCCAATCAGAGTGATCTCTCAGATTCAACGTGCCCAGTCAGCCAAAACGCCACAGACAGGGTCTGATTCGACAGGACCAACATTGCGGAACACACTGCAAAAACTGAGCTGACAGACACTTAACGATGGCCCAACTTTGGATGCCTCATGGGACCATGATCGGGCCCGGTTTACACATCAGGAACCTGGTCTTTTAGTGTTTTGCCTATAAAATCCCATACAAAGTTAATGGGTCATTTATGTCTTGTGTGATCATTGTTTGGCCACTCACTCATGCATGTCAGTTTTCAGTTACATTTTCCATTCTGTTTTTCAGCATAACACTGACAGCATGACTCAACGTTTTTGAGAAGACGTGACTCAGCAGCTATCCTCACAGGTGCAGGGCTGACCATGACATAAAACCCACAAAGGTCCAACACAAAATCATCTTGTGGTTTCCTCCATGTAATTCATTGAGGGATCTTTCCCAGATTGCATCAGGGGCATCTGTGAGCCACATTAAGACTTCAAGCGGAAATGAGTACAACTTTAACCTTAAATAACTTTTTTTTTTTGTTCAGTCCTTAGGTAGCGTTTACATGGAGTTTTGATCTTTTGGTATCAAATAATGTCTCTCACTCACACTTACACTCACACACTCACAAAATGCTCTGATATTAGAATCAGGTATTACTGTGTATGCATATAGCGAAGCGGTTTTTTGTGCAATAGACTGACAACTTTGAAGAATATTTTTTCTAACTAATTTCTGAGTCATGGGTCTGGCTGTAAAGGGTGTGTCTGGAGTTTCAGGAGTGTTCAGTAGGGCAGAGTGTGTTTCTGGGATCTTAGACTGGGCTTTGTTGTATTTATCTTTCCTCCTTTCATACAAAGTAAGATTAAACACAGTAATCATAGGGGTTTTGTGCTCAATTTTAAAATGCTACATTTCCTCATAGCACTGCATCATAAAACACAATACTGCTTAGCAATGCGGGAAGCTGTAGAGTCTACCTGGGGTCAGTGAGAGAGAGCCCAAAGTCAAGGCCTGACCCCATGTGTGTAATCATTCTTTGGGTTTTTAAAGTTCAAATGCATACATTGTAAAGAGGGAGGGATCTGCATTATTTGAGAGCTTAACAAGCCAATATGTCACCAATTGTGACCACAGTGGTCTTTATCCAAAGTCCAGTCAAGTGTTTGTGAAGTCACCCATTACTGACCAAGATATCAACAACTTGTGTCTTTTTAAGTGAATAGAAATATGTACACTCAAATTTAAGATTTATGTATTGGAATGGCATTTAAATTTCCATCAATTTGGATTACACAATTAGACAACATTAACAAATAAATGTAATATGATGCATATAGGTAAGTCATACATAAATACGTGACATAAGATTTCTGTATTAGTACTTTAATTTGTTTTAAATGCACAATAACGAGGTTTATATCATTATCATAAATCAATTTAGTTTGTTTCAAACTCATACATTTTAACCAACTGAATATCACTTTTTCCACAGCTAGCCATATTGAAAGCATACTTTTTTAATGAATAATGTAAATTTCACAATAACCAGATGTACACTGATTCCAAGCAATTTTTCATTTTGAAAATATGATTATTTAAATAAACCCAAACTGATGCAAATAGTTAAACTATATATGGCTTGATTTTTTGAGTGCAGAAATCACATATGTTTCTTACCGGTTTTCTATATGTATGACTGACATTCATACATAACTTTTATTAGTTGATGTTAAAACTGTTTTTAAATGCAAATTTTTTTTAAATTTAGTATCGTTTGAGCATATTTGTTGATATAAAGAATGTAAAAAAAAAAACAATATTTATACATTTTATGATAAAAATGTGGTGTGGTGTTTGCATCCAAAAACTTGCTGGTCTCTAAATATGGCTCAGATCCCTCCTTCAATGTATATGTATGGCATTTTCCAGCTATTTTATCATCTACCAGGTGAAGTCTGGTTCAAAAAGCTATAGCATTCCTCACTTCAACAAGTTGCACAGTTTTATGTCCATTTCACAAGTTGCATGCCACGGTTTATTAGACTTATTGGTTTGTTAAAATCCCTAAGTAAACACCATAATAAAATTGATACTTGCTAATAAAACAACTTGAAGTAGATCATTAAATGCACACAGCAACCTTGGTGTTATCAAGAGCTTTCGTCAGTTGAGTTCTGACTTTTCCTGCACTCTTGCTTTCTGCGTTTTTTGCGTTTTCTTGTTCGCATTATCTCTGCAGGAAGGAAGAGATCCAATATAGTGATGTGGGTTGAGTGCCACAGTCGGTTTGTCAGACAGTTAAGATTCCATCACGTGAGTTTAAGAGAGGTTATTCGTACGTACATGCACACGCAACCAATATCAGTACCCTCTGAGACTGTGGCCTATTTTGAGCCGCCTGCACTGATTGTCTATCTCATGTTTAGAGGTGAAGAGAGCAGATGCAACCTTTACGTTGTTGGAGCCCCTCGCATATGGTGAGATGGCAGATGGAAATACGCGTTTGTGAAGAAAATACAGTAACATCATCAGTGCAAGGAACCGATCTCCTCAAAAAGCACTGCGTATTTTGGGCTACCGGGACAACATCTGAGCCCTCAAGCAAAAATAGAACAAAGACAAAATGGTCTTTTATGAATGCTGTAAGATTTAGTGTCTAACTATTTCAAATGCTTATTTGGTCAAAGGTACAGTAAAAAACTTACTTAAAATTACTGTTTTTGAAATGTAATTATTTGATGGAAAATCTAAATTTTCAGCATCATTCAGTGATCCTTGGTGCTCGAGAGTGTCATTTCTTATCAATGTTGAAAATAGTTGCTGGTTAATATTTTTGTGTAGCCCATAATACATTTTTTCCCCCCAAGGATTCGTTAAATGTAAAGTTCAGTACAGCATTTATTTGAAATAGAAATCAGAATGACGACACAGACCCCAGAAGGCCTGTTTTGACTAAGAAAAAAAAAAACACACCCAGCAACCATAATGCACTAAAACCACTTTCAACATGTTAGCCACCACATACAATGCCCAGGCAACTACCCACAGCACCCTGTAATCTTAGAGTTAAGTTTTGCGCTGGTAAGCACAGCTCACATTTTCTTCAGAAAACTGAAAATCTAGTTTTATTTTCTGTTGATTTCTGCAATGTGAATCTTTGAATAAAGAAAACAGACCTGGTCATTGGTGTGCTTATATTTCTCACGCTATCACATTTGTATGCAACAATGGCATGATTTTCCAGTTCATAATTGATTAAGCTTTATCAATCACACTGATCTCCAAGATAATCTTCAAACATCTAAACACAAACAAGACATTTTTGCTTAACAGGCCAAAGCCTTAATGGGATAGTTCATCCAAAATTTTAATCCTTTAATCAATTACTCATCTATCCTCATGTCGTTCCAAAATTTGTATGACTTTCTTCTGCATAACATATATATATATACAGTACACTCACCTAAAGGATTATTAGGAACACCTATTTCTCATAATGCAATTATCTAATCAACCAATCACGTGGCAGTTGCTTCAATGCATTTAGGGGGTGTGGTCCTGGTCAAGACAATCTCCTGAACTCCAAACTGAATGTCAGAATGGGAAAGAAAGTCATTTAAGCAATTTTGAGCGTGGCATAGTTGTTGGTGCCAGACGGTCCGGTCTGAGTATTTCTTCTCAGTTAGTGAAAGATTGTCTCGCACAACCATTTCTAGGGTTTACAAAGAATGGTGTGAAAAGGGAAAAAACATCCAGTATGCGGCAGTCCTGTGGGCAAAAATGCCTTGTTGATGCTAGAGGTTAGAAGAGAATGGGCCGACTGATTCAAGCTGAAGAGCAACTCTGACAGAAATAACCACTCGTTACAACCGAGGTATGCAGAAAAGCATTTGTGAAGCCACAACACGCATAACCTTGAGGTGGATGGGCTAAAACAGCAGAAGACCCCACTGGGTACCACTCATCTCCACTACAAATAGGAAAAAGATGCTACAATTTTCAAGAGCTCGCCAAAATTGGACAGTTGAAGACTGGAAAAATGTTGCCTGGTCTGATGAGTCTCAATTTCTGTTGAGACATTCAGATGGTAGAATCAGAATTTGACTTAAACAGAATGAGAACATGGATCCATCAGGCCTTGTCACCACTGTGCAGGCTGGTGGTGGTGGTGTAATGGCCTACCTGAGCATTGTTTCATTGTTGCCACCATGTACCCATCCTCTGATGGCTACTTCCAGCAGTATAATGAAATATGTCACAAAGCTTGAATCATTTCAAATTGGTTTCTTGAACATGACAATGAGTTCAATTTTGGACTCTATAGACTTCCAGTGCATTGAGAAAGAAAAAAAAAACAATTAAAACGTATAGGCCTGGTTTCACGGACAGGGTTTAGATTCTGCCTTAATTTCATTAAGACATTTGAGTACCTTTTATAAACATGGCTTAGAAAAAAACATTGCTGGTGTGCATCTTGAGACAAAACAATGGGATTAACATATTTTTAGATATGCCAGTGCAAGTTGCGTTCATTTAAAACAGCTCAAACATGCATTTTGTCTTAAGCCTTATCTGCGAAACCGTGGCTTCGTGTTCAGTTCTACAGAAGTAAGTTATTTAAGTTTGGAACGATATAAGGAAGAGCAGAATGTTTAGATTGAATTATCCCTCACTGTATAAAGTGATCAATATACTAACTTAAAAACGCGAGGAAACCCGTATGAAGTAAATAAACCTCCTGAACACATACCTTAATTTTTTCAATTACGCATGAAGTTTGATCACTTTTTACAGTTTAAACAAATGCTCTCCAGGTAGTGGTACCATGGAGATTAAGGTTAGCAAACTTTAGATATTAGTGTTCAGTAGTTTTATTAAAGGATCAAGTGAGAAACGATGACACCTGAACGTGTGGCTAGTGATGTCCGTAGTCACTGTTCTGTTCTATTTTGTTGTTTTGCAACAACAGGAAGGCTGTCAGTTGCTCAACTGTGTCCTGCATGATGTGAGCGCTACGACCCAACATCGTGGCGGTCGTCGTAAGCCACTGCGCAAGCGTCACAAGGCAGAAAAGCAGAAGTGCAACAGTGTCGAAATCTGGGCCAGTGTCCTGCTGGCTCATGGCTCCACCTCTTACGGCCATTGTGGACGCCTGAGTTCCCGGCAGCCACGCCGCAAGGACCCCCGGATGTTCATAGCCAGCGTCATTCACTCGAGCCCAGGAGAAAGAGAAGAACGGTGACAAAAAGATCGAGAGAAACAGGGAAGTGAGGGATTAATGAAAGCGTTTGAAATTGGTACATCACAGCACTTTCAAACTGCTGACCTCATCCCCACCCTCAAAGCTACTTTTCCACACCAAGTAGTAGACCACAATGATTCTATAGTTATCTTGCAGATAACTCATTTGGATGCAGGTTCGAGTCAGGCCTAAACCACATCTCAGTCTTGTTTCAACTCTCTGTACTTTCCTGTTGACAAAAAGCTAATAAAACAATCTAAAAACGAACTAATGTACATGTAAAAAAAAATGTCGACAGTGTGCACCTACAATATTCCAGAGTACATTCCTGTGGACCTGATGTCTTTTCAAACAAAAATGAATCATTTGCTAGTTTCACTCATGCCATAAAAGTGACGTTGACCACTTGGGAAGGTGTCAGAAACTCATTGACTATTAATCTGTCTGCTAGGGTGTTACGACCCTTCTTTGGCTCTCAACCGTCTGGGAATTTTTTGATTTATTGTTCACCTTTGATACGTTGGCCGTGTTTTTTGCAACAATGATGCTGTTAATATTTAACCATAGCATTTTATATTGGGACAGTACTACCTGGCCTTTTCGAGACGGTGGAGAACTTATTAAGGGGCCTGAGAAGGTTGTTTTGCAGTAAGAACCAGCTGAGAGAAATTCTTTTCATTTAAAATGTGTTTTCAAGGAAAAGGGTCATTTAAGGGAAGTGAGAGGACAACCACATGCTAAAAATATGCCAAGGAAGCTTGAATCCGTTTGATTTAATTGAAAACGTTTTGATTTCCGTATATGATTAAGATTTCGGTATGACAAAGTACAATTCTTGAGAAGCAGAAAATGGCCGAGACAAAAATTGCTTTAGGCCATATGAGTTTTTTTTCATTGTTTCTAGATAAGATGCATGAGTGTGTGGGATGAAGGCTTGACAATCCAGTGTAGACTGGATCATATTAGTATCAGCAGGTCGGCTGGCAGCGTGACGCAACCATTCGTTTACTGACAGACGTTGCACTATTGCCGGTAAAATCCTGACTGGAAGCGGGTGGGGCATTGCTCTCTAGTAAAAGGGGAAAAGAAACTTGTACTCCTGACATTGGAAACCCCTGTTTTAGCAATCAATGGTGCTCGGAGACTGGGACACAAACTAAATAAACAAAGTGAAATGCGTAAAGTAATTCACAGGCACTAAGTATTATTTTTTTTGGTTTGCATCTTCCGCTTAATCTGGTATTAACAATGCAAACATCTCAAGAAAAGTAAATAAAGCACAGAAAAATCCTGTTCAATAGATTCAAATAGTGTAGGTCAAGTTTTTGTTTGCTCTTGTACACTTAAACAGTCCACCTAACAGATGTTGATTGATAGAGTCTAAAATAATTGTATTTAATGAGAGTATCTAAGACGGCAGTACGTTACACATGCAAGCACGCTTGCATGCACAGATGGAGAAGGAAGTTGGAACTGTTGAGCAACTCAGATCTTCCTGCACTATAGGACGATGTTGTGAAACACACTGTTCAAAACAACACCCTTTTCCTCCTTTTAGAGATCAGTTTCTCACTGTTCTACAGGTTCCCCAAACATCAAACAAAATGTCAAACTAAACTTCTCAAGCAAACTGTGAGTGTGATGCAATCAGTATGTAGGCATTACATTACAAAACCCTACCACTTAATTCACACAATATGTGAAATTCTTTATATGTACAGTATATATATACTGGGGTTGGACAATGAAACTGAAACACTGGCCAATTTGGCATTTGCACAGTCTGGTGGCCAATCTTTACTGATTTTACATCACCATCAGTAAGAGCAAGTGTGAGGGTTGAATTAGCAGAGCAATACAGCCATAAATAAAATATTGCAATCCACATATTGGGAGACATATCGGAGTTCAAAAGAGGACAAATTGTTGGTGCGTGTCTCACTGGCTCATCTGTGCCCATGACAGCAAGTCTTTGTGGTGTATTGTGAGCCACGGTATTCAGAGTAATGTCTGCACACTACCACGTGACGAACTACATCCAACAGGAGTAACGGTCGACGCAAGAATAAGCTCTCTGAAAGGGATGTCCAGGTACTGACCTGACTGTATCCAAAAACATAAAACCACAGCTGCACAATTCACTGAAGAATTTAATACACACACCATCTCTTCTGTTTCCACCAAAACTGTTCGTCAGGAGCTCCAGAGTCAATATTCATGGTCGGCTGCTATAGCCAAACCTTTAGTCAATGTTGGTTTCATTGGTGCCAAAAGTGCAAAACTTGGGCTGTGGACAATGTGAAACATGTATTTATCTCTGATGAGTCCACCATCACTGTCTTTCCCACATCCGTGGGAGTTTCGGTGTGGAGAAGCCCCCAAGAGGCCTAACACCCGGACTGTTGCTGCCCAGAGTGAAACACAGGGGTGGATCAGACATTCCCTATACTGTGCTTGATGGCCACGTCACTGCCAAGGACTACCGAAACATTCTGGAAGACCATGTGCACCTAATGGTTCAAACATTGAAGGGTGCTGTGTATCAAGATGATAATGCACCATACATACAGCAAGACTTGTGAATGGTTTGATGAGCATGAAAATTAAGTTAAACATCCCTCATGGTCTGCACAGACACCAGATCTAAATATTTTAGTCACTATTTTGGAGGAGCAAGTGAGGAAACGTTTTCCTCCACCAGCATCACAAACTGACCTGGCCATTGTTCAAGAGGAATGTCTCAAAAATCCCTCAGACCACCGTGAAGGACTTGTATCGGTCACTCCCTAGATGTTGACTAATTGACTGTCTTGGTCCATACACACACCCACACACTCACACACACACGCACACACAGACACACTTTTGCAATGTTTTGCAGCCTTTTTTTGAAATAGATGTGTGTGGTTTTAGTGATTTTCTATCAGCTCAGCTGCTGTGTATGAAGTGTGAGACCACAGTCCTTCTCGCACACAAGAATAATATTTGTTTGAGAAGTTTAGACTATTGATCACAAGTTCAGATTACCCACTGAAACACAAATATAAGCCCCCTCCCTCTCTCACTCTCAACTTCTATTGTCATGTTGATGAACTGTTCCTTGTCTACCTACTTACTCTCCTCCCTGACTGACAGGTCAGTCAACCTGTCCATCAGGTTTCATTTCCTCCTGCAGGACTCAAACGGTCACACCTCAACAGCTCAGTTTCCCGGTAACCAATGAAGAATTCCCAACAATAAATTTCACATAAAATAGATGAAGCAGGTCCTGCTTTGTCTATTTTATGTGAAAAATTTGGAATAATGTAATATGTAATAAATGTAATAAACTGTGTGTGATTTCATTTTTTAATTAATCAAATCAGGTTTCCATTCATTCTAGACTTAAATTTTATGCCTTCAAATATTATCATAAAACATGAATATGTATGGAATATATATGGATGATATACATGAATATATATGGAATACATATGGTATATATATATATATATATATATATATATATATGTGTGTGTGTGTGTGTGTGTTAAGAATCAGTCATCCGTGAATTATATTCATTTATTTTGACACAAACAAATTTGTAAATTATTTAATTCAATTAAAAAGCATTTTTAAGTGTTTTTTGACTTTATTGATTAAATCCATATTGATACTTTCTTTTATCTAAATCTTAATTTTCACTCAAATCAGACTATATCACTGCTTAGTCCACAACGGCCTGTATTCCATGCCCATTTTTAATAGTTATATCTGACCGTTGCAGGCTTTCTGTTCAGTAAACTGAGTGTCTGTGTGTTTTGAGGGTCTAGAAAGTTCAGTGCTTATCTAGCCTTGAACCGCAGTCTTTAATGGACCGCTGAACTCTTTGGATTGTGGACCCTGCCTGTGTATTTAAGATAACTGTACCGGCTCAAAGTGACTCATGAAAACAGATTTCAAAAGATCTCCAAAAATCCAGTCACAAAACAGGAGATTTCTATCAAATAAATGATTATTGTGTCTTCATGTGTGCAGGCAACGTTTAAAAAGTATATGTCCTGATAAAAGGAGACTATAATGTAAATGAAACAATACTGCATAATGGAAACTGAATCTCAGCATCTGTGGGTGGGTGCTAATATTTTTTGACAACAGTTATAAAATTCAGGACACACAGGATTTCAGTACAGTAAAAATCATTTAATTCAATAAAATAGTATATAGCAGTAGACCAGTTGTACCTTTATCATATTTATAAGACTACTTCACTGCGTTTCCAATACTGTTACAATGAGTTGCATCATACCTCTGCAGTAAAACTCTTCCCATGACAACCACTGCCCCAGATATGGCGAAATAAATTTAAATAACATAATATTAAACAGTAGATATTTCACTTTAGAACCCGTACAAAAATACTTTACAGACGAAATACATGACAGGGTTTCCAGATTACCAGAGTTATACCGAGCACACGGTGGGATATTGCGCAATCCAGGCGCACAGTCCACTTTCATGTTTTTTTCCTCGGTTGTAAACGCATTGAACGAGCGCTCGCCATCAAGCGCAGAAAACTTTTGTTGTAAATTCTGCTCTCTTTAAAGTCACTGACAGTCATTAAGCACCGCTGGAGTCCCGTCAGCACTGGCCGGTGGCGGAGAGCAGGTTCCGCAGCGTCGCCAGCTCGCGCGACAGCTGCTCCACGCGCTTCTGTAACCGGTCGTTCTCGGCCGCGAGCTCGAGCACTTTGTGCTGCGTCTCCATGTTGCGCATTTTGGCTTTGTCTCTGCTTTTGCGGACGGCGAGATTGTTCCTCTCGCGCCTCTGCCTGTACTCGTCGCTGTCCTTTTCCAGCCTCTTCTTCCCTTTGCCGCCAGAGGCCATTTTGCCGCCCGACTGAGGTGATCTTCCCTTACCTGGCGGCGCAGGTGTACCTGGCGGGCTCGAGCAGGAGGAGGACGCGGTGGAAATGTTCCCCAGGCTGCCGCTCGGAGCGTACTGTAGATACGAGCGCATGTCAAAGCCCCCGGAGCCCTCCATTGGCGGCTCTTCGTGTCGCCAGTTACTTTTGGCAAAGCTGCCCAGAAAGTCTGGGCTGAACACGGCGTCTATGCGCGTCTCCTGAATCTCCGGATACGCCAGCTGGTTATTCGGGTCCCGCTCGGTCAGCGAGATATAGTTCTTGTAGTTCTGTAGCGCTGCTCTCTTGCTCTTGTTTTCCTCGGAGAGAAAGTCGCTGTAGATTCCCAGTGCGCGGTGCCGGGTTTCGTCTTGGCTGGCCAGGTGCTGGTACTGCTGGGACGAAGAGTCCAAATAGATGCTGAAGTCTATGGCTTTCTCGTGCTCAGAAATTTCATGAAGCTTCGTCATGGAGCCGTTAGTGGGCTGCTTGCAAATGCTGTTGCTGTTCGGACTGCTGCTGGCGTTAGTGCTGTGGAAAGCGAGGTAGTCCCCCTCGTAAAAACCGGCCACTTCCATGGATCTTAACACCCGCCGGATTGCGGCAGGACGGAGGTCAGGGTTTCGCCGCCCCTGATAACTTTTCAAGTGAAGAACTCACGAGAAAATTCGAGGGTCTTCCAAAAAGCAGAAATAACTAGATTACTTTTGTCTAGTTTTGTGGGTGATAGGTTGCCTGCCCAGCGATCGCTGGAGAGCTCGAGTCAGTTCCCATGCTTCGGATTGGGGTGTTTATAGGGGTGTGAGAGTGGGCGGCGATTTTCTATTTGGAATGTGACGCGTTTTTCTGGTTTGACCGCAGACTCTCAAAACGGAGGTCTGTGAACACACGAGTGAATAACAATAGAAAATAAACAGATACAACTGCACCGAGATTAAGCTTTTTTTATAAGGAACACATATTTAGCCCACATCAATTCTGATGTAGTTTAGAATGAGAATCAGAATGAGATTAATTTGCCAAGTCATGTGTGCAAACGCACAAGTCTCGGGTAGACAGTACACAGGAAAAACGCATAAATAACAATAATAATAATAATAATATGTTTTAAATAATAATATGTTTTTATTTACTTATGTGCTCTACAGAACTAGAACACATAGGCTAAGCAAATATACATAGAATAAATTACAAATAAAATAAATAGAGTAAAGCTATAAAACTATAAAAAAGAGTAAAGTTTCTCGGAGGAGCAGTCACTTGCCATGGGGACTCTTCATTATTCAGCCATATTTGACTAGTCAAAATAATGTAATAATGTCTTCTAGAGCAGTGTTTCTCAACGCCAGTCCTCATAATTCACCTCCTAAAAAGTTTTAGATGTCTCCCTATTCAATATTTGAGTAAGCTGATGAGTTGAATCAGGTGTTTTAATTAATAGGACAAACACTGGTGGGTTGGGGACAAAGGCAAGGACTGGAGCTGAGTAGGCCTATAGTAACCAATTGCTTAAAAAATAGATACCACATAGTAAAAATAATTTTAATTATTAAAACATTGTTTTCTTATGCAAATTCATTAATTGACATGTTTAGGGTTGAAGATACAGTCCCTGACATAACACAACATAATTAACATTCTCTAGACCTGTGCAATGGTGAACTATAGGGCTGTGCAGTCTATCAAAACTGTTACTATATCATAAGACTTGTGGGAATGCTCTGTTAGGACCAGAAGTATCCATTTTATAACTTAAGGTGTTTGGTTTTCTATCTACTTCTACAGGCCTGTCATCCAATATTATTCACGCTATCTATCTATATATATATATATATATATATATATATATTGATATTGATATCATATCAAAATTGTCCAATTTGTTAGTCAAAAGTCATTTCCAGGGGCAGCCGCACAATAAACTTGTTTTTGTTTTTTCAGTGATATAGTTAGCCTGCCATCTGGTGGGTAAAGATTGCACTACAAGAGCTGGCTACATTAATTTCATCATTGTCCTCGAAGCAGCACCATCTTTCTCAATATTTCATTTTCCCATAATCCCTTGTGTCCCATATCATAGTGCAACGTGTTGCAAGAACTGACTCATTAAGCTGCCAGGACTTGAAAATATGATATAGCCTCCATTTTCATGTCCATTTCATTTCCAATATTGTGCATTATTTTTATTTTATTTCAATAATTTATTATCATGAAATCATATTTTATTTGACACATTACATTACCTTTTTATAGAGGATCAGTGACGCAAATCCTACATCAAAACATATTTGTTAATTGTGATTCTCTATCAGAGTGTCTGATTTAAAGCATGAATGCCATGCCATTATGTCATAATCTAAACAATCTTATACCAAATACTATTTTAATTGTTAACTAACATTTAGTAATTTGGGTTAGGACCAAAAAAGGGTGACGATGATGACTGAATTTATCATTTGAAAGAACTATTTTAATTTTAAATGGAGCATGAAGTCCAAGTCCCCCTCTCCCTTAAAGGACTGGAGTAGTTCACTTTAAAAAAAAAAAAAACTTTTGCTGATAATACTCACCTCCGGCATGTCATCCAAGATGTCCATGTCTTTCTTTCTTCAGTCAAAAAAAAAATTAAGGTTTTTGATGAAAACGTTCCACGACTTTTCTCCATATAATGGACTTCAATGGGAACCAAACGGTTCAAGGTCCAAAAGACGTTTCGGTGCAAACTGTTCAAAGGGCTTTAAACGATTCCAGACGATGAATAAGGGTCTTATCAAGCGAAATGATCGCTCATAAAAAAAACCAAAGATTAAGTTTTATAAGCTCAAATGGTTGCCTTGCTCTGTTCTGTGATGTGCATTCGTGACTCTCCTGTTCGAACTTGTTTATCAAAATTAACAAATTTTTTTTCATGTAATTTGGTTCATTCAACGAACGAAATGAACGAGTTGACTCTGGAAAAGATCTGTTCATTTTGATAAACGAGTTCGAACAGGAGAATCACGAACGTGCATCACAGAACAGAGCAAGGCGACCCTTAAAACTTTGAGCAATCGTTTCGCTTGATAAGACCCTTATTCATCATCTGGAATTGCTTAAAGCCCCCTGAACAGTTTGCAGTTTGCAGTGAAACTGTCTTTTGGACCTTTAACCTTTTGGTACCCATTGAAATCTATTATGTGGAGAAAAATCCTGGAATGTTTTTATCAAAAACCTTAATTTCTTTTCAACTGATAATAATCAGTTGAAACTGACTAATAATACTATCATTATAGATAGTAAAAAAGCAACTTTATTTAACATAATGAAAATGATTATTTTGACAACGTACTAAAATACCAGCATCCACAACCGTACATTCAAGTGAGTAAAATTAATCACTTTCAGTTTAGCCTCTTTTTTGATTGGTTGCATTCGGGTGGGGTCAGGACATTCTTGTTTTCTAATTGGTCATCATGTTTGTTACGAAAACATAGTCGAATTGCTGATTGGCTGAATGCTGCAGCGCAAAGAACACAATTGGTGGAGGGAGGAAACACGGAACAGGGCGGACAGAGGCGTGGGGTTGAAGATGCGGAATTAAGGCATCCGCTGCGCCCGAACCGGACTGAATATGGCGAGCACCGAGAGCAAAAGTGGGTCTTCGGAAAACTTTCACACACCCGAGCCAAGTAGAGTGGCTCAGCCGGGCGCGAGATGGGGTCCACAGCATGCAGGTGCTCGAGAGCTCGCGGAATTATACTCGCCAGGTGAGAATTTAAACCGGTTTTTACATTTCCCGTCGGCGCCGGTAGCCGCCTGCCGCTGACCTCACCGGGGATTGAACGGACTGCCAGCCACGAGTTTCTGTTAAGCGGCGCCGGACAGCACGGCCACGAAGCTGTAGCATTCGCCTCGTAGTCTGGGCATTCAGCGGAGCGCGTGCATATTCAGTCTGGGGTCTCTGAGGGGACAAACACTACGCAGCATAGTGTGGCATAATATATATAGATTAATAAATTATGTTTATGTGGCAGGGAGTTTGAATGAGCTCAACGCCCTATCGGTGATGTCAGTCATCAGAGGAGTTGAACGCAATTGTCTGTGATAAATTTGACCAAAATAGGTTATTAATCATGTCTTGTGAGTTTACCTATCTCTTATGGTCCCAAGGGGTGTAATTCTGTGTCAGAAATAGTTGGTACTTGTAGCTGTCAGATAGGCTAACAGGAGATCTCTTTGATTTCACGCTTACCACATAAATTACTCAGCACGTAAGTTACTCCGTTGTTTTGCTAGTTAAAAAGTTGTAGAAATAAAACATGAACGGCACTTTGAGAAATAACATTATTAACATGACTTACAAAATAGAAGAAGCTGATGTTTTTTTTTCTACAAGTAGCGGGTCGCCCCTTCATGGGTGCCGCTAATATTGACATCACGTGACTAGTTGCCATGCAACTGGCCACTTTACTACCTAAAACAATACTGTTTATTTCATTTAGCAGATGTAGACGGTGTTTTCTGTGATTTAAAAAGCATAAACGTAAAAGCTAATGTGAATAAAACAAGTAGCTAAAACTACGGTAATGACAAACACAACACAACAACAGAGCCACTAGAAACCAGTATAAAGGCTTTTAGATCAATTAATTTTTCACAGCTCATCCTGTCTGGAGTTTTTCGTCTATTGACATTTCTTAGAAAGATGTTTTTGCAGTGTTTCGTCAGCAGAACAATCAAAAAAACATGAAATAATAGTACACTGAAGAGATGTAGCCTATGTCTATCCCTCACAGCCTCGCTTTCATTCCTGTTAAAAGTAAAAGATGGCCCTTTGCTGTGAATAAGGTCTGTAGTCAATAGTATAGTTATGCAGCTCACACAGAAGTCACTTTCATACCAAGTTGCTTTCTATAGGTAAATTCCAAATTTGCATGATCATCTTCAATCCTCACAAAATCCCTGTCACAGGGATTCCTGTTTAATTGGCTGCATTTCTTCCAAAATATTTGCAGAACAATGTTAAATGTGTCTGCACTGTAATAAACATCTTAGATGTGAAGCAACAGCATTTAGTAAAGAAGCCTTATAATGCATCAACCCAAAAAGTTTCAGTACTAAGTACCAAAACCACTGGTACTATTGAATGTTGAATAAGAAGCATCTCAATAACAAAAACTTACTGAGTGCACCTTTATTTCAGTAAAGTTTCGGGTTGACGTTTTGTTTTTATCTCACTAGGAATGGCTGTTCACACTATTAAAGATGAATAACAACAAAGTAATTTATAGCATTAGGACAACAGGGCCACACAAAACCAGCAGCCCACAATGGTTGATTAGTTTGTGTGCAGTAAATCTGAATACCGTGGAAGGAGGATCTCCATCAATACCAACAGGACACTGTGTGGAGGATAAATGCTGCATATAAACACACACACACACACAAAAAACAGAACAGGAGCCGAAACGAAAGAGCACACTAAGTACTAAGCAGACCAGTGTGAGGGTGTGGTAGGTGTGACAGGTATGAGTTTGTGTGGGTGGGGTGGTGCAGTTCAATGTCAAATCGAGCTGGACCGATGTGGGTTTCTGGGTAGCATAAGATTCATGCTTCTCAAACTTCACATCAGTGTCCTCTGATAACATTGTCCTGTTTACAGTCACTTTGGTGACTGTTCAGGCTCTCAATATTTCAGAATCAGATTAACTCTGAATTAATCAGTCAACCCTGGAACAAACAGCAGTATTTCTAGATTCTGTCAATGCGAGAATCATGTTCTTTTCTACAAAGTGGTTCTGCACTGAATTCAGGGCAAAGGTGAATTTGCCCTCGGCACACAATTGTTGTTGCTGTGCAAAGGAACAATGTGACTTTGTTTTTGAGCATTGCTTTGACAAATGCTCACAGCCATAACCATCTGTCTCGAACTGTTAGAAACAGCTATTAAAAATATGCGTTCTTAACAGTTTCTATGATAATGATGCTGTATTTTTGGAATACAGCAAACAAGTTGGTACTTCAGTAAAGTTACTCTGAAGTTAGCGTACTCTCTAGGGCACTTTGGAAATATAACCTCTCTCTCTATATATAAATACACGTATAAATACATATATATAAAATGTATGTGTGTGTATTATATATGTATACAAGTATGTATATGTGTGCCTTATATATATATATATATATATATAACTATTTACTAATACATTGCAATTTTGGTTTTGCATTTTAAAATTTCTGTTATTTTTACAAAATAAATATATAACTTTACATTAGTGTATAAAGTATTTATATTATACATATATTTGGCAGCAAAGTACTAGGCTAATTTGTTTGTTGTTTTCCTCCCATATTTGTTACAAAAAGTGCATGTCGGTGTGTTAAAATATTACATATGAAATAAACCAGTGCGTCACATATTTCTCGTATTATGTTTTTTTGCTTAATGCCTAAAACTTCAATGTGTCGTCACCACATTCTGTTGAATTAATAGCCTTTGAAAATGTCAAGTGTGCTAGTTTACATGTTTTCAGTATTAGCTGATTTATATGTCTTTGATTTGAATTGTACTCTGCATATCAGCGTATCGTTCTTCTCATCCATTTTTAAATAATGCATTATACTGCAGGAACTAAAGTTTTATTTATTCACCAAAGCCAATTTATACTCGTACGATGCTTTGCTGTTATTTTTGGATCCTGCTGACTAAAGACTGCTATTTAAAACGTCTCAACTCTGTCTATTTCTTACAGGAAAAAGATTCCAGGAATGGCTCAGTGTGCTTCTTTGCTTTACCCTTATGGCCTTCAACTTCTGTTACCTGGTAACATACTTCCACCTGGGACACATCTGGTACATCCTTCTGGGCATCGGTTGGTAAAACAAACAAACCCACACACACAGTCATCAATGTTTAGTAAAGTAGTGGTAGAAACAACAAAGATGTTGCAAAGTACAACTCTGAAATGCGTCTTAAATAACTAGCAAATACCAAACAACTTTTTATGGGAACTGAAAGCCATTTTGGTTTATAATAGGATTTAGAGATTGATTTCATACTGATATTCTGCTGTATGTGTGTGTGTGTGTGTGTGTGAAGTGGCAGGGATCCTCACAGCAGACTTTGCCTCTGGTCTGGTCCACTGGGGTGCTGACACATGGGGTTCAGTGGATCTGCCCATCGTTGGGAAGGTACAGAAGCAAAACACCCTTTTTCCTGTTATTAAGTGTTATTTAAGCTATAAAATGTAACAAAATACTTTGACACATAGATATTGAACCACTTGATCACAAGTAGATTACTTAGACATTTAATATTTGTGTTTTTACTTTAAACATCTTTCAAGGCCAATTCACACTGCACTGACAGACACCGACCAATGGCGACAGTCACCAGATTACAGTATGTCACTTCTCAGACATTCACCCTATAAATACAGATTCCACATGTTAATCCTGCAAAAACAAGCGCCGACTGCTTAACCCACTGATTCGACAATACCCGATGAATGTATTTGTTGGTGGGCTTTGATCAGTACAGTGAGAATTGGCTTTTACACACTTTAATCACACTGTAATCACACATTACAATGATCCACTTGTTGGGTTTTGCTATTACCTCTGAAGACCAGTATTCCTTTTTCTATGTGAAGTCTCCGGGTCGGATTCTCCGCGAAATTCATCGGATGTGACGTGCATGCGCACTCCCGAGTCTCTCTTTTTATATACAATCTACTCTATGCGACGGCACTGCAGCTGAGGACATGGAGTCTGATAACACCAAAAAACAACTTGCCTCCAGCACAACACAGACTCAAACACAAACTCAACATAAAAAACAAAACAAAACGTATCTGCTGAAGCTTGTCAGGCCAAACATGAATCGTATCAACTTTGGACGAAAACACGGATCAACATTGGCAGAGCGTTTGAATTATGGAGAGACCTCCGCTATTTTTATTGTGATAAATTACAAGTTTTCAGATATACTGAAATAATGGTAAACTGTAATGAAATAGCAAGGTAAACTACAACATATGAGACATGAAATGGATACAAAAGACTGTCCCGGTAACTTTTATTTTATGTACTAGATCTACTGTCTAACGTCACTCATCCCACTACTATCATATTGTTTATAATACACATTTCCAGACACGTTCAGTACAGTAATGTTACTTCCTACGATCTTACTGTTACACTGAAATTGTTCAGTCTAGTTCACAAACCGTTTTCGTTACCATATTATACATCCACCTACGTTGACGGTGCTGATCGTGAAAGATACACGAATAGTTCGTGAAATGCCTTATGCTAGATAACACCACAAATGTAACGTTGTCATGGTAAGAGCATGGAGCATTAGTTCAACGTCAAGCTGATAGAAGTAGCCTATTATTGTAACGTTGCAGTGGGAGTTTACATGAGTTTCCAGCATGTTGTGTGATGCTTTCTCCGGTGTGTTGAAAGTCTCAGTGTGGCTGTGTACCATGAGTGCTCACTCTTGTTTTCGAGCATGCGCAAGAGCACGAGCGCTCTTGTAAAAGTTGGTTGCAATCTGAAACATCACCAATGGAGGACGCTAAAAAATACATATAGCACCTTTAAAGAAAATATGAATCTACTACTAAACTACTAAATTGTGCTAGCATAATTACTTATCCTAAAAAAAATGTCCCTGTTTGTTGACACCCAGGCCTTCATTCGTCCATTTCGAGAGCACCACATTGATCCAACAGCTATAACACGCCATGATTTCATTGAGACAAATGGGGATAACTGTATGTTGACCATCATCCCTCTCGCTAACATGGCCGCAAACTTCTTGTTGCTCTCTCCAGGTAAGACATCAGACATATTATCTGTCCAATACAGAGACAAATGATAAACAACATTCATTTATGACTCAGTGTCTCATATATTGTGTTGTTCTCTCTTCAGCGGAGATCTATCGAAACTACCCATGGTACTGTTACGTCTTTGCTTTATCTATTTTTGTTACACTGACCAATCAAATTCACAAATGGTCGCACACATATTTTGGGCTCCCACGCTGGGTGACGTTTCTTCAGGACTGTTACATCATTTTACCACGGAAACACCACAGAGTTCACCACGTTTCACCTCATGAAACCTACTTCTGCATTACAACAGGTATACTTGCACACAATACATGGTTGTATAGAAAGTTCAAAAGAACGAGTTGCAAACATATAATAACAAAGGCATATGGAGCAACTAATATAGAGAAGAAAAAAAACTACAGATACTACTACAGACTACAGACCATCATGAGTGTGATACTACCCAAAAACCTAAAGATATTTATCAATAAATAACTTTCGATTTTTTTTTTTTTTGTAAACTAGATTTTTGAAGATTTTAAATTTTATCATTGACACTAAATTAAATATACATTTACATCAGTTATAAAGTTACATGTCGTTGACCTTAATGCGTTTGAATGTGCAGGGTGGTTGAACTATCCCCTAGAGAAACTGGGATTCTGGAGAAACCTGGAAGATCTGATCCAGAGCCTGACCGGAGAGAAACCCAGATCAGATGACCTCAAATGGGCCCAGAAAACCAAGTAATCTTCCTCTGTCACCGACCCACCTCCCCTACCTCAGACCTGCTTGTAGGAGAACAGTCGTTTTTCTCCGTCTACTTGTCCTCCCTCAGACAGAACAAGAGGAATGGCAAGATATCAAAGCCCAAATTAGAAAGCCATCAAATCTTAGCAAAAGTTGAGAGAATGGGGTTGACAAAGCAATTGAAAGCAATATCCCACCCTGCTCACTCTAAAGACACAAACATCCAAATCCTCATTGAAAACTTGAGACTTCTGTGAAATGTTTAAAACTGTTCAAAGTGCAAAAAAACAAAACGAATTTAAAATGTCAATACTTGAACAAAGTGGGCTCTTTTCTGGACACCTTATCTTTCAGCTGCTCAAAGCTTTGCTGACTAGCTTGTTTCTGAGGGACTGGCCTCTGCACTTTTGGGTTTGGCCTTTGGGACTGATTTCTCTTGCTCTCACCCTTCACTTGTTTGGGGTTTAAGTGCAGTAAACTCAAGGCATGTTGGCTCTTTAACCGCAGAGGGCTGAAAACCGGTGTCTTCATCTGTTGCTTGTGTCTGAACGGACGGAGCAGCATCATATGCAGTCTTACTTCAGTACGCCTTAAAAGACAAATCGCATGAAACTTGCTTTGCTCTGCTTCATCCTGTTCCTAACATTCTTTTTTTTCATTATTAACACTTTCTTTTGAAGCACATTTGCAAATTCAGAGGTGCTGAAAGCATTTAGCTCTTGATCAAGAGGTGTATATTAGAAGTATTTCCACGCAGGTCAATATTTAGGTCAATAATGTCTCAGTGTGAATAAACAGCGGTGTCCTCACAGATATCAAAACCCACGAGACACTCAGAATAGGCCTTATGTGTATCCATTTTTTTTTAATCTTGTATTAACTTTATTGTAGGCTAGGTTGACCAGCTGCTGACTAACAAACTTAAACTTGCACTCCATTGCTTGGGTTTTAGGTCCGCATACATGTTCAACTTAACACTAGCATGTTACATTTTAATAATATGAAATGTTAAAGGTGGCTACAGCATGATGAAAGGACAGATTTAACATCTAACTGTATAGTGACATAACTATTACTAACTGCTTATTTAATGAGCATTACAGGATATACATTCTCTATTATAAAGCTGCAATGACAATGAACTCGAAATATTTATTTAAGTTAATCTTTTACTAATAAAAAAAAAATTTGTTGCTTTGCTTTCGAAAATAAGTGTTGCTATCTAAGCCATGTAGTTTAGACGGTGTTTATCATGTCGTCTTATAAGAGTGAGGAAATTTAATATTTTAGATCACATCTAACATAATTGTGATAATTTTTGTTGTGCCATTTGGGGGTATTAGTTTTAATCATTTTTCTTTGCACAAAAAAAACCTATTTGCCCTTAAAAACTGAAAAGGTCAACCTAAACGAGTTGTAGCTTAGACGTTTTATGCTTATGTGCATTTTCATGCCAAAACCTTGTTACTGTCAGCCGGAATGTGGCAATTGTGTTTCAATAGGTCAGTTTTGTGATGGTATATGTTTAAAATAGGTCATTATAGAAGGTCAGAGAACATGTTTTAGAGAGCAAATTCATTTGTCCAATATGTAAAACTGTTACAAAGGAGTCAGTCAGAACTGTAAAATAACAAAACATATATGAGGTGTTTTGAGCTGATTCATAATGTGTCATGTGTTGTTACATCTTTTTTTTTTCTTTCCTTTTTATGAATTCAGGAAGGTTTGTTGGATGGAATATTGTAGTATTTTTGACAGTCAACCAATATCTTATATATTTCTATGCTGATATGAGATGCCAAATTTATTTTTGCTCCAGCTAATAGATCTGTTGTGGTGTGTTTGGTCGGTGTTTATTTGAAGAAAACACTCCAGTGGCGATGTTCACTGTACAGGGAACTGAAGCTTAAACCAATTACTTTGATTTTGTAAAATGTTACATCTGTCATTTGATTTCATTTAATTTTGTATTTTTGGTTTCCAATGTGTCTTTATTATGACATTATTTTCTCCTAAATTTTACATAGCGTAGTATGAACGATCATATCATATAACATATCTTAACCTTTTCTTTTATTTGTAATGTACTGATCATGAAGGATTTCACCAGCTGTAATATTTCTTGATTTGAAATGGTGGAAGAAGTGAGTTGGAGAAGTTTAGTGACCGTGATGTGTTAATGCAGTGAAGACTTCTGTGCTTTTGTCTGGTCAAGCTTAAGAGTTCTGCAGGTATAATTATGGTTCTATAAACACACAGAAATGTTACTAGTTTGTTGTGAAGTGTGTAAAAGAGATTGTGGTAATAGGGCGACTGTATTATCGAAAATGCAAGATTAGAGTGTTAAGACTTTCTCGTTGAGTCTCTTTTCTTTCCATGCTTAGTGGAAAGCTACCACTTTCCATGGAATGTGGCTGTGAGAAGACTGAATTAATCACTTGTTCAAAAATAACAAAGCAAAGCCGATCCCTTATTCACTGGGGTTATTTGATTGATGACCTTTTGGCATTCACACTTGTTACTGAATGTTTGTTCTTACTGATTTATTGGGAGAAGCCTTTTAAAAATGCTATCTCGGCTGATTTTGCAATTCACCTCATAGTCTCACAATCAGCAAGTTTTTGTAGGACGGCTACTTGTTGAAAACTGCAAATAACGCCTTAATGCCTTTTTTTTGTTGTTTCTTGTTTTGAAAACTTATGTCATTAAGTTCATATTTATAATAAAATTAATAAAGAACTGGAAAGACCTGTGGCCTGATTTGTGCTTTTTATCCTGCTTATGTTCACATCATACATCATACACAGGGCTGTCAGCAGATGGACAACAGGTTAAGGGGTTGAACAAACATTATACCTATACAAAAAGTTGACTTATTAGAATGATGCTATTTATTTGGAAACTGAACATGTGACATTCCTTTTTGTTCTTTCTTTTACTTTTCACCTTCATTTCAAAGTTCAATCTCTCTCTCTCACTCTCTCTCTTTCTCTCTCTCTCTCTCTCTCTCTCTCTCTCTCTCTCTCTCTCTCTCTCTCTCACACACACACACACACACACACACAGGTTGCAATGCTTCTGACTTCACATTGTGACTGAACCAAAAGAAAAGTAAATAGGTGTTTAACACCAGAACAGATTGCAACACTTCACAGTGATACATGACACACTGTTTTCAGATTACTTATGATTTATATATAAACAATACATGTATATTTAGATATTGGATTGCGGAAGCAGGGCTTCCGTCCAGGCCTAATAGGCCCGGGCTATTTTTGAGGTCTGGTATAAATATGATGTTACAAAAATACATATACATGGAAGATTGGTCATTAAAAGATGGCGATCTCAATTCAAACTCAAACGTGGTCTTATGCTTAAATGACAATGATTCGGCAATGTCTATGAAGCCTTTGAAATTAAAATCACAATTACAAATCATTCTATTTCATAACGTTAAACTGTAAAGATTTTAACAGTATTAAAGGAGAACTCTGGCGCAAAACGAACCTTTGGTCTAATAATACATTGGTACCTAGTCAATCGTTCTCTGAGATTTGTTTACATGATAATCGAATGTAAAGATTTTTATCTCTAAAAACTGTTTAGCGTATACTGCTAGTAGTGGGGGCATTTACTAAGTAAAAAGAAATTGCTAGTTTCTACCACTAACAAGGCTCAAAATAGCCCCACACTAACACACATAGTGAGGGTCCATACATGCAAAACGAAGCATTGAGGACTTTGTAAGTGTACAGACCGTTTAATAAGAAGATACTTTATAAAGACCGTTCACTTCATGTATACAGACAGGAGCCATCTTAGAAAATAGTCTTGATAAGTCGATCCCCGAACGCCGTTCATTCATACAGTTCAGAAGTTCGCTGAACTTCGTACAATTCAGCTCACTCTATTTTCCAAGATGGCTCCTGTCTGAACTTTCTTTATAAAGTATCTTCTTATTAAACGGTCTGTACACTTACAAAGTTCTCAATGCTTCGTTTCGCATGTATGGACCATTTGTGGCAATGGTTGTGCGTGAAAATCCTAGCAAATCAGCAGTTTCTGAAATACTCAGACCAGCCCATTTGGCACCAACAACCATGCCACGTTCAAAGCCATTTAAATCACCTTTCTTCCCCATTCTGACGCTCCATTTGAACTTAGTCTTGACTCTTGACCATGTCTACATCCCTTCATGCATGAGTTGCTGCAGTGTGAACGGCTGGTTAGATATTTGCGTTATGATCTGTGAACTTTTGGCTTCTATCTTACCCCATCTGTCTTCAAGTCATTGACTTTTGATGGTGTCTGATTTTTGGTAAAGTCACTTATGTACTCATGTGTCCCATCTATACATAAATAAAGGCCCGGTGCCCTTTTTTAATGCGTTAATAGCTATAATAAATCTTTCTTTTTAGGTAAAAGTTCAAAACCTAAAAGAAGCTGTTAATTAGTAATGAGGGTAGTTAAGTATATGTAGGTCACACGTCACATCATTTAAAGCTGCACTTATACTTTATGCTGTGCCAGAATGAGCTTTGGGTTGTGATGTTTTGTGATTTATTTTATATCTCTTTTGAGAGTATACAAATAAAAAGCACCTAAAGCAAATTTAATGTTTTGTAAAGACTTTAAACAGTTCAAAGTTCCACACTGAGAACTTCAGATTGTGAGACAAGGACTGTGGCTTAAATATGATGTGAGTTGAAGTCTCTGTGCTCTATATTTGGTATTCTTGATGAAAGATATGATGGTTGAATAGGGTCAAAGTACATGCCGCAAAAGAGGCATGTTCAGGGTGTTCTGTTCACAATTTAATAATCGTGATACAACTCAGAGGCACAACAGGCCAAATTTCACAGCTCACTGAACTCTGTCCTCCTGTAGAAGCACACGTTGATGCCAATTCTATACAAGAGTTCTATACTACTTCTAATACAAGAGTTATGCAGAAAAACTGGACCAGCTAAAAGGCCATTTTGTTGCGGGGCCATGTGACAGGAGAGTTATGTACTTCATTAGAGCGAGATGACCTTCATGAGACCCACCCACACTCATACGCTGACGTTAAAAACCACACTGTGGACATCTTTAGAGTTGAGAGGTTAACCAGTAACGAGATACTGTACTGCTGAATGAATGTCGCTTCTATGACTTACCGGATCGTAGAGCAAACTAATGTCTGTGTCAGAAGGAAGAGCATGTTCTGTCTCAGTGGCTCAGCAGTAATGTGAGTACTGAATTTGTTTAATGCTCCTCCAGTGAGAAAACACATAAATCAGTCTTTTGTCCTGAGTTACAGGTATCGGATGTTTGCTTACATGCTGACTGAATATTTTTAATGTGTTGCTTTTGTTATCATGTTGGATGTTACATTTATGCAAATCTGATTGTCTTTAACCATTGACCGACAAGTTCATTTGAACTTTTAACATTGTCTTTGGTTGTATAAAAAAAAAAAAACACCTAAAAAGAACACTGGATCCAGTTAACAGAATTAACAATAATTAACGATTCATATTTGAATTTAGAATGATAGCAGATTTTCTACTTTTTAAAATGAACAAGCCACATTAATACAGCAATTCACATTTTATCACTGATTGTTGTAGTGCTGGTTTGATAATTTTATTGCCATGCTGCAGTTGTACTTTGTATTGTATTGCACTGTTTTGTAAGCTTAATGTTTGATGTAATTATATATATATATATATATATATATATATATATGAAGAGTTCAGATGCAAAAGCCTCTAAATGCCATTTGAAATTTTCTTCTTTAATGATGATTATCAAACTTGTATATTTAAGTTCAGTAATTTCACTTAAATAACAATTAATAGGTAATTATCATTGCCATTTAAGTGAAATCACTGAACTTAAATATACAAGCTTGATAAAAATTATCATTCTAGAAGAAAATTTCAAATGGCACTTAGAGGCTTTTGCATCTGAACTCTTCATATATATATATATATATATAGTAGTCAAAATTTAAAGTGGATCAAAGGAGTTCATCAAAGTTGTAATGGGTATTGTTCAAAATTCATATATATATATAATTACATCAAACTCAAGTTGTTTTTTATAAAAGGTTTGGGATTTTTTTTCAAAGGGAATTAAAGTAATATATATATTTTTTCATTAAGGATGCTTTGAAAAGTCAGATTTTATCAGATCAAAAGTGACAGTAAAGCCTTTTAAATTGTTACTATTTTTAATTTCATTTAAATGCTGTTCTTTGGAACTTTGTTTATCAAATAATTCTAATACAAATTTGCAGAAAGATATGCAGCACAACTGTTTTCAACATTTGTTGGAAGTAAGAAATGTTTCATAAGCAGCAAATCAGCATATAATTATTTCTGAAGGATCATGTGACACTGAAGACTGGAGTAATGATGCTGAAAATTCTGCTTTGTCATTACATGAATACATTACATTTTTAAATACTGTATTACTGTGGGGTTTTTTTCCACTTAATTTTTATATAAATGCAGCCTTGGTGAGCATAAAGACTAAAAAACATTACAAATACCTTACTGACTCCAACATTTTGAATAATTGAATATATGGTCATAATTTCCAGGGTCATGCAATGGTTCCTCTGTCAGAGATGTCATGATCTAGAAGTGGAAGATTTCTTTGTATATCTTTTTTTTTCTCTCTCTCTTTAAAGGAAATCTGATGTTTTGGCAAAGGCAAGAAGAGAAGACATCAAACCGCACCCCAACTGAAGTGGCGGCACACAATATAAAATACTGAAGAGTCACACAGTTGAAAGTTGTCTAACATCAGATAGTTCTTCAACTACCCGTTTGCCCTCCGATAAAGACGTTCACCATGCCTTTGTACATCCATGCCTTGGCGTGTGCTTTCGGTCTGGGCTCCTGGGTGTCCATTAATGGCTTGTGGGTGGAACTTCCTCTGATAGTCAATGTTCTCCCAGAGGGTTGGGACTTGCCATCGTACCTCACAGTCATCATTCAGCTTGCCAACTTCGGACCTTTGCTGGTGACCCTGGCGCACAAATTCTGTCCTGGAAGACTACGTGAAAATCTCGTCATCTATGCGGTCCTGTCAATCGGTGTTGTGGCCTGCGTCCTACTGGCTGTGTTTTGGAAGAAAACCACCATTCTCCTCGGTCAACCGCATAGCACAGCATTTTTCATCCTCACATTTTTTCTTGCACTAGTCGATTGCACCTCATCTGTCACCTTCCTGCCATTCATGATGCAACTTCCAGCCAAATACATCACCACATACTTCATTGGAGAAGGTCTGAGCGGTCTGGTTCCAGGCCTGGTGGCGCTGGCGCAAGGGGTTGGAATGTCAAAATGTGTCAATGTGTCACTCGTGTCGGATAACTTCACAGAATCTGAACCTCCGACCTTCATTGTGGAGACGCATTACCTCCCTCCCAATTTCTCCACTGAGATCTTCTTCTCTTTCCTGGCCATAATGACAGCAGTAAGCTTGGGTGCCTTCCTCATGTTAGACCGTCTGCCTCGCACCTTTGAACTATCCACTGAAAATCTCGTCCCGGACTCGGATGCCGTAGCAACAGTCTGCAGTGGTTTGGAGGGCCCCGTGGACCACAATGCAAAGAAAAACAGTCAAGAGGAAGAGGAAAAGAAGCAGATCCGAGTGCTACTTCCTAAACCGCTGCACTCCGACTGTCAGCTGGCGTTCATCTATTTTATGGTGGTGTGGGTGAATGGTGCAACGAACGGACTGCTGCCCTCAGTGCAGACGTTCTCCTGTATGCCTTATGGAAATCTGGCCTATCACCTGTCAGCTGCTCTGTCGGCGGTAGCCAATCCAGTGGCGTGCATCATTGCCATGTTTTTCCCCAAACGGTATATATCTCCACTTTTAATAATATCAGGGCTTGACATGAACATTTTTGCTCAACAGCCACTGTGGCTATTGGTTTTCCAAAGTTACAAGCCATTTTTATCAATTTTGACATAGAGACCATAGGGAAAAACTGCCATATAGATATTTTTAATATCATCTCATAATTTGGCAGCTGGTATATTAGGCTGCTGTCACTTTAAGACCTGACGCACGTACCCAGTCTACTGTTTTATATAGCCAATATACTTGGCTTTATGTGCGCGCATTTTGGGTGTCACACAAAATCTGTGGGAATGAGTAAAATTATGCTCAATACATGCAAACCCTCGCCGAAATTCAAGCCACGTAACACCAACAATATGATCCTTCATCAGGATCAAAACTAAAGTGGCTAGTAGGACTGACTGCCTGTGTTACACGCCACCGCTGGAATGTCATGCCCTGATTACAATCTAATCTATAATTTATTGCCGATTTGCCTATGTTTTGTGTTTTTATTAAGTAGATAAATGGTTTTAAAGATATATTCCAGGTTAAATCAAAAACATTTAAAATGTAGTACATGGCATCTGAGGCCTGCTGTTGATTACCACAAAAAAAGTCCCTCAGTGTGTAAATTTAAGGAAAACATGGAATAATATATATTTTAAAGCAAATTTTGAGAAGGTTCATAATAGGAGTTTGACTAAAAGTGAGTATATTATTCTCTTCCAGTTCATTAGTGTTTCTGGGCATCCTGTGTCTCCTGGGGTCTGCATTTGGAGGCTACAATATGGCCATGGCTGCCATGAGTCCCTGCCCATTACTCCAACATACACCTCTAGGGGATGCTATTATAGTAAGTTCCCTTTTAATGTAATCAGCCCATTTCTAGAAGATTCTGAAAAAATGTTTAACTTTAGCTTTTCTATGATTGATTCTATTGACAATGAAATGTTAAAAAAAAGATCAATGTAAATGGTTCAGCAAAACAATTTTGTTCCTCAGGCTAAAAATAAAACCTCTCAAAAAAGCAACCTTCTGAATTATAATGGAACATAGTGAAAATCACAAATGATTAGAGCTTGATTTGGGATAATGCTTCAACATGCAGTATAGAAAAATCCAGACCCATGTGCCCTAGTTTCAAAGTCGAGTGTTTGCGTCACTAGCAATGATGAGTTGTGTAATTGCAGACTTATTAAACACTGGCTGAGGTGAGATATAAGCTAGGCATAATTACCCTGATAACTAACTACTTCAGATCTACTGTCAGACATGACAGGTTCTCTCTACATATTAATGACCACATATTAATCTGACAAGCATCTGACAACCTATTTGTCACTCTTTTTTATGTTTTTACTTGTTTCAGGTTTTGTCATGGGTTTTCTTTACTGGCCTGCTGTCCTATGTGAAGGTGATGGTAGGTGTGATTCTGAGGGACCGTAGTCACAGCGCCCTCGTGTGGTGTGGAGCGGCAGTGCAGACCGGATCTTTGTTGGGCTCATTCATTATGTTTCCCCTGGTTAACATCTATCATCTATTCCAGTCGGGGGATGTTTGCAACACCAAATGCCCATTATAATAAGAGTTTAATAAGAATAACAGGGGAATGAACTGCTAACTTATTTTCATATCATAGCTGAGCTAATGATGGTGACATAATGAACTAACATTTAGCACTTGGCACTGTTTTCACATTAATTTAACATTTGTACATTTTTTTTTATATTATTGTGGATTATTATTTATGATGTTTTAAGATTTGGGAAAGTGTTTCTGAATCATTGTGGATTACTGGCATGTTGTTCAATACCGGTATTATCAGATGGCAAAATCAGATGATTGCATTATTAAATTTGGTAAAAATGCAAATGTCTCAAACTGGTAATAATTGAATATTTTAGGTTAAATTCATGTTTTTAAACAAGTTACGCTCCATCAGCTAAACGCTCAATCAGTCAAAGACCACATAAATAATTTTAACTTGTCCCTCAATCTGTAAAAACAAATTAAAGTGCTCACAATGGAAGTCCATAGACTCATGAATCATGTTCTCTATATGTAAACACTCCTTTTCTGTTCCTTGTACATATCACATCAAAGCTTCAGGGTTCAATGCTTGTACGTCATGGCAAGTTTTAGCAAGTAAGACATATTTATCTCAGTGTTATTATGTAAATCTTTAGGCTATACTGTCAAAACTACGCATTTTTACATTTATCAATGCAATGTCTTGTCGCATCGAGTACATTGCTGTACACACAACTTGAGGGACAGGTTATTTTCTTTGATAAATAGAACCTGCAAGTGCAAAGTCGAAACAACATGCTGTGACACCTGTCATCCCTAGATGGCGCTCATTTGCTGGATATTTTGCTGATGCAACTGCTCTTTTGCAAGAAAGGTTTCAGAGTAAACTTCTAGTGTTACTGACAGCAGCCCCAAAAATGTCTAAAGCTTCGCTCATCTAAAAACCACGACTGCTTTAGTATCTGGTTGAAGGAGGACGTTTTCCTAACTGTAAAACTTTTTTTTTATTACAATGTATACCATAATTTGTGTACAAAGCCCAATGTTCATTTAACAAAGAAATAACAGCTGGACTGAAAGATGGTTAAAATAGATATTTAAAATAGGCGTCATTTTATTTATTAATTATTTTATTGCTAATGCACAGAAACAAATTAATTGCTTCAACAGTGTATTTTATAAAATACTACAAAAATACTTTACATACTTTAAAAAAAATCAATACTATTTTATAAAATACTAAAATACTAAAAAAAAATCATTAATAGGCTACAATTAAACTAAATAAAATTAAATAGTTTGAGTAATGAAAGTTGAGAGAAAAGCCTCGGGTCTTTGCAAAGCTTTGTTTATCCTTCACAAAATACTTGTTATTTACTGGAAACTTTCATTGAGTTTCATCCCAAGCAACTTGCAGAGACGTCTCTCGTGTAATAGCCTGGGATACAATGTCTTGCTCAAGGGAACAAATTGTGATTGTGATCTCAATAAATCCCAAGTTCTCGAGTTGCACATTTTTTAATCAATCTGGCAACGTCTAAGCTAGCGGTCTGATTTTAAATCAGCAGACTTGAACCACCCACATCAATTTCGAAAGCTATTTTATTTATGTCCATAAGGGTGCCGTTACCGTACCATTTGTGCCAACCTAAAACCACTTCTGCCACTGACAACATTTGTTTCAACATCCTCACAGAAAAAAAAATCTTTTGAAAGACAATGCAAATCAGCCCAAGAACAAACATGTACCCTAAGAAATCAGCCAAAGCCTGAGACATGGCTGCGGTTTTAACAGTTAAATCTCCGGACAGGTGATCAAACGGATGAGAAGAGACAAAAAAATGAGCAGTATTATAACACTTATCCTGAGGGATTCGAAAGGCAGACAAAGAGAGACATGCAGAGTAAAGGAAGAGAGTGGTGTCAGCTGCTGACCCTGATTCTTGGGCACTAAGGAATGCTTGACTGATCCTAACGTGGCGTAAAAAGCCTAAATGACCTCCTACACAAAGCCTTGGGGTCAGAGGTCAGGAGATCATGCAGATGCTGCCTCCTCACTGTAGTCAGCATCTTGATCTCCACAAAGAAACATCTGAGGATCATATGGGTCTGTCTGTGAGACAGTTTATATTGACAATACAAAATATTACTATAATTGCAAAATAACCTTAAATGTCAGTCATTGTTATTCATCCAGTTCCTGTGAGCATGAAGGAAACCACTGATTCATACTGTTCATAAACCACTTTTCTGTGCTGGTTTCTTCAATTGTTCAGCTGTGAAAAATGGTGTAGAAATAGCCGAGTGCCAGGATAATTAGTTCAATTTCTTGGATCTATGTCGTTCTGTCTTTCTCTCTGTCCCTTTGTGCTACTACGGTATTGACATGCAAAGTGTTTGCTGAGGAGAGTGTATGATTCTCTGGCTAAGTGTCAGATGGTCTTTCACTCTCCCAGCTGGTCCAAGAGCGCGTAGCCACCTGGTTTCCTTCTTTTCGGTCACGTGAGACCTGCAGAGGGTTGAGGGCTCTTTAAAAATCACTGCTGCGAGTTCCATCTGCTCTGGACCAAACTTCAACAACATCAACGTGCCCTTAAGTCTCCTAGCCGATCAGCCGAGACTCGGCTCGCCGAAACATGCTGCGTCTGAACAGAAAAGTGACACGCTGATGTTCTTCAGCTCAGTGAAGGAGAGAACATGGGATGGAAGGAGCGGAAGACAATGACAAGGCTTTCTGCGGCGCTCTATTTTAGGCTTTCTTCATCACTCACACTGACCTTGATTCGCAGCAGTGTAAAGTGGGAGTAAATAGTAAATATTAGGAGTTGAAATTTGCTTCAGTTTTTATCAACACTACGATTTCGACAAATTTTGTAAATGTACAATACTGTTCAAAAGAATGGTTTTGAAACGAGTATCTGATCAAGGCTGCATGCGTTCATTTGATCCAAAATAAAGTAAAAACTGTGATATTGTGAAATATTTTTACAATTTAAAATATTCTACAGTAGATTTGAAAGTTTTCTATTTCTCTTTAAAATGCAATTCTTGTGATGCCAAAGGTGAATTTTCAACATCATTGCTCCATTGTCTTCAGTGTCACATGATCCTTCAGAAATCATTCTGATTTGATGCACAATAAATATTTCCTATAGTCAATGTTGAAAAAAGTTATGTGGTTAATATTTTTTATGAAAACTGATTGTGATCCATATTATAAAATTTTGATTTTAGTTATATTAATAATGCTACACTATCGTAACAAATGAATTTGCGCCAAAATACTGTAGTAAATAAATAATCAGTAAGAGTTGATAATCAGTTGTTTGGGTGGCAACCCATTAGTTGGGAAACACTCATTTAGTCATTTTCAGTTCCTGTCCGAAGTTCATTTAATTATGTAAACCTATACTTTCCCTGGCATTCCAACAATTTGAGATAAAACGTTACAAAATCCATCATTATGAAACACTGGAATTGTAGCATCATGACTTTTGAGTGCTTCTGCATCTTCCTCAGCAGCCGAATCAGCTGTTCGGTCTTCTGCTCAGCTGTTTAAGCATCATAGCGTGATCATTGATGACATTTTAATAAACCGCGCTCTGTGTCATTCACACTGTCTGGCAGATGTAAATGTTTTCCTCCCCTTTATTGTACCGGAGAGGTTCAGTGAGGGTCAACCAAGACCCTTGGGAACCTTTAGTTGCTTGAGCGTGTTTGTTGGGACATATGGGGACTGTTTAGGATGTGAAACACTATGAGGAAGTGAGAGGCTGTTAGTCTGTTGTAGTGACTTCATTATTGCTCACTTATGGTTGAAAGTATCCGAGGTCTTTTGCGGTCAGATAATTCTTGAGGTCAGTAAATCTTTGTTTGACGTGCATTGTTTGAGAATATCCTCAACTGAATTTTCTTGGGGATTCAAGATCATTCATTGTAAAAAAGAAAAAAAATTGATTTAGTAAGATGCAAGAGATTTAACCCTTTGATGCGCAAGCGGCTATACCCCTTCTAATGCACAACATGGGTCTAAAAAAGACCCGTATTCATTTTCGGTGTTATTTCATGCAAGGCTTGGCATTTTTTTGTCACCTTTTGAAATCACTTTATTTGAGCATTTCATTTTCATGATCTATACATTTCATGATTTATGAATATTCAAAATATCTTGTTTTCAATTATCACAAATTCAATTTGTGTTAATACATCAAGTTTACACACATGGGCCTAAAATGACCCATCTAAGCATGACAAAACAAAAGAATAAAGAAAACGTTTTGTTAACCAAACCAATGTCACAGTTGTTTAGATCAACACATTTACTACAACACTTGAAATATGTTTATTGGCCACTTTATCACACACAACTGATAACACTGAAATTGTACTGTAGTGTAATGCAACTGTAAGGGGATCTCCCCACCACCAATGTGCAGCATCCACGCGGATGATAAACAGCAGCCATAGTGCCACCACACGACGGCTTACGTGACTGATAGCATTGATTTATGACAAATAAAAATATGGTGGTAAAAAAAAAAACAAGGTTTCTGCCCAACAGCGACAATACATACTTGTATACAGTATATAAAGTTCAATTGCAACTTTTATTTTGTTGACCTAGCTAACATTAGATTGAATATCTATCCAGAATATGTTGACTGCAAGCTAGCTAATAGTACTGGACATGTTTCTCTTTTGCACTATTAATGGATTTCAAGGTCAAGGTAACCTTAGCCTGAACGTTCAAGGCTATATATAAATGTCTTTCAAAAAATGTGTTAAATAAAACTTACATGAATGAAATATACAAAAGCAGCTGTGTTGAATTGTGAAATGTGTGGCAGGTGAATAGTTTTCTGCAGTAAATATATACTATTTATAAATATCAAACGTTCCTATATGGGTCATTTTTGACCCATGTGTGTAAAATTGATGTAAAATACAAAAAAACATGTTTGTTTATAAAGCAAGAAAGGACAAATAAACATAATGATTTGTGGAAATCAAAAACAAGATATTTAATGAATAACTGGATTAATAAATGACCAAAATACATTTCTTTTAAATATTCAGCAAAGAAACATGAATACGGGTCATGAATGGTGACACAAACTATTTTTATTTGAAAAGAAAGAAAGGAAAAATTTAAATAAAGATTTGTAAATATATAAAACAAGTTAATTGAGGAATACCTGGATAATTAAATTAATTTCTTGCAAATATATAGAAAATGAAAACTCAGTTGGGTATATTTAGACCCATGTTGTGCATCGAAGGGTTAAAAACATATATAGAGATTTATATTCCTTATCAGTAGCTTCATTTGGCCTCACACATCTCCATGGAGGATTAGATCTAAGAAATTCCCTTCCAGGATGCCTGAATGCCAATTAAAACTGTTAGTGGGTGCGGATGACCTTGACGACAGGCACATCTGAAGAATAGCACATGAGCTGTATAAGCATGAGCGTGGCACATTAATGCAACAGGACTTCAGTCACTCTATCTGTACTTTGCCATCATCTCTTATGCAAATGCATTATGAGGCCATTCTAGAGGTAAAACAACACATTTCTCAACAACAGATGGCTAGATCTGGGTGATATACAGATACAAATCTTGATTTTTTTTTTTTTCACTCTTTCAACTATATTCTGAAATGCTAATGAGATCACCTAAAGGGATAGTTCACCCAAAAATGTAAATTCTGTCATTTACTCACCCTCAAGTTGTTTTAAACATGTAATTTCCTTTTTCTGCTGAATGCAAAATAAGATCATTTTAAAAATGTCGGTAATCAAACTGTTGAATGGCTCCATAGTATTTTTTTTCCCATGGAATGGCAGTTTCATAGTCTCTTTATCAAATACAGTGCTCATGTCTGTGTCACTTTGGGGGAAATGGTCATTATGGATCTGGCTTTAGTTAGATAAAGGGATTTAAAAAAAGATTAACAGAACACATGAAAATGAGGACACGGGAAAATCCTATGAAATGATTAACCATTAAAACATGGCAAAAATGTCAATGTCTACTCAAAACTAAAGAGGAGAAAAACACTGATTATGTTTCCCGACCACCAAATCAGCATATTATAATGATTTCCGAAGGATCATGTGACTGAAGACTGGAGTAATGATGCTTCTGAAAATTCAGCTTTGCAATTACAGTAATATATGTAATTTAAAATATAATAGAATATATACATTTGTCTGTATTTTGATCAAACGAATGCAGCCTTTGTAAGCATGAGACGTCTTTCAAAACATCGCACTTTTGAATAGTAGTGTATGAAAATATATTGTAAAATAATATGTGAATGATCCGACTTTAACACTGATTTTGCTGCTGAATTTTATATGTGAAAATTATCCAAAGAAATGGAAACCAGTGGCTTAAATACAAAGTGCACTGACATTAATGCCAAGACAAGACATTATTAATATATTTAATTTAAATCCTGAGGATCATGGTTGTGTATCTGAACAGAAGGCAACATCACAAGACACGCACACGGCTGCAGTTTTCACTGAAATTTTGCCTCCTTGCTATCTCTCTGTTGTCCCTGTGAAAGAAACTTTAACTTCTCTGTCTCTCCTTTCAATATGTCTCTGTCTTCCTCCATTTTTTCTCTAGCTCTTCATCTCTCTCCTTCCACTCCTTCATCTCTTCCTCCATTTTTCCTCTCCTTCCATCTCATCCTGCTGATTTATGATTTTTACTTATGTCTGGAAAGGACACTAGCAGCTTTCACATAATGAAAGGATGGAGAGAGTATCCATTTGGACCAGAGCCAGCCGAACACTATGAGCTCATCACCATGGTAACCTTCAGAGAGATCTTCACCTTTCCCGAGTCACTTCTGCTGTCACTGAGTTTTATGATGTTCATGACTCTCTTTGCTTTCTGAACCTGCACTTTCACAGCATAAGGTCATTTGCACGAAATCAACAAGCTGCCATGAGAGCCCTGACTGACCCCTGAACCATAACAAGTGACTGCAGAGACTGGAGTGGAAAAGTTTATTTCACTTCATTAAACGTGAAGGTTGTCTTTTCTGTGCCCTTAAAACAACAATTTCAAACAGGTGTCTAGTATAGAATCCAGAAGAATTAACAGAATTTGTGAAAAAATAAAACTGAATTTAAGATGGAAAAAAAGTCACAGGGCCCTAATTAAAAAAAAAAAAAAAAAAAGATTAATAGTGTTGTTAAATTTTATTATTTCAATTAATAATACATACTTTTTTCTTCTTCTTTTTTTATACTTGAAATTTTTTAAACCATTGAAAATATATTAAATGCAAAACAATTTAAGTTTCAATTAAATTATTTAAAAACTGAATGAAAATGAAGTCAGGTCTAACCAGAACTAACAAACTGTAGTCTGAGTATGAGTATTCTTAAACATAATACAATCTAATTATTATTATATTTTGGAATCTGATTACATAATCCAGATTACATGTAATCAGTTACTACACTGAGTATTACACAAAGTATTACAAACCATCATTTTGAGGAACCTTCAACATCTCTAATGAACTGAACTCTATAAATATATTTATATATAAAGGATTTTAAAGGAGTAGTTCACTTTTTAAAAAAAAAACTTTTGCTGATAATTTACTCACCCCCATGTTATCCAAGATGTCCATGTCTTTCTTTCTTCAGTCGAAAAGAAATTACGGTTTTTGATGAAAACATTCCAGGATTTTCTCCATATAATGGACTTCAATGGGAACCAAACGGTTCAAGGTCCAAATGAGAGTTTCAGTGCAGATTTAAAGGGCTTTTTAATGACACCAGATGATGAATAAGGGTCTTATCTAGCGAAACGATCAGTCATTTAAAAAATAAATAAAGTTTAAATTTTAAAAGCACAAATACTCGCCTTGCTCTGTTCTGTGATGAGTGTTCGTGACTCTCCAGTTCAAACTCGTTCATCAAAATGAACAAAACTTTTCCATTGTCTGGTGTCGTTTAAAGCCCTTTAAAGCAGCAATGAAACTCATTTGGACCTTGAACTGTTTGGTTCCCAATGAAGGAGAAAATCCTGGAATGTTTTAATCAAAAACCTTAATTTCTTTTTGACTAAAGAAAGAAAGACGTGGACATCTTGGATGACATGGGGGTGAGTAAATTATCAGCAAAATCCTTTTTAAAAGTGAACTACTCCTTTAAGAGTTTATAAATCAAATAAATATTGAATTAATTTAATTGTAATTCGATTTATCACTAATGAATGATGCTAATGATGATATTTGTATACAAACGTGAACACAAAAGTTGTTAATGTTTGAGAAAATCGTACTTTTACGGTCAGTATCAAAATTTCATTTACAAACCATAACAACAATCATCTGCTAACAATTTAGTGCATCCTTATCATTTATTGAGGAAAGTAGGAAACTACAAACACTGAAACACTGACGCCTGAAACAACCTTTATTTTCCTTGCAAATGAATATATTTTTGACTTTCCTTTCCATATTTTGTAAGGTCGATAAAGAAAACAAGAGACTGCTTTCAGTACATTTCACAATAGAGAGGTTTTCACATTCGGGCCAACATTTGCCTCCCGGCTCGATCGCTCCATCTCTCTCTCTCACTGAACCGCTGCTGTTTATTCTACCTCACTGCTCCTTTATTTTCTCATGCGCTTACACCTAAACACCTCACCTGGAGCTGAAGACTGACAGGACAGCACATCACGCTCCCCCACGGGCCTGCGTCTACTAAACCTTGCAGTCGGTCATGTTTCTGCAGCTTTCACATGTTGCACAAGTCCAGTGGAGTTGTGCAACACAGTCAGATCTGACAACAGCTGTCGTACTCCGCAAGGTCACCCTGAGCCCAAACATCCGATTTTTCAGCTTATGTGCTGGAAAACAATCCGAGTTAAACAGAAAGACGAACCTTTGAATAAACATGATTAAAGATGCTAAATATTTTTACTTTGAGTGCTGGAAGGCAATCATGCTCATACATATTTATAAAGTTACATTTCCATTTTCATTTCAGAGAAAGAAACAGAGTGACCTTAACTAGATAAGGAGGAAAACTGAGCAGAATTCACTAAACTTGTAATGACAATGTGTGTGAGTGTGTGAGACTGACCTGTGTCTGTCTGATCTAAGTAATGACGTCATTAGCATCATTACTGAGCCTTCAAGGTCCAAATCATTTAACATAAATGTCATTCAAATCATTTTGAAAAATCTACTGAAATAAATTAAATAATTACATGAAAAAATTTGTAAAAATAATATGGATGGTAGTTTAATCTTTTTATATCAATCTTAATATATATATATATATATATATATATATATACCACTGGTTGCATTTTTATTTTGATATTTAGCAATTCATCCTGGAATAAGGTTACAGGCCTGGTCTACTTTTCACAGACTGCTGTGCTTTAATGTAACAGCCTAAAGCTTAAATGCCTCCCTACAAAGAAATCACACATAAGAAAACATATACAAAGGTTGACCTTAATACTTCAACGGAGGCTGAGAGAGAGAAAAAGAGGTTTTGAAACTGTTTGGGGCAGATATGAGGCACTGACCTTTCTTTCTCCAGTCTGGAAAGCTTTTGAATACTTTTTATAAACAAATGTGAAATAATGGCTCAATACGGGCTATAATTCTTCTTCTGTTAATAAATTCGAATGGAAATATGACTAATAAAGGGCTCTGACGTGCTCCGGGGTGTTGCAGTAATTAATTCCATGCCTGGCCAAATCAGTGATGTTTCCAGGGTCATAATCAGATTCATTTGAGCCTCCACACTTTTCTGTTAAGCACTTGGTTTAGAGAATACAGACGAAAAGCATAAAAGCACCTGCTATAACCCATAAAATGACAAAGGAACATTCATAAATTCCCTAAGGCAGCTAATGGACATGGTTAGTATTTATTTCAGAGAGGGACAGAGCTTCAGGTCCAACACAAAGTGTCCTTCAAAGACGATATCGTTTATTTTTCTTTCACAAATGTCAAAATAATCTTCGAGATTATTTAAGGCCACAACAACAACAACAGAGCAGGCAGCTGAAGTTTTTTACATCGCTATCATGTGGCTCCATCACTTTAGGATTAAATTGTTTTAACTCTCTCTCACACACACACACACTAAGCGTTCAACATCAGGCAATCTGTGTGGTGCTTCTCATCCCCTAAACCCCCGTCTCCCACTAATTTCTCCTCCCTTACTACCCTTTGTTAGGTTCCAGCAGATGGATTTGGAAACAAAGAGCCCCCCTCCACCCGCACCACACCACACACACACACCTCCTTTACCACCCTACCCCCATCACGCACTCAAACACAACACACACTCATCACATATTCTACAGGATGCTTCAATTCAGACCGATTTACTAGATAACAGCACCACTCTCACACCATCTTTCACTCTCTCGATTCTCACTATTTAGCTCCTTAAGTGTGTGTGTGTGTGTGTGTGTGGGTGGGTGTATGTGTATTTTGGGTAGCAGGTGTATAGATCTCTGGGTTCAGTGGGTCAGTCTCCAATAAAAATCAAGAAGATTGAAGTCAATTTGCTCATTGACAAGCAGCAAATCAACACCAGAACCAAACTGAGAGGATCAGAAGCTCACCAGGGCTTTAGTCTGATCTCAGTGTTTGTCATCTGGAACTCAATACTTAATACTCAACTGCAGATATCAAAACATACTGTTGTCTCTTGTTTTTCTGTGATTGTTATTCTTGCAGTGTATTTTGGGCTCAGTCTTTTTGTGTTTACTTACTATTGGTTGATTCTGTATGGTCTCATCCCCTGATATTAATCATAAATGCAATTCATTCTCAACAGAACTTTTGTTTGGTTAATTTGCCATTTATGAGCATTTTTATTTTATTTTTTTAAGAGCCGTTAAAGATGTTTTTTTAAGACAAGGAGGTAAATAACCTTCTAGACCCCGAGGGAGCTCTAAAACGGGGACAGTCCTTCTGGGCTTTGGTGAGGGTTTGTAATAATGGACAGATGCTCTCTTTGCTGGCAGATCCACCACTGACAGGCTCAGGTTATATTTGAGAACAAGACTCATAATCGACTGCTTTTGATTGTTCAAAGTTACATAAGCAGTTTAGAAAAATTGTGTACTGCTTCTTAAAAATGCAACCAAAGTTGACTGTCACTGACAAACCAAATATTGTGTAAGTGTGTACAGCTATGAAAGCGGAAGGAAATGTGATGAAATGGAGCGCCTGGTGAATGTGAAGTGCTAGAGTGTCGTCTAAACGGGTTGTTCAGTGTTTAGGATTTGAATAGACCGTATTTAACTAAGAGGCCCATTAGAGGGTGCCATCAACAGCTTCTGCCTGGTGCTTCTGTAATACATAAAGGCACCTGCGTCCAACACCCCATCATTTAACCCCCTCCCACCCAACTCCAGTGTCCTGTTAAAATATTGAGCAGGTACTTAAGTGTAATTTGGCTAAGTGCAGGCATTGCTGAAGGGTCCTTCATTCTCTCAAGACGTTTTGAGGAGACGGAACTAACGCCATCAATTATGTATGCTTTTATTCGACATCTCGGACCAAACACGAAAAAGAGCAGATTCAGATGCATTTCGATTGTTTATCAGATGGATTTCTAAAAACAATTTAAACGGAAGTGTTTACTTACTTTGTGAATGACATTTTATGACCATTATAAAATTCAATGATATTCCAAGAAATAATAGCTGAGAATTTGCAAGAAGTTTTTCTTGCATTTTTAAACAATATTTATAGTTATTTTTCCGTTACAGCTACAATAATAAACTTATCTTTGGAACATTATCTTGTAATGCAGGGAATATCATTTGTATTAATTGGTTTCTATATCCCATCTGTTGAAACTCCTCAATTATCCTTTAGAAATTATTTTGACATTTTTTGTGATGAGATTATCTAATTGTTCCTACACTAATGTTGTTAAAAAAAAAATCTAAATAAACCAAAACATTTTTTTTTTTTAAATCTTACATTTTTACAAAATAACAAACACGAGAAACTATGACCAGTAAATTAATAAATAACAACCAAACACTCTCAATTATAATCAAAAAGTTAATAATCATATAGGGAAAAAAAGTGTATGGATTTTTTTTTTTTTTAAATTTCTATGAAACCTGTTGCTTTTCACTAAACCTGTTGCTTTTCACTTTGGTCAGTTTCAACCAATCAGAGTCAGATGATAGACATGTGATGCTGTCCAAGACTTTAAGTACTCTATAAATGAGAAAAATTTAAATCAATATTACATGCCTTTGTTTTTTTTTTTTTTTTTATGATTGTTTATTTATTGCAAAGTTTAACATGGTCCACAAGTGCAACCACATATAACTATGTACAAGACCAGGGTTTGCTTGTACTAAAAACAAATAAAATACACATAGACATGTATATTAATAAGTTAGGGGTGGAATAACAATACCAGCACAGCTCCAGGATTACCACTGCTCCTCCTTAAAAATGCTCAGAAGTAATCAGTACGGGTGACCTATTGAATTATGATAGAAGATAGCTTTGTAACAAATTCAGTCCAGGCCTTAAGTGTTTTTGGTTTGGCTTTGTTAATTCTTGCTGTAGTAAGTTCTAATAGTGCAATGTATTTAATTTCTATGAGCCACAATTTGCCTGCTGGAATTGTAGGCTCATGCCAAATCTTGAAGATAATCTTTTTGGCTGCAGTTAGAGCAGTGTGAAGAATCCTACGCTGGCTAACAGTCAGATCAAAATCTGCATCATCATTCAACAAACAGAGACTTGGGTGCTTAAGGATTACCTTATCACATAGTTCTGACACTACTTGAAATACCTCATCCCAAAAGTTACCAATATGTTGGCATTCATAAAACATGTGCATATAAGTACCCACAGTGTTTGAATTACAGAGTGAGCAGAACGGGGTAGGCAAGCGTTTCATTTTGTGCAAGATATTTGGAGTAGCGTAAGCCCTATGAAGCAGTTTATAATGTATTAACTGATGGGCAAGATTTTTTGACATTGTTGAAATAGTGTCCCATATCCAGTCCCAATTTGGTTTGCAAGGAGCTAATTCCTTTTCCCATATCGTGGTGATGGGGAGCTTTCCGCAGCTGTGCTTGAGCAGTCTGTTGTAAATGAATGACACTGCTCCTCGTGTCTGTGAAAAGTTCACACAGTCCATCAGAGGGTGAGAGTCCAAGTTACAGTTCCATGGTACTCCATAAGCGCGCATTGCGCTTCTCAGCCTTAAATAGAGAAAGTAGGAATGTCCAGGCAGATTATAACACTCTGTCAGATCTTGAAAAGACCTTAATCCCTGATTATTGAATATGTCACCAAAAGTATGTACACCTCGATCCGACCATGGCTTAAAAACAAAAGGTCTGTTGTCGGATTGCAAATTATGATTATAATATTACATGCCTTTGTTGACCAGATGTAGCCAAGAGCAGAAACTCTCTCAACTGTGCTAGTATTGACAGAGAATAAAGAAGGAGAGATAGAGGGCAAGGTAGGGGAAAAAAAGAGCAATAGAGGTAGAAAGAGGGAACTTGAGTCTTGAGAGAGAAGGAAGGAGGGTAATTACGTGGAAATGAGCATTCTCCTAGCATGCTTCTCTCCCTCAGCGATGTAGACAGGAGCCATTTGTCATCTGGCCTAAAATTGCATCTCTAGAGCCTGTTTTAGAGACTGCGGGATTGAGGGACTCGTTCTTTCTCTAATATCCTGACAGTCCTGGACTTCTATACTCTTTCTCTTTATCTTTGTATCTCTCAAACCCAGAGAGACTCTACTATCCACACGACTGAGTGAAACAGAGAGGATGTGATGTGATTACAGGGAAAGAGCTTCCACAGGTGTCATTTCTTCAAGACAAACTATTTCAGTTCCAACAATTTCCTGTTCGGTATTTCAGAATAGTTGACTATAATGTTCATAACTGGTAAATGCCATTTTTATTGACACAAAGTCACAAATACTGTATATATATTTTTTATGTTTTCATTGTTTTGAAGGCTGAGTGATTCACACTGTGTGTGTGTCCATCCCTCACACAGGGGTACGGAAAGTGGGGGTGCTGGAGGAGAATACTTTATTACTTGAATGAAGTAAATATACATTAATGAGCACACATATTTTTGAAAGAACTAAGTGTTTTAGCTGAGAATAAACTATGAGTTACATAGTGTAGCTTTTAAAGTCTTAAATTATGCCCCATAGACCGGACCGTAGCATTATGATTAAAAAGCATCAATAATAAAGTCGCAGAGTTCGCAGAGTTTTAACGAGTTTTATAGACTTGATGTTGTTTCTTATTCAAAGTGGTGACCCTTCCCACCACCACCACCACCACCAAAAAAAGCACTACACTAAACACATTTTGCCGTACCCTTGCCCACACAGCCTCATTGTCATTCATTGCAAATTATGAAAAAAATGATGTCTAAGGGTGCTTTCACACATGCCTTATTTAATTTGGTTAGAGTTTTCCCTCTTGATGAGGTTCGTTTGGGCACGTGTGAAGGAATCGCACTCGGGTGCGCACCAAAAGCGACCAAAACAAGCGTACGAGGACGTCTCGGTACGCTTTCAAACGAACTCTAGAGCGGTTCGTTTGTGGTGAGAACATGATCCGACCTCGAACAGACCCAACTGCCAAATAACTGCGCATTTTTGGACTAAACCAGCTGCCGTAGTAAAACGAAATGATTATTTATATAGCCAATAGCACTCCCTTTAAGCCATGACTTACCGCGTTCTGCACTCTCACTAAAACAGTCATCATAAACACTGAAGTTGTCCGCACTGCTCAGTGAACCTCTTATTTATATAGCGTCTATACTTTGTTGTTTATGAGGGGATTTGCGAAAGAATAAAGCTTGTTCTGATTCTGAACATACGTTGAGAGTGAATTCTCTGCACCAATCAAAGTGCAGTTATGGAAATATGTTCAAGACATATCTGGCCAACCAGTAATGTGGATGTTGTCACGTGACTATATTTTGGTTTGTTTCATCAACTGATTCGGACCAGAGCAATCAGTGTGATGTGAAAACGAACCAAAACCCCTGAAAAATGCTACAAAGTATAATTTTTCACCTTTGGTCCGGACCAAATGAACCAAACTACAGATGTGAAAGCACCCTAACCTAACTAAGGTCTATAGCAAGTTAATATGATAATAGCAAAGAGTGAACTGTCTATATTATTACCCTACACATTGTGTTTACATTTAAGATGATGAAAGACCAAAGAACAAGCTTTCAGAGTTCTGATCTCTTACTGCTCAACATGAAAAAATTGCAACAATATGAGCCGGAAAAAAAAAAAAATCTAGAAAATCCAATCCACTTTATCAAAGAGAAACATTCAAAGGAACCGTGCTGTTTTACGAATTACAAAGTCACAAATCAATGAGGGAATGCAGGATGTAAAGAATGAACATAAGAGGGAGAGAGACAGTAATGAGGAGGAAAGAGAAGGAGAGCATCTCCCACCGTGGGTTTTGTGTTTCTCCTTTGAGCAAGACAAGAACAACCTTCCGGATAAATGAAACCACAGCGGAGGAAGAGAGAATCAGACACCTGCGATCAGACAAACAGGAAGCATTTCAGAAAAAGTGATGGAGAAAGAAACAATGATAGAGAGAGATAAAGAGAGTCATGGAGAGAGAGAGACAGAAAAAGTAGCCTCATCTGAGGATGAGATAGATGGAGATACTGAGTAAATCCCCCCCACCAAACAATAATCACTGGATGAAACCCAAAGCCTTTCATAGCACGCAGCAGGCAGACCTGATCTGGCCCTCTGGCCCACAGGCACTGGGGGTGGGGGGTGTTGGGGGGACCGCCTGTCCTAGGGCACTGACCAGATGCTCACATGAAAGATTAGGATTTTTTCTCATTGTGTGAATGTGGCTGGGGGGTCATAAGCACAACCTGTAACATTTCACTTGTTGATAATTTCAGTGATTTGGAAGATTATTAAGATTAATGCAAGTTATTATTATTTGTTTAAGTAAACCAATATAACATTATGATATATGTAAGTATATACAGATAAATGGTGAAATATGCAAATAAGATAATAAATAAGATTAACAATATCAAATATATATGTAAATATCTATAAAAAGCAAATTAACAATTATAATAGTCTAAAAAAGATTATAATAATAGTAATAATTGTATTATTAATACATTTAAAAATAAAAAGGAAAAAAAACAATAATACTATTTTCTATTCATCTTTAACATTATATTATTTTATATTTAAGCATTTTTTTAATTATTGAACTATTAAATGTAATGTAAAAAATATTATACATAAAATGTATACAGATACAAATAAACAAGTTAATCATATATATATATATATATATATATATATATATTTCAAAACAAAATTTTTAATATTAAAATTAAATATTAAGTTTCTATTTCAAAAATACATTTAATTATTTGTAAATCTTTTATATTTAAATTTTTTTTTGTTTAACTATTAATATAAACAGCAGCAATACTCATAAAAATTAATCCATATATATGCATGCTTAATGCACATAAATATACAAAATATTATAAATAATTAATAAACCAATAATCTGAAACAATACTCTAAAAATGATCGTACATCGAACACGTGTGTATAATAATCATTTTAGACAACTGTTCAGAGGGAAAGAAAAGAGTGATAGTGGCGTGTGGTGTATTCAGACACTTCATTAAGTGAATGGGGGGCCGGTTTGAGAGACTCCCACTTGCTTTACATGCAAGGACAAAGACATGAAGAACATAAAGGGTTCAGCATGCAGACAGATGCCGACATCATCCTGTCCTAAAGCTCCATTCATAGTAACTGTGGCCTGCACTTGTAATCATTATGCACATTGAGAATGTGTGTGTGTGCGAGTGAGTGTGAGTGAAGTCATGTGTTTCTCCACATAAAAATTAACATTATTAATGGCTGTTCAAGAAAATGCACAGTTAAAAAAAAAGTTTTTATTGTTAACTAAAACTACTATATTTTGGGGGGTAAATGAAGCTGAAATAAAACATAAATATAAGATGAAAAACCTAAATGAAGATTAAAAATGTTGCCTTGGTAACTAATTGAAAGTAATAAGTACAACAATTATAAAAACTAATACTGAAAAAAACTATCAAAAGCACATAAAATAACTAATACCTGAACTAAAATTAAAAATATAATAGCTAATTTAAAAAATAAATAGGCCTACTATAATAGAATAGAAATAATATTAAAATTACAGAATGTAATGCATAATAATAATGCTCATGGGTTCAATTCCCAGAAAACACAAACACAGCTTTCTGCCAAATGCATAAACGCAAATAAATACAAAGGAAGAGTATGAATTCTAGTTGACATTGCAGATTTAGAGAGGAAAACAAAGCAAATACAGGTTGCCAGCGTTTAACGTAACTGTCAAGACACGGAACGCAGAACGGAACCGAACACAACGTACGCTGGTTGTTGCATCAACTCATTTTGAGATTGTGTGACATTTCAGGCCTTTCCTTCTCTTTCTCTCTCACTCTCGCTCCCACAGAATGGGGGTGTGTAAGGAGGGGAGGGAGCGTATCAGAGGGGGGTCTGTCTGTCTGCGTGTGTGTGTGTGTGTGAAGGCACAGACGGTTCAGTAGTAATGTGATGTGTGTCCCGAGGGATGTTTGATGGATTAATGCTGAGCAGCTTCATTGCGATGTACCACCTGATCTCACTCCCACCGTCTGCCTCTATAAAACCTGCCTGACTGCTGATCTCAGCTAGTCTCGCAGTCTCTTTTCTCTCTGTCTGTCTCTCTATCTTCCTCTCTCTGTCTCTCTCTCTCTCTCTCTCTCTCTCTCTCCTCCTCCTCTCAGCCGCCTCCGCTGCAGGCCAGGAGCTATCCAGTGCTGAACAAGTGAATTTTTTTTTTTTTTCAGCAGCGTAAGCGGGTGTGTGTGTGTACAGTAGCAGTCACACTCATACACACACACACACACACACAGTATTGTACCATCAGACATCTTTCTCCTCCTGTGTGCTTTTCATTTTTCTTTTATCTACAATTACTGCTTTTTGTTTTTGGGACGTGGATATTTTTTTTTTATGTGACGGATTTCATTCGGGACGATTTTCTCCAGGGTTTTTTTTGTCCGTCTGCGGCCGATGTGAAGGATTTTCTGCTGCGTCTGTGCGCGTGCGACCGTGTGTGAACCATGCCTCGCTCATTTCTTGTGAAGAAAATTAAACTGGATGATTTTTCCTCATCTCCCGTATCAGCGTCTAATCATCATCATCACCATCACCATCCCGATGACTCCTTTACACGTTCTCGCTCAAACCTGGGCGTTCGACTCTGTGAAAATGGTGAGTGTGGTGCCTAAATATATTGTTTACATACAGATACAGTTAGCTTCCCTATATGTGCTTGATGTTCAACCATGTTCCCAAATGAAAAATATTCAGATTTGACGCTGTGTGTTTTGAACATTATACGTAGTCCAACAGATGTTACATAAATCTTCCCATTCTGTCGCCAACTAATCCATAAAACCCTCCATCCTTTCACCCCCAACCCCGTCCTCCATTGTGCCCCCCAGACTTTGTTTTTTGACTCATGCCGACACAAATCAGGTCACGCACCGCAATCAGCTTATGAGCATAAAGCCGCACGAAAGTGTACGTACAGGAGCTTGATACCAGTTTGTTGTGCGTAGCTCATGCTAACGCTAGCACGCTGCTTTTGTGGGGCTGATGTGTTTGTCCTTAGCTGATACTGCCCTTGAGTTTCGGTCCAAACCCTCCACCCCCCACCCCCACTCTCAGCACTCTCTCTTTCTCGCTCTCCTCCCCCATCCTTCTTTTCTGCCTCATCTCACTATTTCTCTTTCACTCTCCTGCTTCCGGGTACATGAATCTAAGTGGTGGAGGAGGAGGTAGGGTTTCAGCCATCATTGACGCCACAGGAGACATCCGAGAACTGTACTGTACAGCTCGAAGGACAACGAGGGAGATGAAAGAGAAGCTTGAGGCTGACGTTTGTCACATGATGCAGCAGCACGCACTCGCACAATGGGGCAAATAGCACCACGCACAGAGCAAGCCCAGCATCCCTGAGCGGACATGATGGGACAGGCTGAGCTAAACTGAGCTATTCTACAGAGACTAAAGGGAGTCCAGAGAGCTCTGTGTCCTCACAGACAGATTTCGGTAGCAGATGTGTGGCTCTCTCTGTCCTGCTGTGGTGTTTTTCACAGATAAGCGAGATAAGACATGAGGGATATATTCCCACCTGTTATAAAAACAAAAACACAACAGACTGTTTATCTGTTTTTGGGTCATTGTAAGATTATATGAACCTATAAGTTGCACTGCTCCTTTTCTTAAATTATGCTTATGATTTTACAATATTGCATTGTATTTTCATATGAAATCCCAAAATCGAAAGCATGCATTTTTTATAATATATTTTATAAATAATCATTTTTCCCCTAACGTTTTTGTATACTAATACACAAACATTTGCTCTAATAATTGTAGAAGACATTTGTCTTTATTCTTCATCTTGAAGGTCGAGCATCAAGACTTCTAAAACAAAGCAAAAAAAAAAAAAAACCATCTTGTCTGTCAGTCAATGGGCTAACCCTAGAAAAATATATATCCGCAATAAAATTTCTGTTCCTACAAGTATTGTTGCTTCTGCAAAATCATAAAGAAATGAATTATTGTTATTATATTATTCATTCTAATATTTTTTTCTTTTTTATAAATAAGAAAATTGGTTTTTTTTTATATTATCAAAACCATTCTAATTATTTTTGCAATATGAATTAATTCTAAATAGTATTTATATTATTTATTAATTCAATCAGTAACTTAATTTAATTATTCAGTAAAAATCCCAATTTAATTTTTATATTCATAGCAATAGTATATGATTGATTTTTTTCAGATTTTTCTATTACAGTTATATTCATGCTATTTGTTCTGTGCAAATTTTCATAGTCTTTTGTCTTTCTTTCTTTTTCATGGCTAATACCACAGGTTTAGTTTGGTAGGGGAACAATACTGTTGCTGTAAATGAAGAGTTCAGATGCAAAAGCCTCTAAATATGCCATTTGAAATTTTCTTCTAAAATGATCATTTTTATCAAGCTTGTATATTCAAGTTCAGTAATTTCACTTAAATGACAATTAATAGGTAATCCTCATTGCAATTTAAGTCAAATTACTGAACTTAAATATACAAGCTTGATAAAAATGATCATTCTAGAAGAAAATTTCAAATGGCACTTAGAGGCTTTTGCATCTGAAGTCTTCATATATATATATATATATATATATATATATATATATATATCCTAATAACCTTTGAACAGTCTTTTGTGCACAATACAGTTCTTCCAAATAACATCTTCTCTCTACTGATCCTGTAGACCTTTTTCCCCTGGTTAGCTCCACCATTGTTGCGCATCGTAAATCTCACTGTATAATTAACCCAAACTGATACTGCCCTGCATGAAATGCCTTTTGGGTTTCCCTTTTAGCAAACAGATTGAATTAGAAACATTTTGTCAAAGACATGGCACCTTGGAAGGGGTATTATGTCGGTGAAATTCCAATGGCAATAAACGCGCCTGAGCCCCACGGCTGCCAGAAATCCTTTTAGCAGCTACTGAATGACCCTCACAATGCATTAAGACTCGCTCTTCGCGGTCAGAGGGCTCCATAATCAGTTTAGAGAAGTTACGAGGGAGTTTATTTGTTTCAGCAGACAGAGAGGAAATAAGACATCCTGTATTAGGGAGTATATTTTAATTTGTAACATACTTCAATGTTTGAAACTATTTCAGGGGGTTTTGAAATCTTGGAAAGAGCTTTGGTTCTTTTCTAACAGAAGTGAAAATGCTTTGTAAAGTCCTGATTTCCTTAAAATGGTTTTTAAGGACCATTCATAACATCAACCTCCATTTACTTCCACTTTTAAAAGATTATGTTGTGCACAATAGACAAATAAACAGCAAACTCTACAGGAGCCCTTGGCTAATCTTATCAAAGAAAAAGAGAGTCGGAGTGGCTTCTTCATCTCAAGGAGGGAAAGAAAGACACTTGTGCTTCCACCACAGTTAACCTGCTTAATTAGCTATTAACCATGTTAAAACCCTCTGGGTCTTGATCACACACACTTACATGAATGAGGTATGCAGAAGCCCTCTAACAGGCAGGAACTATGGATGCCTTTTCAATTGTGTGAAATGAAGTGATATATGAAATCTAAAGTTGCGCTGTGAGATATAAAGACACGTGAGCTATGAAAAATTATGATGAATAAATGAATAACTAAATTAAAAAGTAGTCATTTAAAAAAAAAAAAAAAGAAATTCAAGCAAAAACAGACTTTCATATATCATAGCACAAAATATAGTCAAATTGGTTTCCAGTATTATTTTACCAAAGACTTTTAAACTAAAGACTTGCAGCTTAAGGCATATATGATGTGACGGGTTTTAGGTGAGTTTCATGGAAAGCTTCCAAATCTGACAGTAAACTCAACAATGTGGGCCCTATCATACACCCGGTGCAATGTGGTGCCAGGCGTGATGCAAGTGTTTTTTGCAAGGTTCAGCCAGACACTTCTTATTTACACAACCTGTGCCACGTTGTTTAAATAGCGAATGCATTTTCACCCATTAGTGCTGGGCAATTTTTTGTGTAATATAAAGAGCGCGTTAGCAATATCCATCCTCAACGCGCGTACACTTTGTCCTGTAGATGGTCGACACGAGCAGATCCATTTCCTCGCTAGAGAAGCGTTCAATTTTACGCTAGCAAATTCCACCATGTAAATAGCGAATCCGCCATCGTACGAGCGGAACTGGCTTTTAAAGGGAATTGGAGATGAGACTCTAATTTGTTTATTTTTCGTTACTCCCAAAAAACAAACATTACTCATTAAGAGAATAGGAACAACCCTTTTTCCCGTCGGAAAACTAGCAAAAGTGTGCTTGCGCCGTATGCTTTAGACAATCCGCTTATATCGTTAAAATAGGGCCCTGTGTCGGTAGTGTAGTCACATACTGTGTCTTTAATTGCTTTACACCTGGACTTCAGAGAATAAGTGAATGAGTTAATAACCAGTTCATGTTCTCTGTCCTCCTGCAGGCTATATCCAAGATTACATCAGCTCTTCCGAGTACACAGAGGAGAAGCAGGCCGATATGAAACCGAGCTCGGATCCGCTGTACTCCCCCGTCAGCAGCGGAGGTGGGGAGTACTGCCAACCGGACCTGGAGCACCCGGACAGCCCTCAGTCTGGCCTCACGGCCCGCGGATACTTCAGCAGCGAGAGCGAATCTCTCAGCGAGGGCTACACCATGGATGCGTTCTTCATATCTGACGGCCGCTCGAGGAGGAAGGGCGAGGTCGCGGAAACGAAAAATGTCGAAGCGGAGGAGAAAGAAGTGGCCGGGGCGAACAACGGAGGTCCAAGACACACCTGCAATGAGTGCGGAAAGACCTACGCCACTTCATCCAACCTGAGCAGACACAAGCAGACCCACCGCAGCCTCGACAGCAAGATGGCGCGCAAGTGTCCCACCTGCGACAAGGTTTACGTGTCCATGCCGGCGCTGGCCATGCACATCCTCACTCACGACCTCAAGCACAAATGCCACGTGTGTAGTAAAGCCTTCAGTCGGCCCTGGCTGCTGCAGGGGCACATGCGATCGCATACGGGAGAAAAACCCTTCGCCTGCGCCCACTGCGGGAAAGCCTTCGCCGACCGATCCAACCTACGAGCGCACATGCAGACACATTCGGCCTTCAAACACTACAGCTGCAAGCGCTGCAATAAGACCTTCGCGCTGAAGTCCTACCTGAACAAGCACTACGAGTCCGCCTGCTTCAGAGGCTCCGGAGATGAGGACGAGTCTGGCTCCGAGAATTAACAAGAGAAAAGATGAAGATGAGTTAACGCACTCAAATATCCCGCCCACCCCTCCCCCACAGACTCCCCTCACAGACCCCACTATCCCTTTTTTAGAAAGCAATATTTTCACCAAGAAAAAACCCCAAACCAACCCAATAATAATAAGACAATAATGAATAGATGCTGGATTTTTTTTTTCTTTGGTAAAAAAAAAAAAAAAAAAAAGACCCTCTCATATAGACACGTACAATTATGAGGCCTGGCATGCAAATTTTTATGAACATAATCCTATTAATAATGATAGTAATAATATTTAGATTACCGATGTTTTATAGAAAATCATAAAAAAAAGACATAAAAAAGACAGCAACAGGTTTGTGCTTTTTGAGAAATGAAAATCAATTTGTATTTTTATGCTGCTCTTTTATTTTGAATTCTTTTGCAACTGCCAACATAAACTTTTTATGAAAATGTGAATAATGACAGTATTTGCAAAAAAGGAAGAAAAAAAAAAGAAAAAAGAAAAAAAAAAGATTGTAGACCTCTGAAAAGGTGCAAACTTTTGTTACACTTTTGGTATTTTATTTATAATTGTTATTTTTATATTCAACGTTTCCTGCAGTTTCATTATTTATTTGTTTATTTATTTATTTGTGCCAATCATGTCCTGTTAACGGTTCGAGCAGGGCGACCATCACTTTTCTTTTACCATATGGAGGAAACAGCACTCATGACAACGATCACCGAACATTCGAAACGCTTAAAATACGAACGACAGGGACTGTCAACGACTTCTTTCGTGGATCTCTGCTCGCTCTGCTGGGCTTCCTCACACTAAAACAGACTGCATTTGCTCCAGATGCCTGGGGCTCCACCCCTTGTCTTCCTGCTCCATGATTACCTCACCCAGAGGCAGGTATGACCTTAACCTCTGCTCTGTCCAAGCTCTCAAAGCATCCATCACAAACCTCATTTCTACCATTCCAGTATTATTGTTGAGTACTTATGTATTTATTCATGCACTATTTTCATTTCCCTATTTATTTAATGTGTATTTATTTATTTATTTATGTACCTATCTATTTATTTATTTATTCGGTTGATTATTCTCTGTGTTATTGGATACTGAACTGCCGTTGACCTTTTAAAATGCTGCTCTTTAATGAAAAACTTTATATGCATGATTCAGCTGTAGAGGGATTTTATTCTTTTTCGAGAGGGACGGTATGCAGTGTTTAAAAGCAGATGAATTCAGGTGATGATGCTTTGTTTAATGGGCAATAATTATTCTTAGGTACAGCAACTTGTATAATCACAGCTGTCCTGTTAGCAGTCAATGTAGGGCAATAAACAGAAATCTCCTTAATATCTCAAAGGTCACATCTCATTTCGTCGTTTCTAGAACTCCATTTCCAGCTGAGACCATTCAGAACGTCTAGGGCTGAATCTGAAATCGCTTACTTACCTACTATATAGTAGACGAAAAACAACATGTGACAAAAAAATGTCAGAATTCAGAGTACTCATGAAAGAGTAGGCAGACAGTGCACGGCATAGGATGGACACTTTACTATCCCATGAGGTCACGGGAGAGGATTTATGAATGGCGGTGACGCACCTGTTGCAGTAGGTCACGTGATAAGGGCAACATGACGAATGTAGTGCATCCAGATTACATTCATACCACACACATTAATATTAAATATACTTTTTAGCACTCAAAGTATTTCAAAACAAGTATCTACTCAAGAGAGTATGCGATTTCGGATGCAGCCTGTGTATGATGTGTTTGTGTGACTCCACCCACATTTGTGACATCACAATTCATCTCATTGCTCAAATGCCAAACAATTTAGTATTCCAGAAATGTATTTTACATCTAAAAACGAATAAAAACAAAGCAAAATCAAATTATATCAATCGCAGAAGGTGAAAATCGAACATATATTAAAACCCTTTTTTTTGCTGTTCTTACAAATTTAAATGAAATTTTAATAACAAAATCTGCAGCAATAAGCCTTTTTCTAATAATATTTTTTACTATTACTATTATCACAAATTTAATAAAGCTGTCTTGCATCTCAGTAGTTTTGAATGTAATTATAAAAAGACTAACACACAGCATGGCATATTTCAAGCATTTGGCTTTAGCTGTCCAAATAAATCCCATCATAAGCTGAGGCCGCCAGACGATAGCATGAATATGACAGAGTTTCAGTGACATGTGAAATAGAAGTCCCAAATCCTAGACCCAGAAATAATGACCCCCCCCTGAATGGCCAATCAGGATGGATTATTCAGTGTTTGAGTGAAAGGAGTGGTGGGTTCAGGACAGAGAAGAAACAAAATAGAGGCTTAATGGCAGCATTGATGGAAATAGCTGAGCATATGGCGCCAATGTGCCACTGCCTGTATAATAAAGATCTGAAAGATGTTAGAAGATAAAAGGATGAGAGTGCAATCATAAATGCGACGGTGTAAATCAGCTGTCTCTTTGCTGTCAGTCCTATGAAGTAGACAAAGCAGAAACAAAACTGCTTGTTTCATAATGAACATACATTCAGCACCATCATGAGGAATGAAACCCTGCATATGACTATATGCCTCAGCATATATGATAGCTCATGTCAAAATGAATAGAGGCAGTGTCCACTCCTCTAAAGAGTTAACAGGTGTTGGTGGACAGACAGTAGTCTGAGAGCATAATTGAGTCTGAGTTTGACCTTGTGAGGAAGGTCGAGCAGCAGCAGCCAAAGGCTCTGTCAGCGTTTTGCATATTGTAAAAAGGATGGCACAATCTCAGTAATGGGCCAAAACCTGCGGGGAATAGATAATGAGTTTCTCCTCCCACTTTTCTTCTGCTCTTCGCCTCTTATCCACCCATTCCTGACCTGGTACATTGGCACGCTGTGTCCCAGCAGATTTTCACTCTCATTGCTGATGATGGACGTCAGAGTCAGAAATGTATCTACAGTTCAAATAAAAATCGCTTGATCGCTGATACAATGATCACTATATTCAAAATATATCAACTAATTCTTGATATATTTTATAGTATCTTGTTAGATGAACTATGTATATATACACTACCATTCAAAAGTTTGGGGTCAGTAAGATTTGTTTTCAAAGAAATGTATATTTTTACTCAACCAGTATACATTAATTACATTATCAAAATTGACAGAAAAGACATGCATAATGTTATCAAATATTTATATTTCAAATAAATCCATCTGTTTTCAACATTGATAATAATAAATATTTCTTGAACAGCAAATTAGCATGTTCTAAAGGATCATGTGACACAGAAGACTACTGAATATCACAGGAATACATTAGATTTTAAATATATTAAAATATAGAAACAGTTATTTTAAATTAATATTTCACAATATTACTGTTTATACTGTATTTTTGGTCAAATAAATGCAACATAGGAGATTAAAAAATAAAAAAAGTCTTACTTTTGAATGGTAGTCTATATGAAATAGGAAGAGAAGTTATCTAACAGATAAACTATGAAGACATCTTTTGTCTTCTCATTTGAAATATCTGGAGCACATTGGTGGCATTGATTCATTTCTGACCCTGATGGACATTCATCCTGCTTTTATTCCTAAATCATCCCCTCATACTTCTGACACACCCACAGATGTGAATACTGAATACTATCAGTTATGAGTTTCCATCTGGATATTTTCCATATTAATAAGACTTGAATTCAGAGTCAGTTCAAATTATGCAAAGCTTGATGTAATGATGAGCTCTTTAAAGGCTATTCCAAAGGACTACCATCATCTCTTTATGTTTCAGTAAAATAATTTCCCACAAATGTTCAGAAACGTGAGATAAGTGAAGAGACTGAGAAAGTGAACGCGTTTTGAACAAATGTAAATATGTGTGTATATACATCTCAGCAATAATGAGACACCGCATGTGAGCCGATCCCTTTTGCTTTCACCTTTTCTGAGCCGTTTAACCCTGGACAGGCTGAACAGGATCAGAGACTTCATTAGCTCATGCTATACTAGCTAACAGTAATATTAACAATGCTAAGCATTCTCTCTCTGTTCACCAGGAACTACCAATATTTCTTTGTCTGTCTGTCTCTCTCTCTCTCTTTCTCTCCCTCCTGTTATTTTTTTTTGTCATTTCTTTTGTGGAAGTGCCCAGCCTGGCTGAACAATAATAAGAAGTGCCAAAAAATTTAAGAGTTATTTCCATGACAAAAGCCTTCAGCATATGGTAGGCAACTCACAGCCCTCCATATGGTCCTTGAGAGATTTCAGATTGTCTCTCTTCTTTTCCCTTGCCTTCTCTCTCTCTCTTCCTTCCTTCCTTCCTCCTTGTGTAAAAACGTAAAGATTTTTCCACTTCTGATATTACATTTTGCCTGTTATGAAGGGTAAAGCCAATAGTGATGTTTATGAACAATAAAATCAATAGCACAAGCAGTCCGTTGTCACTTTTTTATTGACCACTTCCATTTCTGTCAAACACAGAACATGAAATGTACCGTATACTGAAAGTGTTTTTAGATTGCTCTCACGGACCCCTGACCCTTGTTTCAAACCCCTGCAATAGCAGACTTTATATTCTGAGTTTCCGACTTGTAGTCTGTACTTCTTACAGTTAGTCAGACATCAATTCTGAATCTGATCACAACACAAGACTAAAGAGTCACAGATCAGAATGACTGAGCGACTTCTTCCTGTGCTCCTCCGTGACAACGCCCACCTATCTCAGCAATGCTGAACTGGGATCAGCCTTCCATGCATGCATCAGTGCTATAACTCTCACCGGAAGAACATCCGAACTGTAATCAAGTAAGCAGCTAAAGTCACTCTGAAACCTGACGCACACACATCTGTCCTGGAGCTGTTAAGCCAGTCCAAGTCATTAAATGTTAATGAAACATTGATTTTCTGTTACACTCCGGCCTTACTAAGATGCAGCACTCAGAGCTGAACGAGACCGATTACTGATGCTGAGGGAGAGACACTGTCATCAGGATAGAGGAGGACGGATGTCCAAGAAACCAGAAACACGAGTCAGGCTCAACCATTATGTCCTTCACTGTCCTACAGTGTTTTAGTTGGGCTTCATTTCTGTCTGTTTGACTGATTTAATGGATTACACTGCTCTATTGATTAACTGGTGTATTTAAAAATGTAGTCCGTCTCTCCATTAACTACTTTATGCTGAAACTACCATCAACATTGATGGAGACAAGCACCTCAGTCAGAATAGAATTCGGACTAAAGTATAGTTGATATTTTATTGGATTAATAATGTCTTTTTTTTTTAAATAAAATCATATGTAATTTAATTAATCTTGAATTTAATTTAATTTATCTTAAAGTCTTCTATTATTCCTTAAAAGTCCCCTTAGGAATACAAAAAAACAACAACCTTCAGTTGGTAAACCATATGGTAGATGTATATTTATATATTACAATATATTATTATAATTTTGTTTAAATTAGATGTCATTCAATTATATTTAATGTTATTTATATATTAAAGATAAAATTATTTTTACTTATTACACGATATATTCTAACTCAGTAAACATAAAGCTTAGTGGTTAAAGTGCACATTCATATATAAAAATGTACATTTTAGTGCATTTAACTTCATTTCTCTTCTGAAAGAATACATTTTCCAGATTTAGAAGCGTATATCACCATGAATAAAGAGGTCACTGTAACTGAAGTGGCAGTGTGGTGATGCTGCCATTAGATTTCATAAGAATAAATTATTAAACCCTATCATCTGCAATATTGAACATGCAACCCTAAACCACTCAACTCTCAGTGCAGTGCCCTGATAACATGCTGTCCTACTGAGCTTTACCCTTTACTGGCACATGACGCTGAGGTTTAACTTGCTATCATTGATCCTAATACAAGAAACAAGAACAAGGTCAAAAGAGAACCTCAGCGTTCCAGCACATTCATAAGATAAAATCCATGTGGAGTCAACACATACAGTACGTGTAAGAGCAGTGTGTGTGTGTGTGTGTGTGCATGTGCTCTGGCCATGGATGCGTTTAGTAGGTTACAGTAGTTACTGATTACATTTGAGGAGATAAGAGCAACTAATTCTCCCCTGACTCTCCCTCACTTGTAGATGTGGCGAATGGAAATTTCCCAACACAATGATAATGCTCAATCCTGCTCCCACTTCACATTAAGGAAGTGTTATTTGAAACAATTTATAGGCAATATGCTCCATCAAGGTGTTAGAGTTGGGTGGTGTAGATATTGTAACTACACCATTCTGTTGCCAATCAGCATCTTTCACCGTTGACGGCCCAAATTTCAAATCATGAGAACTAAAATTAATTTGGTGGTTCTCCAGAATAAACAAAATAAGTACTCTATAACTACCATGTGTTTTTAGACATGATGTGCCATATAAATGGCTTTTGTAAGCCGCTTTGGATGAAATCTGTTAATTGCAAAAATGTGAATGGTATGTGACAGTATCATCACTATCTGATGTAATCACTGTACAAAGGTACCACCATAGTAGTTTTTGTAAGGGACTTATAATGATATTTGTGCTGCATATTTGGATGTCAGTACTTACTCAGTATTGTCCTTTGCGTTCAAAACGTCATTGGTGTGTGGTTTTGATACCTTGATATCAACAGGAATCTGATGTTTGCCCGCCATCTGCTGGTGATTTTATTTCCCTGCAGTCGGATTTAGAGTAACAATATTAGTCATTGCTAATGTATATACACAGTTTCGGGATTGTGAAATATTATGACAATTTAAAATAACTGTGTTCAATTTTAATGTCATAAAATGTTATATATCCCTGAGAGCATTACTCCAGTGCTCAGTGTCATTTGATCCTTCAGAAATCAGTCTAATATGCGAATTTGATGCTCATAACTGTTATTATCAATGTTAAAAACAGTTATTTACATTTTTATTTCAGGATTCTTAGATGAATAGAAAGTTCATTTATTAGTTTAATTTATTAGAGTTCTCATTCTGTTCTCATTCTCCATCTAAATGTCTCAACAAAAATCGAGCCTCATCAGACCAGGCAACATTTTTTCCAGTCTTCAACTGTCCAATTTTGGTGAGCTCTTGCAAATTGTAGCCTTTTTTCCTATTTAGTTTATTAGCAACACTGTGCACGAGCGTAAATCCCGCGATATCAGTCTTTGATCTCGCAGGTGTCAAACCCACTGTAAATTAATATTTTCTAAATGTACGTTTTTGATTTAATTCATGCATGTATTTTCATGTTTATTGAATAACTTCAGACAGACTTCTCTCTGATGACATGCTCATTCAGATCTGACTTCATCCAATCAAAAACCGGTGAATGAAAAGTCTGTGCCCTATTTTTTCTTTCTTTATTGACAATCCAGTTTATTTGGATGTACTTCACAATATGAAAGAAAAGCTCTGTCTTTATTTCCATTTCATTGTGACTTTAACATTTTTTATATGAAATTGTAATTTCCATCATAACACTATATTTTATAAAACCTGATGGCGCACTAAATACAATTAAAATAAGACAACTCACTAAATCATACTAGTGAACTCACCATATGGCTTTGTAACTGTGGAGTTGAACTCTAAATGGAGTAGACAGTTTGTCTTCTCACAGCACAGAGTGAATTATCATCTCCTGCTAGCAGTGTCTCATTATCCAGGCTTCTTCCCTTTGCTGATTCTTCTGTGTGTGCCAGCCTGACTGCTCTTGATGTTTTCTGTTGTTTGTGTAAAAAACCCATCTGTCTGTTACAGCCTGCTGGCAGTAGGTCCAAACGTCCCTTCTGCTCCTGTCAGAAGAATCAGTTCACAGCATTTAGAGATCCAAATGTTCATTTTCCTTTTCATTATTGTTCCACAGTGAGAGAAAAAGTGAGCCGAGCTCCAAAAAACCTCACCTACTGTAGACAGATCTCGTTCCTTCTCATGCCAAATGTCCAGTGTAGTGCAGGGACACATTTGCAGTAAATTGTCTTGGCATTTGGCAATGGTTATGTTGTCAGGCCTTTTACACAAATGATTGATCATTTCTGGGGAGACTTTTTTTTTTTGGCCAGCTTAGAAATAAAATCAGAAATGTCAGAACAAGCTTCAGACGTCTGGTACTAGGTGAGAGGTTTTTGTATATATATATATATATATATATATATATATATATATATATATATAATTTAATATCTTTAATGCCAACAAAAGTGAGGAGACATGTGCAGATTTTGCTACATATACTCATAAATGTGCAAAATACATAACACCGTGTCCTAACTACACGCGACGCGATAAAATTCCAGCGACAGCAAGTAGTCTGTCCACACTAGACGCGACGCGACTGTGAGATGCCACACATTCAGAACAGCGTGTGAGCCTATGATGTGAGCAGAGTCTCTCTGTGAAAGCGCACTGTTGGCCCGCACTCGCATTGGAAATGGGTATGGACAATCAAATCAAGAAATAACATTAAAAACATTAACAAAATATACTCATTGACTAATTTTGTTATGAAGTACAGTTGTATGTTTGCATAGAATTCATTTTGAACGCTATATTACATGCTTTCAAAATCTGAGGTAAATTATCCTTATCGCTTGTGGCACAGTGACCTATTTTTAACTAAAAATAAATAATGTATACTCATAACCAGTGTAATTTCTTCATTCTGTCAGCCGCGACGTCGCAGAAATAGGAACCGTTTCTAAATTTGAAACTTCGCGTGTCGCCGTCGCGTCTGGTTAGGACAAAAACTCTGATTAACATGGAAAAGATACCTTTTATCGCGTGTCGCGGCGTCGCGTCGCGTGTAGTTAGGACACGGTGTAATACTCTCCCTTTGGCACTGCACTTTTAGTGTTTAATATACAGCAATCAATATTTTGTAAACATAACTAAAATGTCCCATCTTTGAAGAGAAAAAGAGCTTTTTGTGTATTTTTGAGGACGGTATGCTAAGCTCATGCACGGATCTTAAACGTTTTTTTTTTCACAAGTTCATTATACAATAAGTTAAAACTTACATTTAAGACACAACTGCCAGTACCGCTGTCCATTTTCCCCGCCAACGAAAGTCAAGCGAAGCCAAAGCTAGTAAAAACAGTTGAATCACACAGAATCAGTATTACGTTTTGAATGATCGTTTAAGTGAATGATTCAGCTACTCGAATCAGGATGAATTCTACGGTGACCGAGAGAGCTCAACGCGCTGCAACTGAAGCAGATGCAAATAGAAAAAAAAAACGCGTTCAAATAGAAAAATAAACCGATGCAAATAGAAGAAGAAAAAAAACACAATGCAAATAAAAAAAAAATATCATCATCAGTTTCACAACAAATATCATCATCAGTTTGTGCTCCAAATACAGAAACGCGCTACAAAAGTTCACAGCACAACCAATACAGAAAGGCTCTGCAATGACACAGACCACAACAAAAATGTTTAGCCTACAGGGGAAACAAATAAGTGCGATAAAAACAAACAGCCCTTGTTTTTTTTTTTTTTTTTTTTTCGAAAAGGCTAGTGTTGAATTGGATTTATACATAGACAGTAAAAAACGCACTCTTGGTACATCACACCTACTTAGTAAAATACAACTTTTAATTATCATTTTTTTTTAATTGTTTCATTTTGAGACCCGAGAGTTTGCCTGGTGTGCATTTTATACTTTTTCTTGCTATTTGGGATAAGTAGGACCTAATAAGTATAATAACTAAAAAAAAAAATTTGTACAGGAAGTAGGTTTTGCATAATGTGAAGACAGTGGGTCTATCACAACTTTAGTAAGTAGTTCTCTCAAATGAATGTCCTCATACGAGTATAGGCCTACAGTGGGTCTATCTTACTGTTTGACACAAATAGACTCCATTGGTAAAAAAAATTATTTGACACATTTTCACATTTTATTTGAAAATGTAAACACCAGAATGTATAGCCTATGTACACAGCCTGAAACATGGCTAATAAAAAAGCTAAAGTGCAAACTGTAACAGTAGGCTAACAGTCCAAATTTTCATAGTTTATTTGAAAATGTAAACATCAGTGTATAGCCTAAATGTAAACAGCCTGAAACATGGCATATAAAAAAAGATGGTTCTCACTGCAGAACATGAAATGATATTTATCTCACTGGTTCAGTGATGAAGGGCCGAGTCAAACAAATAAGTTACCCGATGACAAAACCCTGAAAGACCAAGGGAGAGGTGCTGTCTCCACAGTAACCAGGGCAGATGGGAAACTATGCGTGGTCAAGTGGTACGACAACAAGCCAGTTGTGATGCTCTCCACTGTTCACTCAGAGCAGCCAGAAGACACTTGCCAGGTGGTCCAAGAAGGGAAAAAGGTATGTGACTGTGACATGACATTGTGTGTGAGTACAACTGAGAGATGGGAGGTGTTGACATGTCAGAAGATGAGCTATACCAAATGTCTGTGTGGACGAAGAAGTGGACAGATGCACTTCACAGATCTTGCCCTTGTCAACAGCTGCCTGCTGTATCGCAGAGATAAACAGGAAAATGGCACCCCAAGGAAATCTATCATGAAGATTTTTATTGATGGTACACTGTAAAAAAATATTGATGGTTTAACTTAAAAAAGTAAGTAACCTGGTTGCCTTCAATTTTAAGTTCATTGAACTGGAAAAAGTGAGTTAATACAATGAAGGAGATTAATTTAACCATCAGAAACTCAAAATTATATGTTATCTGAACTAAATAAATTATTATAAAGTTGATTTGACAAAAGAAAATGTGTTGTGATAACAAATCTTGAATTTTTTTTTTTTTAACAGTGTGAAAAACAGACAGGAAGAGATTATGAGAAGGAAAGATTACTCGCGCATGCGCAGACTAAGTACTTCCCTGCCGCCCGTGTGGTCAAACTTTTTCTGGTGATGTTTCGAATTGAAACTCTGAGCGGTGTTTTCCGGAAGCACATCGATGCCTCAAGTGTGAATCCATTTACGATTTTCAGGCAAAACATGGGCAGTTTACCCATCGAAAACCGTTCTATCCATTCAGACAACATCCAGGACGTCCATAACATCCCAATGGACGTAATCATACGACCCATTCCGCCTGTTTTAGACGAGCAGAAGGTCCAAAGCCTCATGACCAGCATAAAGGTTAGAAGAATTTAATGTTAAATTATGTTTAATCAGTTTGTGACATTATATAAGGTCGCAGTGATGATGTAATGTGGTGATATTCTAGGAGGGCTCGGATATCTCCGTTGTGCCTCCCATAGACGTGCTTTGGATCACTGGAGAAAAGGGGGGCAATTATTACTATTCTTTTGGAGGCTGTCATCGATTTGCTGCCTATCAGAGATTAAAGATGAGATACATACCTGCCAAGATCATCAAATCTAACACCTCAGACCTGCGCACTTACCTGGGAGCATCCACCCCGAATCTACTGTGACACGGGAGAACAGAGACCTGAGGTTGGCTAACCTGCATTGACACTTACAGCCATCTGAATGATTGTGTTTTCTATAACGCTGACTGAAATGTGGATGTTTGATGTGTCAGCTTCTTTTCAAGTTATATCTCTAAAGGTGTTTCATTCTTTTGAATGAGCTATAAGTTTTGAATGATCCAAAACAAATGGCATATGCCATATTTATTTTTCTTTTGCCCAACATCCTTATTCTTGGTGGTCACTGCACTCTAAACAAAAATGGTGCTGTATAGCACTAAAAGTGGTTCATTGGCTTGTAATCATAGGGGAACCACTTGTAAGTACTTATCTTTATCAAATGGTGCTATATGTAGAACCATAAGAGGTGCAATAAAGCACCTTAACCACCCCAGAAAACCACTGAAGAACCAAACTGGTTCTTTAAATGGTAGTGGTGCTATATAGCACCATGACCACCGCAAAGAACCGCTGAAGAACCCTTTTTTTTTAGAGTGTGTATTATTCAAGTCATGATGACTAAACAGGTTCATTTGTTAGTTCTTTGCCTGACCATCAGGTGGCAGCATTATAACACTGATTGATTAGAGCTGGGCTTCCCATACAAAATCAGTTTGTAGAGCAACCTAAATGCTATTTAACTTTATTAAAAAATAGCTACATATCTTATTAGAAAAATAAAGTGAGAGAGTTTATTCTTTTCTAATTGCATTAATGCTTTTAATTGGTTAAAATAAAATGCAGATTTGTATTGTATGCTTCCATTTGATGCTTAGGCTTATTTGACCTTTGATGATTGTTTTCATTTTGTTCCATTGACATTCCTATGCCAAACCACACCATGACCGTCCAAAAGATGACCACTGGCATGTGCCTGTCTGGTGACCATTGGACTTGGTTACAGTATGTCTGTGCTCTGGACCGCAAGCTTTGAGATTGAGTCTCATGGGTGGACTCTGATGTCAGATGATTGTCTGGCACAGAGTCATAAGAATTTCGCTATTTACTTTTTTTTTTACTGTTCTGCTTTCAATTTTACACGCTGATTTTAATATAACAACGCCAAACTATGCACTTAGTGTATTTTTAGATGCACTACATTTCTTCACCTCTTTTTGTATTGATTTTTTTATATGCCAGTGGAAGGGCATGAGAATTGTAGGACGTTCTCTGAACGTCTGAAGCTCATCTATAATGGCAGGACATGTTGGGGGTCATGTGTCATGAGAACTGGCCAGCATTCTTCTCCTCTGCAGGCTGGAGTGAAGGAAAAGAATGAATGCAGCAGCTCTGTTTTATTACACTGCTATATATAGATGGATTGAAGCTCACAGTTAGACTATTGGAAAGTACATATAGTGGAACTGCTAGTCTGACAAAAAAAACCTTGTCTCAATCATTTCTACTTTCAGCTGTTGTCTGGAGAAGATCAGAGGACAGGCACCTCAGATTTTTTTCCTTGAAATGGCATTTCATTTCCTTTTGACCCTTGACCTTGGCCTAATATCCATAGCAAAAGGCCTCTTAGACCCTACAACAACAATGACTGAAGCTTTTGAACCCGAGAATCTCTGACAGGAAAAATTGCAGGTGGCTCAGTCAATAATATAATAAAAATGACAAATTTGATTGTGTTTCTGAATTTTGCAACAGTTTATGTGGAATGGCTTTATAATAAAATTGCTTTGCAAATGTCAGCAGCTTCAATGTTTTGCATATGTAAATCTCCTTAAAGGTAGGGTAGGCAATTTTTTTTATTAACACTTTTTGTTATTCTGGTTGAAACCCTTTACATCCTAATAGTATGTTAATAGTATGTTACATCCTAATAGTATAGTAATAGTATGTTACATCCTAATATTGTATGTTCTTTGAGACATGAGGTTATTTAATGCTGTCTCTCATGACACTTTGCTGAATCTGCTCCGGCTGTAGGCGTTTATTTGTTTTGGAGGTGTGGCTTTGACAGTGCTCTGAAAGGAGGGTGGGATCTAATGCTTTAAATCTAGCTTGCTATTGCTAGCCGCTCCAAAATTGCCTGACCTTCCTATATTGGAAAAAACATTTGGTCCACACACTGATAGTCAATGTTTTTTTTTTTTTTTACCTTTTTTTTTTATGTTTTTTTTTAGGTGTGACATATCAAAATCAGATGTAGTCTATTGGCTAATTCTTGCACACTGTACATTTAATCATACCATTAGTGTGCATTGTCCCTGTTAAATAAACCTGAAATAAATAAATAAATAAACATTGGCATAGAGTGATGCAGTAATGGCGTATGACTAACCCGGAAGTTAGCATGACTCTGGTTCCCTCAGCCAAAACCCAATAGGAATTTTCCATTGGCTGTTGGATTATAGCAGAAAATAAGCTCATAAACAGAATTTTATGAATTTTAGGTCGTGTGTCCACCAAAGCGTTTTTCCACGCGCCTGGAGTATGTTTTCAATGGGAGCGCCGCGTTTTTTAAACGCCATGAGCATAAGGCCGTGTGTCCACCAAAGTGTTTTTCCACGCACCTGCCGTATGTTTTCAATGGGAGCGCCGCGTTTTTTAAACGCCATGAGCGTAACGAGGCGCTGAACGCTTTTTTCATGCTGAAGCGCCGAGCGCCCAGCGTTTTTTACTGGTCACGTGAGTTGAAAACTTTGGATAAAACGCAGCGCTCATCACTGTCACTTCTTACCCAGCCGTCCAATCACAGTGGAGGAGGGGCGGGACCAAACCACACTGACCAACTGTCACAACATTCTACAACGACATCAACCAGCAGAGCTAACCGAACAAAATGGGTGAAAAATACATTTTTAGTATGATACAAATTATCTGCGAAATCAGTTACAAGTAAACTCTGCTGTGAATATTCTGTATCATAGCAATGAAATGTCTCAACGGAAAAAACGCTTCGCTGCCAAAACGCTCTCAAGTGCCCAAAGCACAGGCTCTTCAGCAGAGCGTCTTGCGTTTTCAGCTGGCTAAAAACGCTTTGGTGGGCACACGGCCTTACAAGTTTTGTTCATCATGATAATCTTCCCAAATGAACACAACTTTCATGAATATTGAGGCCTAAATGCAATCGGTATTAGTAAAAAGCTAAACGTAGGCTTCTATGTCACATCCCTAAGCTTCCAACAACTCTTTCAGTCTTTGTTTAAAAAACACTTATCCTGTGTTTGAGGTATAAAAGTTTAGAAGAGCATGATTATAAGCACAATGATGCTGTAAAAGCGGATCAGTGAGTAGATGAGTTTTCCTGTTTAGCTGATGGTGTTTAATGTCAGGCTCTCTAGTCCCATTTAGCAGCCTTTTCGTTTCACTAAAACTAAAACGTGAAAATATCTTGACCTCATGTCTACCATAGACCTTATTTGTGGCATTTAACCAAAAACCCATGACTTCAGGATGATGGAACCAGAATTGCAAGAATGCTAACTCGTTTCTAGGTTTTGGCCTACAAAAATACATCACCCTCAGAACTCTTTTGACAAACTAATTTAAAAATATTTTATTTTGTGTTCTGAAGTAAAAAAAAAAAAATGTCATAGAGGTTCGACGTGAGGGTCAGTACATAATATTTCATTTTTGTGTGACCTATCCCTTTAAGAGATATTGTGTTACCTTGGGATCTTTATAGCAACAGCGTTCAGCTGAAGATCAACAGATTGCAGGAATCATGTATTTACAGTCGCATCCTTTGATCGTGGAGGAAGGTACACAGGCCTGTGATTGGCGATTACTACCCTGTAGATCTCTGCTGGTAGATAACAGAGTTTATCCATTGGCGATATACGAGTCCCTGGGGTCCCGGCCCTGATCTTGGCCTCCCTTTGGGGCCCCTCAGGAAGTGAAGAGGGGGCCCCGGGCCTCGGCGGAACAAACCTGACCGACTGTAAATTTCTGGCAAAAGAATGGTCGCGTGTGAGAAGACTTCCTGTGGCTTCCTCACAGTCTGGAAAAAATGTATCCTTAATGTCCTGACACGCATTAACCCCTGATTGAGGAGGCACAAAGAAAGAGAGACGACACACACCCAATTTGGGAAGCGTGGGCTGCACCTGCTGTTTTTTGGGAAATAAAGGAAGCTGTAAGATTGTCTCTTACTTCCCAAAGATTTTTCATCCTAACAAGGAGGAGAAAGATGAAGAATGACAGATAGTGGGAGAAGAATGGTTCAGGTACTCAAGGTAAGGTTTCACTTACATCATTTGTAACATCATTGTAAGTATACTGATGTTTGAAAGTCTCATGAATATTTCAACCTCAGGCACCTGTCATTGTACCGATGTAATTCTGCTCTGCTTTTGACAGGCGTGAGAAATCATCTCTCCAAGACAAATCCATTCTGTCTGAGGATCAGAAGGGGACAAGACACAGGCTTTGACCTGGAAGTCGACCTTCCCTCCTCTTGTTCTTGAGCGTAAGATCATGAGTGTGAATGATATTTTGTAGAACTTGTCATATTTATGTAATGCACATTACCTATTTGATTAGAAATTGACATTTTAATTAAAAAAAAACTTTTTAATGAAACACATGCATAGTTGAATTGTTCACAATAAGATCAATTATGTAGAAAATAGATTTGTTTTATTTTTTATCGTGTTAATTTGAATTTTATTCATAAACGACGTGCACAATGTGTCGTTCATAAACATTATCTTACATCATTTTTTTGTTAAATTGAATGTAACAATTTACGCAGGAATAATTTACAAACAAATGATGTATGATAAATAGTAAAGCCTTTGAAAACAGGACGTTGAAATAGACTTGCTTTATTCTGTAATAAGATAATGGTTAGAGACTCAGACTGGTCACACGAAGGTTGCCGGGTCAAGGATGCAGAGGACAAATTGTGAGTGTAGGTTACCCTACTTGGCCTTCACGTGTCACTTTTTCTTCAAATGACTTAAAAACTTAATTTAAAGTGTTCATTAAGTGTGTGTTGGTGCTCCTGCTGTATGGTCTTGTTTTGTATGTCAGAGTCCAAGAGTTATGGAGCAATAGGACATGAATAGACTTCCTTTTCCTGTACAGCTTTTGGCAGGATCCTACCATTGACCCTTACCTGCAGGGGTCAGTCAACATTTCCCTGAATAGCGTCTGATTTCACACTGTGGCTCTGTGCGCTGTACGAATCCCCTGCTGACGCTGTAGTCCAGGAGGGTTATGTGATGACAAAATAATGACAGATACTTGCACACTCACACAGGGAAAATTACCAAACCGTTTCAGCATATTTGCAGAGTTACATGCAAATGAATAATGGACTTCTCATCCCCTCTGGATGGACTGACATTAGACTTGCAAATACTGGGAAGAATTAGCTATCCTTAAAACACATTTTCCTCTCTCTCTCTCTTTCTCCCTCTCTCTATCTATCACACACACACACCTCCATCACATGTGGCCACAATATGAGTCATCAGACACTGACCCTATATAGAGCTGGAATTCACAAGTTCAAATGTGTGTTTCTCTATGACAGCAGCTTATCAAAGGAATATTATTACAGGGGTTAAATAAGCTCAATTGACAGAATTTGTGAAATATCTAAAATTATAAGATTAAAATGTCTATTTTTAAATCCTCAAAAAATTGGCCCAATTATAGGGCGTCATTGTAATCTCAATTTTTTGCAATTTATTTTAAAGGGAACAAGTGTATATATATATTTTTTTTTTTTTGTGTGTGTGGTAATACACATTATCCAAATGCTGTTGTTATTAAACCTGAAATATTCCTTTAAATGCTAAAGATTATGGTTGTATTATGAAGGAGGAGTTAGTCAACCCCCACTTCCCAACACACACACACACACACACACACCTGCTCTTCTCACTCAAATGCATGAACCCTATACAGCCTAACCAGTCTCTCACTCCTTCCTAAGCAAGACTGTTGGTTTCTCATGACATAATGTTGTTGGTCTTGAAAATCTGTGTGTTCAGCTGCAGTCTTACCTCACTTACTCATTCCGTCCAACTCATGAGAACATTGAATCTGCCATTGCATGATAAATACATAACATAGCAAAGAATTGGGGACGTGTTAAAATTTATGTTAATGAAATTATACGATCTAAAAATTCTTTAAAATTATTTTTTTAATACTATTTACCTTCAATACAATTTATTTCTAAAAACAGAATACTATTAATTTGTTTGGTGATTGTAACTGGAACTTTTCCACCAATTGGAATTGGTGATTGGAACATTTATATTGTGTTTTTTTTTTATTTTTTTATTTTTTTTAATAAAGCAAAGATTACTGGAGTATGTTTTAGAAAGCACACTTTCAGTTTTTATTCTTCAAAATAATTTTATTAAACGTGTTACTTTCTGTTTCTTTAAAATTGTGAAATATAGCAATTTCCGAGAAGATATTGTTTCTACACCAATTCTTTTTTTCAATGATTGATCGGCAGAGCTGTATTGATTATTGCCCCCTGGGCTTGTAAAAACAGCGTGCAGGTGTTTTGAAAATGTCGTAAGTGTCGTAGATGGTGGGAGGGGGTTGTTGGTGCAGCTGAGGGGACAGAAAGTCCCGGGTTAAAGTGACACTGGCATGTTTGTGAAAGGTGCTCCAAGTGACATATTACGGACCATGGAAGCACAGAGAAAATAAATGAGACAGAGAAAAAGGGTCTGGAAGCCATTTGCCACTGTCTCACTCTCTCTTTCTTAGATCATTCTTAACATCTGCCTCATGTTTATTTACCCAACACCCGCTTCTGGCTATAAACAAACCATCTCTGCATGAGCTCAGCCCCTACAGAAGCAGAACTTCTGCCCCTCGGCCACAAACCAAACAGTTGAAAGACCGACACACATAATTATGTGAATTTCATTTTACTTGTTATCTTGCTGAGGACATGTTAGAGCTAGAACCTGTTAGTTAGAGCTAGAGACTGTGCTTTAGCTGTCGTTACGCTGTCAAAACGCAGAGTTCCAGTTCAAAATCCCAGTCAAAAGGCCCAAATAATGAATTAATTTACATAAAATGTTGTTGTTTAAATAAAGCACTGTTAATTATGCATAATGCAACAGAGCGATTATTGGACCAAATGAGAATGGTCACATTGCTCGGGCACATAACCTCAGGTCAAAGATTAGAGGTCACAGGTTAGTGAGTTTGGTCACATAAGCCCATATGGATGATTTAAGGTCTAGCATTCCTTTGCACTGAAACAGTAATGCAGTCAGAGCATGAATGTGAAGCAGTGAGACATGTTATTCTTATATGACAAGGCTAGTCGCGAATTATGACAGGTAGGAAAGTGAAAACTTAAATGATTGTGAAGAACTAAATGTCATGTGTGAACTAGCGGTCAAATCGATTAATTGCAGTTAATTGCATCTAACAAAAGTTTGTTTATATAATATGTGTGTATAGCTACTGTGTGTGTGTGGGCTATATATATACAATCTAAAAAATGCTGGGTTGTTTTAACCCAACTTTGGGCCAAATATGGACAATCCCAAATGTCGGGTTAAAAATTGAATAATTTAACCTAATGGCTGGGTTTGTCCATTTGACTCAAAGTTGGGTTGAAACAACCCAACAGTATGTGCCATTTGAAATGTTCTTCTAGAATGATAATTTTTATCAAGCTTGTATCTATTTAGGTTCAATAATTTCACTTAAATGACAATTAATAGGTGATCTTCATTGCCATTTAAGTAAAATTACTGAACTTAAATATACAAGCTTGATAAAAATTATACAGTATATATATGCAGTATATATATATATATATATATATATATATATATATATATATATATATATATATATATGCAGTATATATATATATATATATATATATATATATATATATATATATATATATATATGCAGTATATATATATATATATAGATATATATATATATATAGAGAGAGAGAGAGAGAGAGAGAGAGAGAGAGAGAGAGAGAGAGAGAGAGAGAGAGAGAGAGAGAGACCCCTACTGTTCTTTATCATGGCCTCGTGATCTTTGAGCCACTGAATAAAAACAAACCGCAGCGGGTCTAAAACTCTCACTTAACGAAAACAGTAGTCTAATATGATTTTGAGTGCAAATTTAAAAAAGGAGTATAGCCTATTTTAAAGCAAATGTAGTCCTACTCTCCATTTCGGGTTGACTTAAAAAAAAACTCGATTCGCGGATGAATAGGCCTATGACTTTTTAAAAAAATTTGTTTTTCAACTTCTTAATAGGTTAATTAGGCTACGATGACAAGTGATTGTGTAAATAAACATGTTGATTTTTGCAGCATTAGCACTATAGTGTAGTGCGTTTGCCATGTTGTTTGTTGCACTTTTCGTTATAGGCTCACTGTTGTTTTAAACGCCTCTCTGTCAAATGGCCTCGCAATAAAAGCAGTAAATTCAGAGGATAATCACCGGCCATGAGTTAGCCATACTTGCAGGTGCAGCTTCTGTTTTTTCCCCCAGTGAAGGTTCATATTACTCCACGAGCTCTTAAAAGTCTATTTTCTCGATCTCTTTCCATAATAAAATTATAACTAATAATTAAATGCAAAGTCTAAAACGGGTTAAATAAACCCGTTTTAGACTTTGTAATGCCATGTTGCCATAAGCTAATAATTGTTTAAACTCTTAGGGGAGCAATTAAACAGAGGTTTTCAATTTTGTTTTAATTGAAGTTTAATTGAGGTTTATTTTATTTTACAGTTGGCCTATCTAGACACAAAATACAAATAAGCCTACACAATAAGTTTGTAAGATTGTAAGTGATGTTAAACTGATACAGGGGAAAAAACAAGAAACAAGGATAATGCATGAAACAGAACTGTATACCAACAACAATAGAAAGACGATGAATAAACTTAATTACATTAATTACACTTAATATTATAAATAGGCCTATAAATTGGAGATTATAATTATATTTAGGCTACAAATAAATCGAAACAAAAAAACCCTTTGCCTTTTACTGTGGCAAAATACCATGATGTAGGCTACAGACAAAATATGGCAACAGGCTACTGTAATTCGGGTTACACACATGATTTTAAGGTGTCTTTGTTCCAGTGTAATTAGGCTTTTGTACGGTAAAATAAAGTGTTTCCGAATTTTATTTCATGGTGTTTATATGGTGCTCCAAGGTTCTTCCTAGTATACCATGGTAATAGCATAGCCTATCTGTCCAAAAACATGCCGTTTGGTAAGCCTATTTTATGGGAATGCATTATGTTTTTCTTTGTCCTTTTAATGTATTCATTTTAATGTATTTAATATCAGCAATTAAAAATATATACTTTGTGCTCAAATATGATTTAGTGAGTGTGTGAGAGACCATAGCTTTGTTTATTTGCATATGACTGACCGCTCCTCCCTATAAAAGACCGCGCGCACTTCTCCTGCTTTAGCTGCTCGCGCATGGAATGACTGTAAGGGCGCACATCAAGAGGATCTTTTAACATGTTATGAGATCGATCAACTGCTGAAAGTACATCAGAGAAACACACATCAGGGTTTGGCGATGCAGTGTTTGCGTGGCTAGAGCTTGACAACAAGCCATCATTTCCTTTTGGATACTTCGGATAATTCCCTCTCGGTTTCATCGAGTTCTTGTCCAAACCTTTTTTAGTAATGGCATTTGCCATGCTTCGGCCCATAGCGACTCATCTAGCGTACTCGGATGTTGCCATGATGTCCGAGGATGAGGAAAACCGCAGCGAGAGCGACGGCAGCTCGGAGCAGAGCTACGGTTGCTGTCCCAATGCGGAGAAGCGGCGGCGGATGACACTCAAGTCCACGAGCGGCGTGGTTATAGTAAAGCAACGGAACGCAGCGAACGCGCGGGAACGCGACAGGACGCAGAGCGTCAACACGGCTTTCACGGCGTTACGGACTCTTATTCCCACCGAGCCGGTAGACAGAAAGCTGTCAAAGATTGAGACTCTGCGCTTAGCCTCCAGTTACATCTCACATCTGGCCAATGTGCTCCTGATAGGGGATGGAGGAGAGGACGCGCAGCCGTGCGTGAGCGCGGTGTACAGCGCGCAGGGCGACAGCGGAGGAAAGCAGCCGCGCACCATATGTACTTTCTGCCTCAGCAGCCAGAGAAAAGGGGTAAGAGACCATTCAGATGTATGACCCTGCTGTGAGAGAATGCATTCAATTACTGATACGGTCTGAAAAGTGTAATAATAATAAGCATTTATCTTTATAATAAATATTTATGGACGGCAAATAGCCTATAGGATGTGCGGATATACGCACCTCAGGAAGTGTGAAGGACCCTAGAAATGTAACGCAATAAAATCAAAGAGAAATTTTAAGAATGAAACAATGTAGGCTACTCTAAAATAGGCTAAATTAAGCCTTTATTAATTTTTTTTTTACTTGTGTGTGATCTTGATAATAGCATACTTTTGGTCTCATGTTGGTGCCAGAAGATAATAAAAAGTGTTAAAGTATAAAGTTTAAAATCATTTAAGTTCCCTATAAAAAATAAATTTCCCAATATGGCAATATGGCTACTACTTTAAATGTAAACCAATAGTGAGAAAATGACAGAACAGAATTGGCAAAAATATCAGAAGGATGCGGCCTAGATGATATATTTGTTTGACCTGACATTTATATAACTTTTTGTTTTGTCTATGTGTGGTTTTGCAGATAAAGGACGGGACTGACTGCGTTCGCATGCGGGGAATCACTTCATTGCGCGTGACACGCCGGTAGCAGCGGTAGCAGCGCGTGAGATGAAACCGCCACTCAGGGAGCGCGAGAGGTGAGCGAGATTCCTCGCGACGGAGATTTTCGGAAGACTCGCCATTCAAACAAGCGTTGGTTTTTGTATTTGTACTTTTTCTGTGTGTGTTTTGTACAGAGATATACGAACATTTAAAATGCAGTGCATAAAATATATTTTCCCTTTTCGTTTTCTTTTTTAAAAAGAGAATTTATACATTTTATACACAAATTGTGAGAACACCAGGGTGAAAATTAAATATATTTTTTTCAAAATTCAAATGTCCTCTGTCAGTTATGCGTGGATGGCACAAGAAGAAAGAAGCACTTAATGGTTTGGGTTGAATTTCTCCAATAAATCTGTTGACCAATAGAATATGCTCCATTAAGTTTTCATAAATTTATAGCACAAAAATCAGCTCAGTGGGAGTTTTAAGATTTTAATGACATGATTTCTATGTCATAGTGTGGATGAATCATCTGTTATAGAGCATTTATAGTGACTAGTTGACTTTTCTGGGCTATGTTTTCTGGCCTCATTCAGGGTTAAAAATCCAAACATGTCCTGAAAAAAAAAAAATACAACCAAAAGATGCGAAGAACAGTCATGGGCTCAGAGATTTAGGCAGGGCATCAAATCAAACAGAAACTAAAACATTAATTCAAATTCAGACAAAATCTCATTTGTAATGGTTTAGTATGTAACTTTTGTGAAGGACATGTCGAAACGAAATGCTTTTTTAATTCTTTAATACATATCTCTCATTCTGTCTCCATGTGTTTTGGAGATCTGGGATGTATTAGTCACGGTAAATACTACCCTTCGGTCAGCATGGGGACCTGCTGCAGCTGTGCATCTGTGAGCTGCATAAATCACCATGAGGGTCAACTTGGAAAGTGGGGTGGGGGTAATATAGAGCAAGAGAAAGTGTAAGAGGGGGAATTGATAAAGAGAAAGCAGGGTCGAAGGTCTGGGCGAGGATTAAGCATCCAAGCTCTTGGATGAAGGTTACTGTACATACAAGTAGACTGGGTCAAAAATAGATCAGTACAATTGATAATAACCCGATTCTGTGAACTTTATGCAGTTAATAGAAAAAGACTAACCTTGGGTGAACTGGATGAGAAATAACCCAAGAGACAGCAAATATGTTGTGTCTGATCTCTACTCTACTGGTCTAGTTTTAAAGCTGTTGTTCCATCAGACCGAAGATAGAGACATTCATTCCACCAGAGCTAATGCTACACATGCATTTTTTTTTTTTTTTTGATGATGGTCCAGATTGAATTTTGGATTTGAAAAAAAAAGAAAAAAGAAAAAAAGAAGAACAGCAATGACATTACACATTCAGCGTTTTGCAGGTTTTAAATATTTTTATCCTGATCAATAGTGAAGGTCACTGTATAATGTAAACAGTGTTTCACAGTGTTTCGTCCCATACGAGTATAGGGTTTTAAGCAGATCACATTTAATATTATTATTTACAACCTGTAACACAGAAACAAGTTATTTAAAATAACTTAAATAAGCGTTATAGCTTGAGAAGAGAGCAAGACCAAAATAACAAACAAAAAAGAGTTCTGCCTTGAGAGTAAAACCTAAATTATTAAAAATAAATTAACAACAGAAATGTAGGTATTAACTGGCCACAAAACAGGAGAAAAACAGAATACTACAAAAATGGCACCCACTTCCCTACAGCTTCTATAAGAGAAATAAACCTAATAACATAGTTCAATTAGGACATTTTATAAATGTGCCATAAGTGACAATAAGATTGTCATAAATGACTAAGATTTTACATCTTATTGTCAGTACAAGTTGATTTTAGTTAAAATAACTCAACTCAACAATGCATTGTAGTCTGTGACTTAAGCCTTGTCTGTAAAACTGGGAACTTGCATTACATTTTAAGCATTAAAACCAAAAAGTAACAAAATATAAATGTTAACCCACACTTAAATTACCAAGACTGAACACAGCTGCAACAGAAATCTGGAGAAATACGGTTTTCAAAAACTTAAATGTGGGCAATACAGTGGATCTAGGGCAATTAGTGGAACTTTTTTGTAGGCAAGACAATAAGGTTCATATACAAAAATGTATAGAGTTAAAAGTGTGACAACTATCCCGCTAATACTAATGAATTCTGAAATTCTAAATGAATTTGTTAGATTTATATTAAATTAGAGACACATTTTCTCAAGTGCACTCAGACTGTTGAACCCCACTGTATATGTTTTATGATAATTGAATCAGTTCAGCAGTGTGCAGTGATGGTACTTCAGTGTTTTGGCAGCTGGTTCAGTCTGAATTCCCCTCATAAGATGCAGATCCGCAGTGTCAAACGTGTGACTGATGTCTCCCAGCCGTATGTACTGCAGTCTAATCTTACTCTCTCTGCTGTGATTTCATCAGCAGATTCTATAGCATTAACTTTGATATCTGAAGATTTGGTTTGGTTTCTTTTGGGTCTTTCATTTGGCTTAGAAACATTTCAGAACAAAAACATATCATTCCATATCAAAACCCGACAACCTCTTTCCTGTCAGACCCCAAACCTTGACACTAATTTACTAATGACTGAGTGGTTGCCTAGTGACACTTGTCCCAGAAGGAAACTCTCTCTTATGTATTTTGGCAGGAACACAGAGTACACATCCAGTATAAGGACACACACACACACACACACACACACACACACACACACACACACACACACACACACACACACACACACACACACACACACACACACACACACACACACACACACACACACACACACACACACACACACACACACATACACACAGGTTTGACAGGCTTAGAGCAGACAGGTCAGTGGTTGAGGAAGACTTGAGGAAGACTCTCTGCTTGTGGGTTCATGTAAACTCCATTACCATTCATGAATGGAGAAGAATTGTCCTTTCCGGTGTTTGCATTTTTGGCTCATATGTCCGATGTGAGATGGCTCCCCAAGGTTTCTGTTTTGCAGGAAGTTGTCACGGGCACACAGGAAAGCAAAACATGCATGTCCATACCGTGACTGTCTCACCATGCCCCCCCCCTCTCTCTCTCTCACACACACACACACCTCAATGCATGCTCAGCTCCACCAGCCCAGGAGATGGATGATTCCCAGACACCATAATTCACTGACAGGACTGTATCCGGCCAACAAAGAGAACTCTGACCTCCATGGTAATTATATCAATATACTGAAATAAAAACATGATGTGTTTCTGACCAGTTCTGCTTTGGGACCCTTCTAAATGCAACAAGGGTAAAAAGTAAAATAATGGATTTGAGTTCACAGGGGAAAAAAAAGAACCACATACATATGACAAAAGACGGGTAAAAAAGGATAAAATAAAAACAATTTTGATTCATAAATATTTTGATAATACAAATGTAATTTTTTTTTACTATATATATATATATATATATATATATATATATATATATATATATATTGCTAGCCTTTATTTATTTATTTTTTTGCAATATGAAAAAAAAAATAGATTACTGCATGTTGGTTACACCACACTGACATTGATTTGGCAGAAACATTTTTTCAAATATTACTGTGATAATATTTTAAAACACAACTGCTTATCTTTTTTGACAAATAATAATACAAATGTTTGTTTTTCTTCATGAATTTAAGCATTTTAATTCAACTTTTCCTTTTTTAAGAATCATTTTTGAGCTTAAGCAATATAAAATACATTAAAATTATGTGATTGCAAAATGAAAAATGTTTGTATAGGCATCTCAAGTCTTTTTTTTTTTTGCACAAGCTGTATTTTTATTGTATTTTAAAATAATTTATAGTTTTTCTCAATTGATTTGAGACATTTCTCCAAACTCAGATCACTGCTCTCAAAACAATTAAGTGATCTGAGTTTGGAGAAATGTCTCAAACCGATTGAGAAAAACTATAAATTATTTTAAAATACAATAAAAATACAGCTTATACAAAAAAATGACTTGAGATGCCTACAAACATTTTTCATTTTGAATGCTGTAGGCATCTACAACACAGTGATCTGAACATGTATCTTGTAATTGTCCTAAACAGATTGTAAGTTTTCATTTATTTCAAAGAAATTATAAATCGTGTCCATAAAATTTTCCGAAACATTGTGTACAAAATTCTCATGTGTTCACACCACGCAACAGTGCACACAAGTTTACAAAATTTTTATATATCTTTAATATATCAAAAACTTTTGGAGCATGGTACCATTTTTCCAAACACAAACAAAAATTCTGTAATTCATCATATTCTCAGATGCACAATGATTTAAGTTGGCCCCAAACTGGTAAATGCTGGATTACGTAATAATATACACATCGCAGGACACTTTCTAAATGGTACATCACAATTGCTCTATAACTATAAAAACTGTTTTTAAGTAACAAACAAAACAATGTTATACAAATAATATTAAGAAAAAAGAAGAATAAGCATAAGGAGGATAAACGAAAGAGGCGTAAGTATGGAAGGTGGTGGAGAGAGTTGAGGCATGGGTGTATGAGAGGGAGAGTAGTGGAACAGGTGGGGATGAGGGGAGAAGAGGAGCGAGTTTAAGAAAATGAGAGAGCAAGAGTAGAATGGGGAAAACGAGAGGGAGAAGAGATGGGTAAAGTGGAGGGAATTTGTGTAGTGGAAAGACTGTAAGAAGACATGAACACAAACCAAGCCCTTACAAAAACAAACTTATTCAAGTGTACTAGTATATTTAAACAAAAATTAGAAAGTAAACATCAGACTACTTTTCAGAAATATACTTTTCTGTAAGTATACATACTTAAAGTTTAATTTTAGGAACAGTATATTTCACTCTCTTCTGTGTGCTTCTATTGCTTCTAAGTTAAAATGATAAACTCAAACATTTACAACATATTTTAATTCTCAAGTTTTGAGAAGGAAGAAGGAGGAAGTATCATTAATACACATACTTGCTAACTCACATTCTCAGTCTCCCTCTCTCTCTCACACATTGACATTCAGGAGTCTGGAAGCGGAATTCCCTGAGTTGGGAATTGTTGGACAATGTAAACGCTCCAGAGCTATCAGCGCGGAATGCCGTCGAGCAGAAGATGTGACCCTCCCAGACATTAACCGTGCAGGGGTCAGTTTTAGTATCGTGCTAGTGTTGCTACCGAAAGAAAACAATCAAACAATAAGACACCCACACAGCAGGAGGGGTGCAGTGGGAGACAGACCATCATCATCATCATTATCATCATCACTATCAAGCATCATCAAAGTATTTTTAATAAGGACCATGACAAAACTGGGTCAGTGGAGGCAGCTCTCGCCCAACAGCTCAGTGGAGGGAGGCTGCTCACACACTCATACACACACACACTCTCTCTCACTCTCTCTCTCTCTCTCTCTCTCTCTCTCTCTCTCTCTCTCTCTCACACACACACACACACACACAAAGAGAGAAAGAGAGTCCAGCGTGACGTATCCATGCCAAAATAAGACTCGTAACATCTGATATCAGCAAAAACTAAAACCGTAGTCATGTATTTCAAAATCAATTAAAAGAAAAATCTCTGTCGCATCTCTTTTTGTTTGTACTGTATTAAAGCCTTTAATATCTGATATAGGAGTTTGCAGTTGTTAGCCTATACTTAACTAAAATACTGTATTTTCATTGTGTTCATTATGTCTCACAAGTGCATTTTTTTACTGTGTTTTCACATGGGAAAATCTCCCAGCTGTGGAGGCTTTGAGAGTCTGTTGTGTATTGATGGAACATTTGGGGCGTTCCTCTATATGTGTGTATGTGTGTGTTTCTGTGTGTTCAGAGGTAACGATCATCTAGAGGAAATCCTCAATCAGACGCCAGAAAAAGTGCTCCGAACAAGCTCACTGACAGAAACATAGGCCTTTACAGACACACACACACACACACACACACACACACAGCTGTGGCTGCTAACAACCCCAGGGAGTTGCTGCCGATCGCACAAAACACACACACACCCGACACAGATACACCAATAGTCAAACTAAATTATAAACCATTGTTTCCATGACTACAAACACATTACTGTACCAGCAAACAGATATAACTCATTTACAGCTTTATGCAGTTTATTTTTGATTAATTCTTATTTAATTAAGTCAGTCGCCTTTCCACTCGTGTAGGCTATACAAAATGACACATTAATACACTCGTGTCAAATAATAATTCGTTACATTGATATAGTGCTTTTCTCGGCACTCAAAGCACTGCATGTTAATAGTTATCATCTCCGTTGTCCAGATGTTAAATTCTATACACAAAGAGGATCTTGTAAAACAGGCCTGCACCAAATTTAAAAGTAATTTATTTTCTTTTTTCACATTTTTAAGTGAAGTCAGTGGAAACAAGATAACTGTCTGTCACAGCAAACTATGAAAGTAAAAAAAGTGCCAGAGGAGCTGAACAGTCACTATGTGGACAAAATCTGAGCATGATGCACTTTTAAAGCTGAGCATAATTTGTAATTATGTAGTATTGTACATAATTATACTGGAAATCTGAAGTGTTTTCAGTGCTGTTGTGGTGAGCAGTGGTTGTTATGGTCATTTTTTAGAATGAGCTGCTGCTGTCATAATTTTATACACTACAAAACAAGTAACCGAAGTGATAACAAAATATGAAAAGCAACAACAAAATAAAAAGGCATGGCCATGGACCGCTGGCTGAACGTCTGATGCATATGGCACACTTAACTGGAAACAATTTGCATACTGTTACTTTAACCAAATGAAGTATTTTGATCGACAATGCAAAAACCCTCTGTAGCTCGATGATAACTGCATGTATTACAATCACTTCCTAGCCCTATTTCAAAGATACACTGTGCGGTGCTTCCGAATGTGCCTACTTCCATATGAGAAAAAATGTATGAAAAGAGTCTGAAAAGAGCATGTCGTAAAAAATTTGGGGTCAAATGAGAATGATTTGGGGGTCTGTGGCATCTAAAAGATTGTAGTTTCTGCATGTATTTTTAGCATTCTCACCCCAAGGCGTCACCGTTTGACCATGCTTCACTATTCGACGCTTTATGACACGATCCTACGGCGTCATAAAACTGACGCTAAAGGAAAAGCGTCAGTTAGATGAAGCGGGTAGGTTTCAACGGTTACACGCGATCCTAGGGCGTCATCTAACTGACGCTAAAGGGTGCCTAAAGCGTCAGATATTGAAGCATGGTCAGAGAATGGGCTGAACTATACGGTAAATACCGTGAAAGAATGGGTCTATAGCCAAGAATAAACTGTAAATTCACACACAATGGGTTGCACGGCGGTATTTCCGGTGAAGCATTAGGGATGCTCGATAACTTCCGCCGATCGTAGAGTCCAATGCAATACCGAGAATTTATATTGAATTTTATACTCCATGGTTATACTAAAGAAACGTTAGTCACAAAAACAGATAAAACAAACACCCCTCGTTGTGTTTATGCTTCTTTTTAAAATTATATTAAATAAATATAACTATATATAAAATTACATCTAAACGCATGTACGTTTCATTTCAAAGACTGGAGGAATTTTGAAGACTCTGCCATAATCCCGTTTTCCTCGGTTTTCCTCCGCTTTAATCTCCACAACCGGAAATGGACGAGCATCCTTACGTCAAATGCGGAATTTATGCGTGCATATAGCCCATTGTAGATGCTATCAAACAGATGACCAGAACTTAGGGTTAGAGAAGACACACTTTATATTTATATGAGAAATCTTTGTATAGATCTCCTCCTTTTTCACTTCCCCCTGCTGTCCTCTCATTCATTGTGTCCGTCTTGAGGTGTACACAGGCATTGTTTAATTCAGATGGCGTAATCACAACCCTCTCTCGCTGTCTTCCTCTTCCCTTTCATACAGGCTCCTATTAATATCCTGAGCCCTCACTATCCTGTCAACAAGAAAAGGAGCTGGCGAGAAGGATAGTATGAAGGAGGGAGGAAAAGGAGAAAAGTATAGGGGATCCCCAACATGAAGAACAACAGGATGGAAGAGAAAGCATGTCGAACGGTCAGTCACGAGCAGAAGGGTCTCTTGCGTCCAAAGAGAGGAGAGGGATGAGTTCCGGACTGAGGAAAAGCAAGTCCAGCGTCAACCACTTTCACAGACAGCTTATTTATTGCAAGGCAAGAGCAGCTTTACAGCTCTGTGATCCAGCCATTTGTGGCTGCAAATGAGACTCAAAGGAAAACAAAGACTTCAAAAGAGCAGGAGAGAGAAACTGAGAGAGATACAGGAGAAGAAGTCATAACTTCCACAGGAGCAGGTGGCTAGCTAATGTCAGTCTGCATGATCAAACTTGTAAAAGCTGAATGTCTTTATTAAATACTACATTCAAATAGTTTCAAAATTAGTCAACAACATAATGATGACTGTAATGTTCCATTGTGCAAAGTGCACCACCGACTGAACCCAATTTAAAGTTGTTTTTTCCAAATGAAGCATGAAACTGTGAAAAAATGCTCTGAAAAACACTAATTTTTTTCCACTTTGCTGAGCTCTTTATCTACGAGGCAGTTTCTAAACTGTCAGTCTTTCCATTATCTTCACATTTACGTAACAGAATTTAATTCGACAAACATGTCAAATCTGCCATGATGGGATCAATTCAGTTCTCACTAGTGAAAACCAATTATTGTTGGTTTGAACAAGAACTTTCAGGGGCTGACTGTGATAATGCTAAAAATATGCAATGGGTTTAAAACATCATGACAGAGAAGGTATACTGTTTTCTATACATCTTACATAATGAGAAGGTACTGTTTTTCTATACATCTTTATTACAAGTAAATAAAGTAGGCTATAAACGTGTTTTAGTACAGGAAAGCATTATGAACTTAACAGAAAAAGATGATTACTTAAGTCAGTGATGAAATGGCTAAATTTGCACGGCATGAAAGTCAAATATTTGGTTCTAGTCAATTATCTTTTTCTTTTATATTGCGTTTAAAGGGATAAAGGGATAGTTTGAAAATAATTTTGATATGTTTTAGCTTAGCCTACAAGGGCATCCAAGAGGTGTCTTTGTTTCCACTATTTTCAATTTTGATATTTTTCAGTCACACTGTTGTTGTCCATCAGTCATATAATGCATGTTTAGGGATTCCACCCTGCCTTCACCTCAAAGAGCATGCACAGATTTGGACATGGCTGTGGTTACACTTCTCACACAAATCGCTCATTTCTGTCTTAGGCCATCAATGTCTACTTACATTTACGAGTCATTAAATCATGTTTAATTTGGAATTTTTTGTGCATGCTCTTTGTGGTGAACCCGTGGACCCCCTAAACCTGCATTAGCCTATATGACTGACAGACAACAACAGTTTGACCAAAAAATATCAAAGTTGAAAATACTGTGGAAACAAAGACACCTACATCTTGGTTGCCTTTGAGGTAAGCTAAAACATATCAAAAATTAATTTCAAAGTGAACTATCCCTGTAACGTAAAATCTTTTTTTTTTTTTTTTTTGTCATCGTGTCACAGTAGCAGCACTAGAGGGCAGAATTGAGGCATAGGCTACATGAGACGACAGGATAGTTTCATTTTTTACGGTTCAAGCAGAAAGTCCAAATCGTTTCAGACTAATGACATATTTTTTTCTGTTTGTAGATGGATTCATAAGAAACAACTGTTTCCCCATCTTCACTGATGGCTACATTTTACCCACGGTAAAGAATGGGAAATCAAAATATTTCAGGTAAGTCAAAATCAGACATTATTTCAGAATGTTTTGCTGTAGCTCAAGCTTTTTCACTAACCAATTTAGAAACATAACTTTTTTTTAATGAAATAAGAATACAATATACCATATTATTTATGCATAATATTCAACAGAAATGTATGTGTGTGGTGATTTAAAGTGCTTCATGGATGCTTATTTACGCTGTAGACAAAGATGCCTGACTTAGAGCCACACAGAAGAGATTTTCACTCATTTATTGACCGGTGTTCTGCCGATTTTTGCTGCCTTGTCAAAAAAATGCTACCGTAGCGCGAATTGATCACAGCTAATGCCAATTAAAGTCGTATGAAATACAATTATAATACAATTTTAAGTTATGAGTAGCTACTGTATACTGTAGACTACTGTTTTTATTTTTTAAAACGTTGTGAAAAGTAAAACTTATCATAAAATATTCATCTTTGACTTGTCAAACATCTTTCCTCATAGTAACTGAAACTTTCAGTTATTCCTTTTCAGCTGGCTGAACGTACAAATATTCATAGTAAGCATTTTTTTAAAGGGAAATTATACATTATAACAGGAAAATGTACCTTTTGTAAAAAAAAAAAAAAAAAAAAAAAAAAAAAAAACTGTGAGTCTGCACATGCGCATATAACCGGTAAGTATGGCAAATCTCGATGCATGAATTGTCAGAACACCGGCACTGCGGGACCACAGCGAAACGAAATCTGAAAATCAAACCGCAAACTATCTTTACTCCGGTCATTTACCGTTCTCTTTTCTGTTTATGAAATGGAGTTGAGGTTTATAAGTTAAAATTAATAAATAAATAAAAAAAATAACAATAATAGTAGGCAATTCAGGGTTTTTCCTGGGTCAGAAATGGTCTTCGGAGTTGGCTGGAAGACTATCATCCTTTCTTGCCCTGGATTGCATAGAGTTGTAAGAAACGTCTACTTAAAAAGTAGAATTAAAAAAGTATCATTAAAAAGTTAATTTTAACTAATAGTCTAATTTTAGTTAAAATAAAAAAAAAACGAAAAACAAAAAAACAAAAACAAAAACAAAACCGGCTATCTAACTTGCTTTGTGCTTTTTTCAAATGACCATTGCTTTACATGTTAGTCATTTGCTAACTAACATGAACTAACCATGAGCAATACATTTGCTACTGTATTTATTAATCTTTGTTAATGTTAGTTAATAAAAATACAGCTGTTCATTATTTGTTCATGTTACTTCACAGTGGATTAACTAATGTTAACAAATAAAACTTTCGTCTGCTCGTTCTCGCTCTCTAAGTTAAAGGGATAGTTCACCCAAAAATGAAAATTACCCCATGATTTAACATCCTCAAGCCTTACTACATGTATGATTTTTTCTTTTAGATGAAAACAATCTAAAAGACAGTTATACAGTTATTTATAAAAAAAAAAGTCCTGGCTCTTTCAAGCTTTATAATGGCAGTGAAGGAAGCCCAAAAAAGGGCATCCATCCAAAATAAATGTAATCCATCTGGCTCCATGGGGTTAATAATGGCCTTCTGAAATGAAGCGAAGCGTTTGTGTAAGAAAAATATCCATATTTATAACTTTATCAACTTACTAGCTTCCGGCAGACAGTCTACGCAAGTCGACATGTGCCAAAAATTAATAGGCTACTTGACGCGCTGTATGGCGTAGGATGTAGGAGTAGCGTAAGCTTTGATGCCTTTTGTCGTTCAAACAAACAGGGCTGGGCAACCAACTCAAGCTCCTCTGACATTTATCTTATAAAAATGATCATTTTAGACTTCTTATCTGTGACCATTTATTTGTTTTGCTTTGTCCTCTGCACTTCCGCGTTTGTCAATGCATCATGCATCAAGTTCACTTTTTCGCAGTAAATCGACGGAATGGGATATTTTTCCCCACCGGAGCCATGTGGAGTACTTGATAGATGGATGCACTTTTTTGGCCTTCAAAATCATATCCTCCATTCACTACAATTATAAAGCTTGGAAGAGCCAGGGCATTTTTTAATTTAACTCCAATTCTATTCGTCTGAAAGAAGAAAGTAATATACACGGATGGCTTGAGGGTGAGTAAATCATGGGGTAATTTTCATTTTTGGGTGAACTATCCATTCAACATTCACCCTGTCACAAGTGTAGCAGACAGTCATCTACCTCACTCATAGATCACAATAACTGATCTAATACGGCTTTGGCGGGATACAAATGTGTAAAAAAAAATTAGAATGCAGGAAAAACCATGGAATTACACAGAGATAGTGAAGAAGGTGTAGAGGATTTACAGACAATTTTCTTTAAGTTAGGCTATTGTAACAAACAAGCAACAAGTCACTTGAGCCTTATTGTTTCAACAATAATCATACTCTAGAGTCTCAAAATTGGAACAATCTGATCTCCCACTCAACTAAGCTTTCAGTTCAGTTTGATGTTAAATAGTAATTTAAAGTGTTCATGAACTGAGAAATCACATATAAGAGATCATTGTACAATAACACATCCTGCAAGTTTCAGAACTCAAAACTTACTCGTTAGTCTAAAAACAGCTTATATTGAAGCCAATCTGCAAAAAGGACAGGTTGTGGAATGTGTCACTTTATACGTAAAAGTGTGGATAAACACCGCCTCTGCAGCAGAAGGTCAACGCCTTCTTCTACTGTATATCACTGCCTGTTTAGCACTGCCCACCGGATTGCGCATGCAATGTAGTAGGTAGCAGAAAGATGCAAATGCTGGGTTACTAGAGCTAGCAAGCAATAAAGATGGATTCGGGAGCGGCAAGATGTGAATATCTCAATTGAGCATTATTTATTTGTATTTGGTACATTTCACTGTGAATTATTTAGTAAATTTGCAAACAGACTTTTTGGATATGGACTCAACAGTAATGCGACAACATGTAAGAAACTGTGTTAATTCCAATGCCTGATTTGTGACCTGTGAATTCTGATGTGCAATGATTCATGTACAGTCAGATGTTCTTTGTTTGTGTCAGTAAATCAAACCAGTAACTCAACGTTAACTTCACATTGTACTTTCCTTAGGATGGAAATAATGTTATTCAAACTGTGCCTGAAATAAATAGGCCTAGAAAGTGAACAAATAACGCGCCCTTTACGATCACTGGAGCTAATGGTTAGCTAACCCTAATCCAAAACCCTAACCTTAATTTTAAATTACTTCTAAATATGCCAAAAAAACCTTTTGCTGATAATTTACTCACCCCATGTCATCCAAGATGAGCATGTCTTTCTTTCTTCGGTCGAAAAGAAATTAAGGTTTTTGATGAAAACATTCCAGGATTTTTCTCCATATAATGTACTTTACTGGCCACCAAAAAGTCCAAAAGACAGTTTCAGTGCAAACTGCAAACTGTTCAAAGGGCTTTAAACGATTCCAGACAATGAATAAGGGTCTTATCAAGTGAAAAGATTGGTCATTTAAAAAACAAAAAAACAAAGTTTAAGTTTTATAAGCTCAAATGGTTGCCTTGCTCTGTTCTGTGATGCGCGTTCGTGACTCTCATCAAAATGGACGAATCTTTTTCTGAGTCATTTGGTTCATTCAACGAACGAAATGAACAAATTGACAGGGAAAAAGATTTGTTCGTTTTGATGAACGAGTTCGAACAAGAGAGTCACACAGAACAGAGCAAGGCGAGCATTTAAGCTTATAAAACTTAAACTTTGTTATTTTTTTTAAATGACTGGAATCGTTTAAAGCCCCTTGAACCATTTGGTTCCCAGTGAAGTGCATTATATGAAGAAAAATGCTGGAAAGTTTTCATCAAAAACCTTAATTTCTTTTCGACTGAAGAAAGAAAGACATGGACATCTTGGACGACATGGGGGTGAGTAAATTATCAGCAAAAGTTTAACTTAAGTTAAACTTAAAAGTGATCTAATCCTTTAAGACTCTTCTTTCAAAAACAATTAGAAGTCTTACCATCCCCAATCTTTTGAATGGTAGTGCATATCCAAACAGGGACCCCTGTACTTCCAAATTGAACTTTTTTTTTTGCTGATGCGAATTGTAAGTATCTTGAGAAATGCTAACATCTAGTTTGATGTTATGTATTGGTCCTTCTTTACAGCATTGCTGTTGTTTGCTATGGCAGCATTGCACTGTGGGATATCAGAAAGCGTGGACTTCATTGAGGGAAACTGTAACGATGTCATCAGACTACCTTGTAAAGCTACTGACCGAACAACAACATACCGTTATGTCATATGGTACAAAATAGAGGTGAGTTACCTTGATGGCTGCATTTGCTTTTGCATTATTGAAATGCTTGTGTTTGTCAGTTTGTTTTATTTAAATGATTTTTTTTTTAAGTTAAAAAGAATAGTTAGCCAGCAAACAGCATGTCCTTCGATGAGAAGAAACTCTGCATCTCAGTGGCATATCATCTGGCAAGTGAAACATTTTGACCTGGTTGGTCTGCCCAACCAACCAGAAAACACCACAACAAAATCCCCTAACACAACTGTGTGTTTCTTTATAGAGTAAGCCTGTTCCTATCATCAAGAGAAAAAATGGATCGGATTCAACTTTTTATAACTTAACTTCTGTTTCTCTGGGAGAGAAAGCGGCCTTGAAGTTACATAACGTGCAGCCTTCAGACTCGGGAGAATATAAATGCTACCTGGCTGCAGAGGTTGGGGGTCGAAATGATGATTCTTTTATTAGACTGAATATCTCAGGTAATTTAGAACCCTGTTCAATCTTCGTTTTCTAATTTATTTTCTATTGATATTCGTTATATAGGTGTCACCAAAACCAAACCTTATTAAGTTTGTATTTGCATGCGAGATCTCAGAAAGCTAAGTATTAATAAATGTTTCTCTTGATTTTCAGAATGTTTGGATGTGAGCACAGTGTATCCCTCCACCATGATCCCTGATGATTCTTTTCCTGATACAGAGGATACAACTGTTCACTGGGCTGTGCTCTGCCTTTTTCTCTTCAGCATGGCCAAAATCATACTTTGCATTGTAACTGTGGGGGTGAGTAATAGCAGTTCCAATTGGTGAAACAAATAACCTTTATTTCACATTCCCCACAATGATTTTAAGGAAATGCACAAACAGCACTGCGCAACACATGCAAACAACTAGAATTAAATCAATGCTTGCCCACGTGATAATATCAGATCATTTTTGAACTTGGGGTTTGGGTCATTCATTTGTTGTTGAAGAAATTAATGCTTTTATTTAAAAAGGACAAATTAAAAAAAAATCAAACAAATGCTGTTCTTTTGAACTTTCTATTTATCACAGAATTAGCACAGTTTCTAGCAAAACATTAAGCAGCATTTTTTTTTGAAGGATCATGTGACACTGAAGACTGGAGTTATGATGCTGAAAAGCTTTGCTTTTAAAGGGATACTCCACCTTTTTGGGGAAATAGGCTCATTTTACAACTCCCCAACTACAGTTACAGTTGGGTTTTACCATTTTCGAATCCATTCAGAAATTTTTTTGGTATTTAGAAGAATATCAGTAACCAGACAGTAACTTCCATAGTATATATTTTTTTCCTATGGAAGTCAATGGGACCAGAAACTGTCTGGTTACTGATATTCTTCTAAATATCAGAAAATCGAGTTGTAAAATAAGCCTATTTCCCAAAAAAGTGGAGTATCCTTTTAAAATAGAAAATCTTTTAAAATAGATTTTTTTTTTTTTTTTTTTTTACAATATTACTGTTTTATTGTATTTTAATCTAATAAATGCAGATTTGTTGAGCATGGGAGACTTCTTTCAAAAATATTAAAAAATCTCCAATCCCAATCCCCAATCTTTTGAACAGTAGTGTACAAGGAAGTCACATTTTGAGATATATAGCCACACTTTATAAAGCTCGCAGACCTGCTGCAGATATTTTTTATACTTTTATTTTTTGCAACTTCTTCAGAAACTGTTGCACAACAGGAAACAGAGATGGCGAGGCCTTTAAGTCAGCTCCCCTCGCATCAAACGTATCCCCCTCGCTTACATACACCCACCCCTATCACAGGAAATGATGTTTTCTTTCTTTCTGCAGAACCCTGTGACAGCGTTATAGGAAAAAGATAACTTTGTAGACAGTGTGCACTTCAGATTTTCAATTATTTTATTATATTTCACCTGATTGTTTTGGTAGTGAAATAGTACAAAGTTACTATCATATTGTTATTATCTTGACAAACTACATCATTAAAAAGATATATGACTCAAGTTTCAGTATTTGTCTATTGTATTCCGAGAAATTTATAGTGACAGTTACTGTATGTCTTAATTTGTGAAATTTGTAATTTGTGAAAATGAATCGATACCTTTAATATGTATTAACTAAATTATTAGCGTCATTTTCATTATGACTAATTATACATTTACAATAAACTACCAGGTGTCAGCTTTCAAATGAGATCATATTTGTGCTTTTAGTACAAAGGGTTCATGAACTGTATCTGTTTCAGTTTGGGTATGCCATTTGTTTAGCCTGGTTTTCCCCTCTGCCTTGCCGCGGTTTTATTCGTATGAACCAAATTTTCCCCTGAAATAGGGAACCAACCACAGAACGGGTCGGGGAGGGAGCACAGGCGCATTTGATAGACATTCGTAGCACCTAATAATATGGCTCTGGGCATTCGTAAACTACGCCTCAAATACGAGAAAATGAACATGTGGTTTCCAGACCACGTTTCATTCTCAATGATACGTGGTCTGGCGTTAGCCAGGCTACCATTTCCTTGGATTTTTCAAAAATGGGGTTGTAGCTTAACAGGTTAAATGACATAAACCAAATGGCTGTTTGCTAAGTGTTGGCTGTGTGGGAGAGTTTTTCAGTTTTTTTTTTTTTCACAGTTTTGTCAGTGTTTTGTTTGTTTCTGAAGCCTGTCTGATATAAAATTTCCTTTCACAGGTGTGTGATCGAGCCATATTTAGCACAGCAAGAAGAAAACAGGAAGTAATGGGAAGCAAAACGGGAACAAGGCCATGAAGCTGGAAAGACTGAGATTCACAAAAAAGCTGATGGGATCCATTTAGATTTACGCATCCACTAAAACAGTCCAAGCCTGTCGTTTACAAGGTTGTTGGCACAATTAGGTTGGATTGATGGTGTTTGTTTAATTTTTGCGTGGTTTGGCTATTCTTAATTATTTTTTAGAGAAAGGATTATTCCAAGGGGAGGAGGGATCGCCAAAATGCACACTGTTGTTATTTTCCCCCTACATTTTTAAATTGCACATCCTCTGTAAATATTTAGCTGTCAGTAGCAGAATTAAGTAATTTAGGGATTTCTAGAGTTAATTATGTATTCTTATATATGAATAAATCATAAAAAATATATATGGATAAATAAGTAGGCAATAGGCTAAATATTTGTACAGATATTCATATAGCCATCATGTTATGAACAGTTTTATATTTAACATGTTGGCCTTAAAATAGTTTGAATTCAGTTAAATGAATTTATCTGAATGATGTGGATCATTAGTAGCTAAATTGCTGAGAAAACTTTTCAATTAATTTCTAATCTAATTCTGATACTTTCACAGGAATTCTTTGTCAAGTCTTAGTACCAGATTTTAAGTTTCACGCCTTGTAGTGAAAAATAGAAGTGATACTGATACTGAGGCGCAGAGAGAAATGAAAATGAAAGAAAGAAACCCAGCCTATTAGTCCAAGCCTATCAGTCCAAGTTGTGGTTAATTTTAAAAAAAATGTGTTACAGTTATCCCCATTTTTAACATCCTGTTTGTAGACCTATTTATGTGTGTCTGTGTGTGTGTGTGTGTGTGTGTGTGTGTCTGTGTGTTTATCGTTACAATGCATGCTTAATACCAAAGGAGGTTCATTCACAAAATATAGCCTACCGGGCAACACTTTACAAATACTGTATTATAACTGTATTAAATTGCGCAAACAATAAAATTAGTAGATGCTATAATGAACTTTTGTGTTTGTTGTTGTTATTCGAATCGACCGATAAGATCGCACTCGTCATTTCCGGGAAAATAGGCTAGCCCCAAATGCAGTTCGGTTGCAGAAAGGAGAAAGCTTATAGAAACACAACCATGCTGCACATCTACTTTTTAACGTGTAAGTAGAATATGCATTTATTCTTTCATGCACACCTTCATGTATTGCATGATTGCAAGAAAGTAAAACGTAATAGTTAAAAGAACAATAGCCATACTAAAGTGAAAGTATCCGCGTTCGCGTCTCCAAAACAAACAAACAAAACAAAAACGCTGCAGAATTATCTCGTTTGAGTGTGTTTCAACATTGCAGCCTCTAATAAATACATTAAATGATGTTATAATTTCTGTCCTTCAGTCTATATGGTTCACTTCTCAATGTCTTATGAGGAGCAACGCTGGGTTAAAATATCATGCCAGGCTAACATTGAACAAGGTGTAAAGTACAGGAGACTCACCTGGTACAAGGTTTGTGTCTGACTGTCTTTTTTCTAATAGTTAGTATTTCTAAAAGTTGTTAACAGCAACCTGCAAATCAGCCTGCCAATAATAATTGCTTTAGTTTATTTCCTTGGATACAGTGGATTGTATACTTGGATTTCCTGGTGCAGTGTGTTATAAAAGTAAACTTATTTTACAGGTTGAAGAGGGTTCTGATGTGTTGGCTGGACTTGTTTTGAAGGATCTGATAAAAAACATCACAACACTCTTTAAGTTTGCACATCGTTCCTATGAGGTGGGGGAGGACAACTCTCTCCTGGTCCCTGGTCCTGCTGAAGAAGACTGTGGTGTTTACAGATGCACCTTATGGCCCCCACTGGGTCATTACATACAGGAAGGAAATACAGAGTATTATTCAGCAGGTGAGAAGGGGAGTGAAACTACATATATATATATATATATATATATATATATATATATATATATATATATATATATATATATAGTGATGTGCATGGATAAATCATAAATAGCATATTGCAATATTCCATTAAGGAATGGTAAATTTTGAGTTCATGGTGACATAAAGACAGTAATCTTAAAAGGATAGTTCACCCAAAACGGAAAATTCTGTCATAATTTACCCACTCTCAAGTTGTTCCAAACCTGTATGAGTTTCTTTCTTCTGCTAAGCACAATATATTTTGAATAATGTTGGTAACCAGACAGTTGATGAGACCACATTGTTTTGTTTGTTATCATTTGGAAGTCAATGGCTACCGGCAACTGTCTGGTTACTAACATTCTTCAAAATATCTTCTTGAGTTTTAGGAGAAGTATTATAGGAGAAGTATGCCTACCATGATGCATTTGTTTCATTTCCACAATTCCCCTTAAATGATAGCCTATTTGTGGTTTGAAAGTTTTATATGTGTTTGTTTTTGCATAGACTGCATAAAGCCTCAAGTGCAAGCGGTAAGCAGTAAGAAGGACACACCGTCTGCCAATCATCAATTCATCATAGTCGGATGTGTGCTGAGTCTGATAGCTTGTGCTGTTATCATGTTTCTGAACCTCAAAATGATAAAGAAAAATAATAAGATGAAAAAACTTGTGGAAACTCATGAAAGCATATAAGTGGCCTAACTGTGTTTTGCAATTTAAAAAACATGTTTTGTAAATTAATTTTTGCATTAAAACAGTTTCTGGTTTAATGGCATAGCATCTTATAGGCTATCAACAATAAACTAAATATGTTAGTTTTTTTGTACAGTAATAACACCGTGTTTATTAATAAAAAGGAATACTGCAAATGTAGCATAATGTGTTAAAGCAATGTAAACATAACAATGAAGTAGCATTTGTGCTTGTTTTTATTTGTTACTAAGTGATTTAAGCTGTTATTATTAATAGTCACCTTCTGTGATCATTCTTAATAAACACAGCAAGTGTAATGATGATACTGCTCTAATTTTACTGAGCCGAATACTCTCGATACATAATTTCAAATTCACTTTCAAATTTCAAATCCATAATTTCAAATTTCACTTCGTCAGGCGGGAAACGAGCCAATCATAGCATTTTCATAGCATCTCCCTCAGCGTCGCTATACGCCCATAGCAGGCAAAATATGCTACACTTTCACTTTCTTTACCGACTGGTGTCGCTGAAGGACAGTATTACTTTAGGAAGACGAGTAAACCATTTGATTTCATAAAACTGTAAATCTGAATTCCTTGAAAATCAATCGTTTACACAACTACAAAATGTTCTTCACCTTTGTTTACTGTTGGTAGTAGCCAATGCTATATGGGGGAAATGTTCAGCTTTAATACTACCTTTTTTTAAATCTGATGTCAAAACAATTTACATGTGTATTTTAATGATTTGAGTTACATACTTTGCAATAAAACAAAGCAGTTAAGTTGATCCTGATCTTGACAAAACGGCAAGACAGCATTGCGAAACCCACACCATTTTTTTCAGAGTTGCTCAGAAAAAGTGATTCTTCAGAACTGTGGGAAGCAGGAGGCAACATCAGGGGAACAGCGAGCATCACGCATTTCACCATAACATGATGATTCGCTTGATAGTGTTGGGTGAGTGAGATATTGCTTTCTATTTGGCAACTCGGTATTTTACTCACAGCTTTTATTTCATTTTTAAAGGCCCTTAAAATTCTAATATTTGTTGCAAGCTAAAAGTAAATGGCAACAATTATTTTACGCAATACGCATTTTACGCAACTCCAGCATGTAACACGTGTGTATTAGGCCTAGGCTAAGTACAATAGGCTTTGACAAAAAATAAGCAAGCAAAGTTTAGCTAAGGCTCTTTGTGCTCTTGATTTCCCCCTGTAATGTCTGTTCTAGCGTTGGGCCTTAGTATAGTAGTCGGACACGGCAACGATGAACCCACCTTCGTCCCAGCAGATTGCAGAGTTGATATAATTTTGCCTTGTAGTGCCCTTCAAAACTGTAAGAACTACACCTCTGTTACGTGGTACAAGGTGAGTCATGTCCATATAATATGTTATTTACCACAGCATACTTTATTAAACTTATCTTATTTGATGAACATGTTTACTTGTCTGACTGCTTGTCTGACCGCATGTTTACTTGTCTGACTGCGTGAAACAAAACGCTATAGGACTAATTGGTTTTTATAGTTGACCTTGAATTGTCTAATTTTGCTCACACGTGACGGCTATGAGCCGCGGAACAACGTGAAGAAAAAATTATTAAAACAAGCTTTTCTAACAAAATGTTCTTCATCAAATCGTCATGTGTCTGTAAAGCGCATGCAATCTTCTTGTCTTGCATTTACATAGAAAACCAACGGAAAATTTCGAACTTTTTGTGGCTTTAAGGAGGAAACATGTTGACACACATTTCCTTTGCATCCATTCCTCTTAATTTCACTTGTAATTTTACTTGTGCTTGCAGACAACTGAAAGATTAGGGGGGAAAATGTGGCCTAGGCTACATAGGCCCCTAAAAATAATTAGCCTAGTGTGCAGCGTAAAAAAAAGGCCAATATCAATAAGTTGACAACATGTTTTACATTGTTTTAATTTATCGAAATAAGTTAAACAACTGTAACGTTTTGTTTTTACACTGAAAAAAATATTGTTGGTTTAACTTAAAAAATTAAGTAGCCTGGTTGCTTTAATTTTAAGTCGATTGAAATGGAAAAAGTGAGTTAATACAATGAAGGAGATTGATTTAATCATCAGAAACTCAAAATAATAAGTTATCTGAACTAAATAAATTATTTAATTTGATTTGACAAAAGAAAAAAATGTTGTGATAACATTTTTTTACAGTGTACACTGTACAAAATATTGTTGGTTTAACTTAAAAAATAAGTAACCTGGTTGCCTTAAAATTTTAAGTTCATTGAAATGGAAAAGTGAGTTAATACAATGAAGGAGATTGATTTAATCACTAAAACTCAAAATATTATGTTATCTGAACTACATAAATTATCTAAGTTGATTTGACAAAAGAAAAAATGTTGTGATTACAAATCATGAAAATATAATTATACAAGATTCATTCAACTATTTTTTTTAGTTGAAATGACTTAAAAATCCAAGTTGATTGTTGCCTACTTTATTTTTACAGTGTTCAATTTCTTCAGACAATAACGTGTATTGTGGTGCCACAACTATGTTTTTTACATACACTGTAAAAAATATTTTCAAGATTTGTTATCACAACATATTTTCTTTTGTCAAATCAACTTTATAATAATTTATTTAGTTGAGATAACTTATTATTTTGAGTTTCTGATGGTTAAATTAATCTACTTCATTGTATTAACTCACTTTTTCCAGTTCAATCAACTTAAAATTTTAAGGCAACCCAGGTTACTTACTTTTTTAAGTTAAACCAACAATATTTTTTTACAGTGTAGTAACCACAACATTTTTTCTTTTGTCAAATCAACTTAAATAATTTATTTAGTTCAGATAACATATAATTTTGAGTTTCTGATGGTTAAATTAATCTCCTTCATTGTATTAACTCACTTTTTCCAGTTCAATGAACTTAAAATTTTAAGGCAACCAGGTTACTTACTTTTTTAAGTTAAACCATCAATATTTTTTGACAGTGTACTAACTAGTATTCATCACATAAAATCTATTCTAATAAAGAGCAGAGGACTCACTATGTTCTTTTTCTCTCTTATTAAAAGTTCTACAATAACAGCAGTGACAAATCTACGATGACAATCCTCAAAAAGTCAGAAAATGTCATCCAAACGGATAAGCACAATGATTCTGTGTCACTGGATAAAAACGCCTCTTTGGTCTTGAGGAAAGTTGCTCCTTCAGATTCTGGGATCTACAAGTGTTTAATTAGAGTCAAGGCTGGAGGAAAGAACTGTCAAAAGTCGTTTAGACTGAATATCTCAGGTATTTCACTATTAATAAACAGTGAAAATCATTTTGGTTGTGAAACGCTGTATATGTACACAAAAATACACAAAACACTTTTTGTGGGTTAGTTTCCAGTATCTAAATAATTATGGCTTTTCAGTTTAAATGTAGACAAACAATATTTTTTTTTTTACTTTGTTATTCTTTCAGTCATTTTTGTGCGTTATTTATTTCATTTGTTGAAGATAATTTCTGCTGAGATAAAATAGATCTATTTGTCTGCCCAGATTGTGTGTCAACACCTTCACCCATTATCGTTGATTTCTCCACCACTAAGTTTATTAATGGGTCATGGACAAACATCAGCATCCCAGTGACTCATGTAGATGATTCAGAGCCCTCTGTCTTCTGGGGTTGTGTAGGACTAGCTGTGAGTAAACTTGTCCTCAGTGCTGTGTGCATATTGGTAAGTATTTCTAAATAACTGATTTACCTCATCTCTTTTGGCATTATTTTAATTATTAGAAGAATGATGTAATTCAGCACTGCAGTAGATGTATCCAAACAGACAGTTCACTAAGATTCTAACAGTATTGTGCTGAATCAATGTCCTAAATTATTGAAAAAAAAATACTTTGGAATACTTTTGCTTTTAATGTGTAAAATTAAGTCTAAGCTTGAAAGATATAGATGTTTCCATTTTCAGGTTCTCGTTGAGGTCAGACAACTTAGAAGAAGAAGACAGACCTAAGATCAACCATGGTTTATCATCACCTTCTATGTTTGTTTCCATATCGTCTATATATATATTTCCTTACATTCTGCAAACCTGTGGAGTGACCATTTTATGTTTTATTAAATTATTATCTTAATAATTTGAATTTGCCTGCAAATAATACATTTAATGATACAGTCATGATGAAACAGTATTTTTGCTCTAACTGATCTGTGCTTTGTATTCGTTATATTTATTTCCATAATGAAAATGATTTACTCAACCATATTATTGTTCCAAACCCGTATAAAAGAACAGTTCTATTGCACTGATTGATATTTAAGTCATGATCAGTCTTTAATCACATAATTAATACAAATAAGAAATATTTATTTGGAATGAAACAGAAGGGTGAGTAAATAATGAAATAACTTGTACATTTTTAAATCATTTCTATATAGTATTTATTAATATTTTGAAGTAGCTTTTATTTTTATATATTGTTTTAAATTTCATTTTAGTTTAAATTTTTGTAATTGTGTTATGCTTTAGTCATTTTTATTTTTTAATATTATATTTGAAAAATATTATAGATCATTTTTTTGTGAATATTTTTATTTAGATTTATTTTTATTTTAGTTTTAGCCATTCTATTTTAATTTACGAAAACTTACAATACTGCTTCTTGATTTCTTACTCATTTAATTTGTATCTGTATTACTGCATTAAATGGATCAGTATAAGGGTTAATGACCTAGATTAAGCGAGTGTTGTTGTGGGTGTTCATTTACTGAAGATTTTTTTTTTTTTTTTGGCACTGTCTGGTTACTTCCTGTTTCTGGACTGGCTGCAGTAACACGTCTCTGTCCATGTGGGGGCGCTCGCAGGCGAGTGCAGAATGAATGGGAGTCTATGGGGTATCGAATATCAGTAGCCTACTTTAATAGATTACAATAGGGGATTATCACGCTTCCGGGTTTCATGGGATTTGTCAACTTTGTGCATGTCCACTTCCGACGCAGTTCAACAATGGCTGAGACGAAGGCTATATAATATATAATAACATATTATGTCACTGACTGCTCTGTTTCACTTTGTAAATCTAACCAACAACGCCACCCCTACAAAAGTTTTCATGGATTCCCGACTGAATTGAGTATAAGGAAGAAGTGGATTAAAACTTTGAAATAAAACAAGGTAGCACGTTTGTTTGCAGCCGGCACTTTAGTGAATCAGACTAATTTACCAGGGATGACGTATAAATAAACTTCTGTCATCAGTTCGCCAGTGAGATCGGTAATTCAACGGAAGTGGCAGTGCACAAAGATCACTGAATCCGGAAGTACTACGTATCAGCGTGATAATCCCCTATTATATCGAACAGAAACAAAGCACAAACATATGCTTGACCAGCAGCACATTGAAAATGATTTACCCCTGCAACTCTCTTTGCAGAACACACAATCCTTGCTCCCCACATCTCCCCAACAATTACTTCCAGCATAATCTTTTTTATCTTTCTTGCAAATCAGCTGCAAATCAGCACAGTCAGGCAGTCAGGCAGTTTGAAAAACCCTGTCGCTGATCCATCGTGCAGTGTGAACACACCAGCAATTGAATGCTACCCTAGAAAGTCATGCAGCGTGAGAAGAACAGTGACCCGACTTCTTGAAAATCGTGCTGTGTGAACTCGGCATCAGTTCACGCTACGTCATACACCGGAACTCGACTCTCTTGTGAAAGCATTGAAAGCCTTTATCCAGGAGCTAGTTATTACAATTTATAAAGTAGTAATTATGGATATTTTTCTTACAAAAATGCAGCACTTCACTTCAGAAGGCCTTTATTAACCAACTGGAGCTGTATGGATCACTTAGATGGATGGATGGATATGCTTTTTTGGCCTTCCAAATTTCAGTTACTCCGAAAATAATATATATATATATATAGGATATATAACTCTGTGTTTGGCTGAAAGAAGGAAGTCATATACAGCTAGGATGGCTTCAGGGTGAGTAAATTAGGGAATAATCATTTTTGGGTGGACAACATTTAACAACATTGCTGCTCGGGAGCAGGGTCTTATAATCCTGGGATTACGATAACAGGTTAAGTGGAGTGTTTAAAAAGCCCTAGTATGGAAGAAGAACTGATGTTCTTTCTCTTAGATCTCTGTCATAGGATTACTGCCAAATCTCATGTACTCTCAAGTAACATTGCTGATGTGTGTGTAGAAACCCAATGACCCCTGCAATGGAGGTGGAGTTGTGTGCACAGAATATGCAGAACTATAAATTCTGGATGTTGGCCATTATTGACCTCTGTGCTGTAAGTTTTAAATTTGCTTTGGGGTAAGAGCATAAACGATGCAAATTACACATGCTGAACTCCAGGACGCCATCTGAATCAGTGGATACAGCCTGCCTTTCCCTCCAGCACCGATAATTAATGTCCAGAAAGTGTGAAGGCATGGATCATTAATGTGATTAGCTGTTAGCCCTCACTGATAAGTTAAAACATTCCTGTGTATCATGTTCTTGTTTTCCCCTCCAGTATTATTACTGACAGATTGTCTCTTGTGTCTCTATTAGCAGGCTATTATCATTTTCAAGTGCATCATCTTTGTAGCTCATCTGTTAAATATAAGCACAATCAAGGTCATAGATTTGATTCCATGTCATTGAATTTACTAATAAAAGTATCTGTCAAATAAATGTTCACAGTTATATACAGTGGGGAGAATAAGTCTTTGATGCACTGCCGATTTTGCAGGTTTTTCAATTCCAAATTTTTATCATAGGTAGGCTACTCTTCAACTGTGAATGATGAAATCTAAAACAAAATTCATTTGCATTTTATTGCATGACATATGTATTTGATCACCTATCAACCAATAAGAATTCCGGCTCTCACAGCCCTGTTTCTCTTTAAGAAGCCCTCCTGCTCTCACTCATACCTGTATTAACTCCACCAGTTTGAACCTGTTACCTGTATAAAGGACACCTGTCCATACACTCAATCAAACAGACTCCAGCCTCACCACAATGGCCAAGACCAGAGAGCTGTGTAAGGACTGTCTGTGTCTGGTTTGTGTATCCCTGGGTAACCACTAGAGGTGCTCTTCCCCAACGGTCTTATCACTGATCATCACACACAGCTGTTTCCACTCACCCTGTTAGTATCTGTGTACCTTGTCTGTTCAGTCATTCTCTGAGTCCGAAATCTCCACTTAAAGCACTATTCCCTAACCCCTATGTTGGGGGTAGAGAGCAGAGCACTATATAGTGAGCTCACCAGCATTATAGAAATCCCACTTTCGGACACTACTCGATCGCTCGATCGCACGACTCGATAGTCCACTATATACTGAGTAATGGGTGATTTCGGACACAGCAATTGTCACGGAGTCCTTATTGTATGTCAAACTTTTGGCTGCCTGGAATTATGTTTACAGATTGCCCATTAAATTGGATCTTACCTGTTTTTGTGTGCTTATTGTGACAGAAGGACTCCAGCATTATGGGGTTTTGTATCCTTCGCCCTAACACAGAGGAGGAGAGGAGGGGACGAGTCCAAAATATGATGGACCTACCTATGCTAACAGGGCCAGACGGTGGGTTGTTGTTTGACTCAGACTTTTTGGACTCTCTCTAGTCTAGATGTAAGGGCTACAATGATGCAGCATTGAAAGGATTTTTAAATGTTTGTCTTGATGACCCATTACCTGGGTGGGAGATGAAGGGGATGAAGGGGGAGATGAAGATTCTGGATTTTAGAGGGTTCACCTTTAGGGAATTTAACTTTCTGCATAAAAGTGAAAATAAATAAATAAAATAAATAAATAAAAAATGATTAGCTTGTTTCCTCATGGGGATCTCAATTTAAGTCCCCACCACAAGTCCCCATCGGGTGAGCACGCACACACTCATCTTTTATGGGGGCATTCTATAGACAATGTTTTCTATTCTATCCCCTTACACTAACCCCAAATCTACCCGTTACAGAAAACTTTATGCATTTGTACATTTTCAAAAAATGACCCTTAATGAATTAATAGCCATTTTCCTCAAGGGGACCAAAAATGTCACCCTCAACACCAAAAGATTCTGGTATTAATATCCTACAGGTGTTCCAGAACCACACATACACACCACTTCGATGTTTCTCACAAGAAGGAACAGAGAACACATGCTATGATATGCTTATCCTTTTTATTTGACTTTTTTTTTTTGCAGATATTTGCTGAAGCTTGTGGCCACAGTTACAAGTCGAGTGCTAAACTCATGCGCTAAAAGTGTTAATAGAGTGGCAAGCACAGTCCAAATAACATTGCAGTGAGACTCAATACAAAAAGGTCAGCTGAATATGTAGAATATTAAACTTCAACCACTTTGTAACCGTAAAAGCAACCGATAATGCTGTTTAGTGGAATAAGAGGGATATTTGGTCAGAGTCTTGTGGGCAGCATTCATTGTGCTTTTGGCAACCTGAGTTTAAATCCTGCCTTTCTGATCTTGTTTCTCTCTCTCTGTCTTCCCCTTCAGAATAAAAGGCAAAAACACCAAAAATGAGGGATATTTGGTTTTGGAACTGACATGTTTAGTTGGCTCGGTTCCCAGTTACATTCCATTGCTAAAAGGCAAAAACAGATACATTTGAGACTAAATGATCCACACGAGCTGTTTGACTGCATATTGATGTTGATGGGAGAAAGTCCAAGTCTGATGCTGACAACTATAAGTTGTCTATAACTATATACAAGTTATATATTCAAATTTGTATATAACTATATACAAATCCAGTCATATGTTTTGTGCCCTGATTTATTTAATTTCCAAAGAGCAAGTTTCGTCACAAGACTGTTAGTAAGACTTCACTTCAGCAACTTTGAACACAAGCATTTACACACCATTATCAGACCTAAAATATACCATTTACACATTTTAAACATACTGTACTGTGGGTTCTAAAAGTGTGATATCACTAATGAAAAGGTTATTCTAAATCTTTACTATAATTCTTTTTATTTGGTTTGTCCTTTTGCACTCAAGCTGGATGAATCATGTGATCCATCATAAATTGAGATGATCCACAGGGCATCTTGTGCTTCAACAACCCGTTCTCATGAGAACACATGACTATTTATTTATTATTTTTTTTGGCAAATTCTTGACTTGTATTTGATTTGTACAAAAAACATTTGATTTATAGGAAAAATTAAGTAAATGGATCAAGAAGATTAAACAAATTCGCCCCAAAAATTTGCCAAAAAGGAAAACATGTAGAGGTACTGATAAGAGAGTGCCTTGGTTTCAGTGAAAGAACATGTACAGTATCATGATCGATGTTATTAATTTACTATATATTTGATTTGTCACCTAGACATAATGTAGTTTCAAGTATTTATTTATAATTATGTATATGCTATGTATAACCATTTAATTGATACAATTTCATTAAAATTCAAAACTAATTATAACAAATTTAAATGAAATCCATAAAATCTTCCCACGATGGGAACCATTATAAGTGCCCAACAGAACCCTTTAAGATTCCATAGAATTTTCCTTTTAAGAGTGTAACAAATAATTTATCTGCCCCTTTCAGCAAGACATTCAATCTACCCTGAAGCTCTATGGTTTTCATACAGCACCTGAACCTTCCAGGTTTAAAGCTTTAATACCCTCATCTCAGGATGTGCAAAATTGTTCTGACCACCAAGCTTTTGGCATCTTACATCTTAAGGTAAATGATTTCTTGACACATCCATTCTTTGTTTCAAATCAGACATTCTTTACCGAGGTCTAAACGGGAGACTGGCAGCCGAAACAGCAGAGTATCTCCTTAAAGGTCTTCCTCATTTCCAGGCTGCGGCAGGCGTAGATGAGGGGGTCAATCACAGAGTTGCACATGATGAGGACCAGGTACGTGGTGAAGTGAGACATGTAGCAGAGGCAGAGCGGATGGTGCGGACAGGACACCAGCAGAATGAGGTGGAGGAAGAAGGGCGCCCAGCAACACACAAACACTCCGAGGAGGATGGAGATGGTCACGGCTCCCTTCATGCAGCTGTGTTGACGTGGGGCCGGGTTGCCAGCGGCAGCTGCTGCTGGGGGTAATGCTGCGATTCTCTGGACGTGAAGTCTGGCGAGAAGAAACATGTGTACGTAGAGAGTCGCCATGAGGACCAGCATGGCAAAGAACATTGTGATTAGACACACGATCACGGTCTTGCTCTCCGAGTACACTATAAAGACAATCCCACAAACCACACACACCAGCCATATCGCGGTGATGGCCACTAGCGCTTTGCGTACGGTCACTATGCTGTGGTAGCGTAAGGCGTAGAAAATCGTGACGTAGCGGTCGACGGCAATGGCCAGAAGGTTGCAGATGGATGCCACAAGAGAAATGCAGATCATCGAGTCAAACACATTGTCCATCAAACGCACAAAATAGTCACTGGCCACCAACAGGCGACTGTTTAGTACAGCAATGAAAACGGTCTCCAGAGAGTTTGATACACTTACCAACATGTCCGCAGCAGCCAGGCTGCACAGGAAAAAGTACATCGGAGAGTGAAGGTTTTTGTTTTTGACCACAGCCGAGATGACGAGGATGTTCTCCAGGAGACTCACAATACCCAAGGTGAGAAAAACCACCGCTTGGATCTGGACCTGCTCGCACAGCGCCCCTGCTGGAGGGTATACAGTACTGCCATTAGGAGGCAGAGACGTGCTGTTTGCAGGTTTCTGCCCTTTAAGAAACTGCAGGTTTGAGTCGTTCATCAGGATTTGTGAAGATAAAGAGACTGGGAAAAACAGACAACAGATGAGAGATGGAAAAAATGTAAGCAGTAAAAGAATAGGCTATTAAAGAACAAAACTGGTTCAGATGACGGGAAGAAAAACAATAAAGGAAGCCGAGAGCTGCAGATGTAGTTTCTGCTAGTCTGTTGGAGATGCTCCTGTGGAGATGCTTCTGTAGAGATGCTCTGTGATTCAGCGGCTCGGAGCTAACCGACTCTCTCACAGCCACAGGCTGTACGTCAGCAGATGCAGCCTCCGCCTGCTCTTTGTGTGATTGCTTAAGACTTTAAATGAAAGATGTGGGTACAGACACACACATTTAAAGTGCATGGCAACAGGCAGGTATGTGCTTTCTTTGATGCAAATGATCAAACCATTAATTTATTTTTCAAAGCTATCTTTCAAGACAACTGTCACGTTTTAATGTTTATATGTTATGTTAACCCTTTAATAAATGTATATGTCATTGTATGTGTTATTAATGACAATATGGCTAATGAAACCTGTAAAGCATCAAGCACCTAGAGAGTCCTGAAGCTTTTAGGAAAGGAAGTAAATGGACATAAAGGAACGAGATGTGTTTCCAAAGGTTGCAGTTCTTGTCTCTTCTCTTCTCTGATGATGTGTTTTTCGGTGTGAGGATAAGTCAACCTGTCACTCAGCAAAAATCCAATCACTTCCCGATGGACAAAATCAAGTCATTTTTTCTTGTTCGAGAGGCAATCGGATATATGAGACAATAGGGAAGAAAAGACTATCACACAACATCTGTTTCATGACGAATTTAACACTAAAACAATGATCATATGCAAAAAACTGTCAAATTCATCCATCTGGCACATTTTTTACACAGAAAATCAATTACAAAGCAGTGCACTGGAAACATACAGATTCATGTTTTTTTTTTATTATTTTGCCATTTGATCCCTTATTTATCAGGTTAATGTGTTTAAATGTCCTTGCAGAACTGTGCAGTCACTTTCTCCACTCAAAAGAGAAAAAAAAAAAATGTTCTCTCATACCACGCAGTATCCAGGTAATTGTATGGTATTTATTTTACTGACAAAAGCTTTTACTTGTGAAACCGACATGTTATGCAACATGAAGAATACAGGAGCCTATTTGAAATGAATAAATTGAGCAAATATTCCTGTGTGTGTTCGTATGGGTCCATGTGATGAGTCATATTCCCACAGGATATTGATTGATTTTTTTTTCCACACCTCATCACCTGCTTCAATGACTTTATGACAAGTTATAGACCAGAATGTTTCACATGGTGCACAGTTCACACTCCAGCAGATGATCATTTATCAATACTGACTCTGATTGGTGCCTTATCAGAAGAAAAAAACATAAGCTTAATTTATCAGTTAATCTAAGAGCACCAAATAGTTGACAGCAGAGATACATGTTAAATTTAAGTGAATAAATGAACCTGACCGTTGAAATAATATACAGTGATTCAGTCAGAAAGAATGGAGATTTGGTTTGAGAGGTGAATTAATTTTTGCATTGTTATTATACTTTTAGTACCTCTCCACTGGATAAATCCATCAAGGACAAACCAGCCTCAGCAATATTTTGAATATTTAAACTGAATAACTAACTAGAGGTCCATACAGCAAGGTCATGGTTAAAAAAAGAGTAATGATGTGTTCACTATGCCTGAATACAAATCCAGATTCAAACTAGTTTTTGCCCCTTGACGCTCAACAGGTAGGTGGGTGTAGCACGGGAAGGTGTCCAGGTAAAAAAGGCTAAATCATATTTTTCATTAAAGGGTTAGTTCACCCAAAAAAGAAAATTCAGTCAGTAATTACACACCCTCATGTTGTTCCAACCCCATAAGTCTTTCATTCATCTTCGGAACACAAATTAAGATATTTTTGATTAAATCTGAGAGCTGGAAAACTCCTGGATCTAAACTGGCTGCCCAAAAGTTATGAAAGTCATCGATAAAATATTCAGAGTGACTACAGTGGCTCAATCTTAAGTTTATCAAGCGACAAGAATACATTTTGTGTGCTAAAAAAAAACAAAAATAATGACTTTATTCAACTATTCATTTCCTTCTCTGTGGGCCTCGACATTTCACGTAGTGAAACTACGCAAAGGTTGCACGGCACACGTAAGCTCTCTATTGGCTGACGCTGGTCATGTGTGTGATGCGTGTGACATACAACCTAGAAGCTTTGCATAGTTTCACTATGTGGTGTAATTTTTGGGTGAACTAACTAACTCTTTAAGAAAAATAGTGTCGATTGTTAATACATTTTGAAATTTTATTCCAGGCGAAGCTACTTAAGTCGCTGGATGGCGTCGCCTCTGTGGACACTGACGTCATCCAGGATCTTCACTCCTCTGCAAAGGCCGTTGGTTGCTCCACTCTGTTATACTTCTTCCTGAGCCTGTTCCTCTGTGCTGATGCCACTGTATTATGTTTATGCAGTTGTCTCCGCTGTCCTGTCGATACTGTGTTTACATGACATTACTTGAGTTGTGTTACCCTGAGCATTCATTGCATCCTTCCTGTAGTTCATTCTTTTTGGATATGCAAATTTTGACATGGTTAAGAGATTGTGCTATTGGCCCGCTTCAGCCTATCAGATGCTTGTATTCCTAGCAGCGCGGCTATTGGGTGTGGGTTCTGTCAGTCTCGAGTGGGAGAGCTTCACTGCTTCCAAGGCGGGATTTTATACAGTTCCCATATACGTCACATATAAGTGACTGCCTTGAAAGGGTACGTCTCTGGGTACATTAATAATAAAGATGTAACAATATCAAAATCGCACGGTATGATACAATTTCAATACTGACCTCACGGTACAATATTTATTGCGATATTGTAGAAAAGCTCACGGTATTGTTAAATAGCTCACGATAGTGTTTGTGATGATAATAGCGAAAAAAATACTGACATATATTCTGCTTTTGCACGTCAGCAGGCAATTTATTGTTGTATCTATATGGATCATGACAACATAAAAGACTGATCACATGTCAAGTGCAAGTTGTAGTCAGAAACATCAATAGTAATATTTGGTTGCATAACTGATTCTTCTGTGCAATGTTCAAGTTAAGAAGCTATTAGAACAATTGTAAACAATAGGGAATTCCCTTTAGGTGGCTAGGTTTAAATGTGCAAGGCAAATAAAAGCAGCCTCTTAAAACTGGTAATTAGGAACATAACAAACTTAAATAAAAAAGCTTTTAAAAACACTGGCCTACCATTTAGCTTATGTTCACGTTTTTCATCAGAAAGATCAAAATATCTACATTGCAAGGGAGAAGGTGACATATCTACAGAATGTCACCAAACACAGCTCTAAAAAAACTTGACACAATCTAGCATTCAGCCATCCATTTTGCCATTAATGCACCCTTTCACACTCATCACTGTGACCTGTATGAACTCGTGGGTTGGCCCTTCCATACCCGGCGGCTCCATCATTGGTTTCTCTTTATATACAAGACATCCCTACTTCATGCCGCTCAGAACACCTATCACACAAGATCAAGTAATTTGATCAAATGTAGTACCCCCCAACCCCCCCCCCCACTACAAAATACCCTGAAACTTCCCAATCTCCACCTTTAAGCAAAACCTCGAAAATTACATAGTTGACTCTTGTTCCTGCTGACAATCATGAACCATATTTATACACACATATTTAAGCACTCTATTCCTTTTCTTTCCCCCCGTTGTTGTCTATCCTTTTTAATTCAGTTGCTTGTTCTATGTGTTATGTGTTTGAGTATGTACAACTGTACAGTCTGTTCTTATTTATTCCTGTAGCCTCTTGGCCATGTCATTTTTGTAAATGAGAAGTGGTTCTCAAACAGTTTACCTTGGATAAATAAAGGTTAATTAAATAAATAAAACAAGATGATGAAGAAAAAAAACATTAAAAAATCCTTAAACAGTCTGGAAAAAAGCCTTAGGAAAAACACTGAACTATCCTTTAGCTAATGTTCAATTTTTCTTTAGAAAGATCAACATATCTACTTTGCAAGGTAGAAGAAGAGACCTCTGGGCATTTATAATATCCCCTGCTGTCCTGACTTGATTTATCCAAACCTGTAGCCACACCAGGTGTGTAAAAGAGACAGGCGTCTATTTGGGACTCGGCTATTATTTGATATTATTTGATAAGTAAATCACACAACACAATTTTATCAATAACATGGCACAATCATAAATACAAAGTTCTGGCATGAAACTCTAGATGGCCCAGGCTAATAGGTCCTTTAACTCATCTGTTCATAATCACATTGTTATCTATAGGGCACAGCTGATTGGTTCCTAATTGGATCAGTAGCCAATGAGCTCGCCTCTCAACCTTCAAACACTTGGGTACCATTTGCGTTAGCTGTGCAGTGCACTTTCAGAAACTCCCACCTTCCCCAGCTCCACCTGTATAGATCTGCTACTGTCTACTACAGGTTCACTTCCTGCTCAGCTACTGTTCAGACGCTCTTGCTTACTGCGCCGGTGCTTTGCTCTATCACAAAAATATTTTTTAATCGCTCTATATATTGCTTTTATAATTTATCTCCTTTTATCACCTAATTTTAACTTCAACAAATCAGCACAGCACTCAAACGCTTGATTACTACAAAAAAGCTCAATTGTTTTCTCTGACCAGCCTACCAATGAAAGCTTACATTACGGGGAAGAGAAAACACAACTGCCTACATTAAAAAGGACAAGAGAAAATGCCTCTTCTGGAATCTACTGTACTTGCTGCACTAATTGCCAGAGACTTAAAATAAAGTTATTTTGTAACTTTGGTGTAGAGAAACAAGCCGATCGACTTACAAATAAGGAGGGAGACCCCAAAAGCACTTGAGACATCAGATTGTCACGAGCATCACATATTGTTGCAGTAGCATCCTCTACCCAAGATACGGCTCCGACAAGGATTGCAAACACTGGACTCCTACCACTACCTATACATTTTGAGAACAGATTTGAACTATTAGTTATTGAGAAAACCCTGAATGTGATGAATGTGATCGAACACAGTCTGAATCAGCCAGTAGCTAACACTGCTAACTGAAGCTCAAGGTCAAGCAGACAGCGTGGGTGACTGCACAATCAGAAACATTATTAGCAAGGACAACTACGTGCTGCCTTCCAAAAGCAACAACTCCTGATGTAAATAGGGAACTTCAGAATATTCTGATGAAACATAAGACTGCAAATCGACTCGTCATTCACGTGGGGAAAAATTATATTCATAAAGAGCAGTCAGAATAACACAGTCTCATCCCAAGAAGTCATATAACTGACGCCTTGGGACGTCTTTTGACCATACGTCAACATCCGCCTTTTTAGGGTACCCTTAAACGTCGGTTACATGACGATCCCGAGACCTCATACAACTGACGCTTTACCTTTAACGTCGGTTAGGTTTAGGGGTAGGTTTAGCTCTGGGGTAGGGTTAGGATCCGATAACGTCATTTAACCGACGTTTAAGGGTACCCTAAAAAGGCGGATGTTGACGTATGGTCAAAAGACGTCCCAAGAAGTCAGTTATATGACATCTTGGGATGAGAATGCGCTGTAATGGACATGCGGTAAACATATCACACAAGGACAACGATAACACTATCAATCAACAAAAATCTCAGCAGAGCTCTGTGGGCAGTTCCGTCAATTTTATTATGCAATTCAAACAATAAATATGTTTTGGCGCTTGTGAATATTACATGACAGATCCCTAGCGCACGTGAACCAATCATCTCTACTAGCTAATGGTAAAAGAACACAAACACTGTTGAAAGATACAGTATGCTACAACTTACCAAAATGTCTTTTTTTTAACCAATCATTTTTTTAACTCTTCCCTGAACTGAAATGTAGGCTAGTAGTTGGCTGTACTTTCCATACAATTGACATCAGGTTCAGGTACGACACCCACAAGCTGTGCAAGTTATTTGTGTATTGCAGTTTGGCTGGTGGTTATGTTGCCCGCCCGCATACCGCCTCCCATGGCCGAAACTGGTATTATGACACCTGCCGGGCCAGGGCTAGTAATTTAGCATGCTAATTCAGGTTAATATCTCTGCAGCACTAACTTCATTTTTTTTTTTATAATGTCATTTTTAAATGACATCATTAACCTTATTTCTTCTCATTCTTTTGATGCGTGTAGCTCATTTTTTTGTGTGTGGATATTTTAACCTGTTAACTGTCACCCCCCCTTTTTTGAATAGACATGAAAATGCACATTTCGAACTTAAATGGTTGTAATTCAAGAACGCTTTGGAATATAGACATATGATTGGTCTTGTTTTAAAGAAGACATTTGGCAGATTTTTGTAGAAGTGAAATAAATTAAGAAAGTGAAACAGAAAAAAAGTTATAGAAGTTTGAGTTTATGGAAATGTACAATGTAAAAATATTAATTATTCATATTTTACATAAAATATATATTTTCAAAACCTGGGCTACTCTAAAATGGAAGAAAGATCAAAGCCAAAAATCTGAACAAGTTGTGTTTAAAATTTTAGGTTGATATCTCAAAAAATGAGCTTTCAGTAAGATTTTGTTTGAGCGCAGTACCAAACTTTTTCACTAGGGCACAATCAGACTCCATTACTGCCCATATAAGGGCGCCTGCATTTCCATTCGTGTTTTGAGTGATATGAACCATTATTTTCACAATTTTCATACAATTTCTGAAGTAGAGATCCTATTCAGAAGTAGCATGGGAAGTTTGGCAGATTTTGATATGAATTGAACCTCTAAGAAACACATACAAAGAACACGCATGTAAGTCATAGCTATATGCCACGTCACAAATGGTGAATTTATTATTTTTTTCTTGATATTTCAAACTTTTCAGACCTTTTTTTTCCAAAATAATTGAATGGATTCTATCTTTTGAACTTTTGGCATGAAAACAAACTGAGGTATCTACCATTTTTTCATGATTTTTCATGTTTACTGCTATTTTAAAATAAAGGTCTGAACATGCCTTATGAGTATGAAAATATTCTTGTTTTATATTGATAAATTATGGCTCCTCTGTAATATATTTTGAAAATCAGTCACCAAATATGGAAACTAGAGATTGTAAGCTTTCAAATGATATATAGTTTGTCAATATTATTTAAGGTATTTACTAAGATATTATTGTTTTAAAAATATAGTGGCAAACGTCCCACCTGTGGGACGGTGACAGTTAACCTCAATTCTTACATGGCACCTTTAAGCTCATTTTAACCCTAAAATGCAGTTTTTATTTTACCACCAAAATTTAGTTTTATTCTCATTACAGTAACAAGAAAAAGTTCTTAGTTACACTGCCTTAAAACGCATACCTTGGGTCTTTATTGACTTGGGATGTTATTCACTGCCCTCCTCCTCATTCATTATTTAAAGACATCAACCTTCTTAGTATTCCTCAATCAATTCATTCTAAACAATATATCAAGAAGAAAAATAATACAATTATAAAACAATGTGTTTTCCCATTCAATATTTCTAAAAATTGTATAGGGTCGCTTATGACCAAGGTGTGTTACAGTGTAAGTATATTTTTTTCTGCACTACAATAATTTAATCTTTGATGACTGAATAAGTACAATTCACCTTTATTCCACAAAGTGGCAATGTCTGATGCATAATGATGAAGTGACGTTTCACTCATAGTGACAGCAGGCAGAAAACAAAAGAATAGGAAGGATATCAGCAAAAATTGAAATGGCTCAGCGATTTACTGCAAAGTAAGTACAGTACAAAATCATATATTAGTGTCACTGTCACATAGATCTGGTGAAGAAGCTGTCAGCGATCAAAATATGAAGAGTTCAGATGCAAAAGCCTCTAAATGCCATTTGAAATTTTCTTCTTTAATGATGATTTTTATCAAACTTGTATATTTAAGTTCAGTAATTTCACTTAAATGGCAATGATAATTACCTATTAATTGTTATTTAAGTGAAATTACTGAACCTAAATATACAATTTTGATAAAAATCATCATTAAAGAAGAAAATTTCAAATGGCATTTAGAGGCTTTGGCATCTGAACTCTTCATATAGATTTGAAGATGTTGAAAATGATAGTTTGAGATAGCGAATATGAGCCAGATGAGAATATACTGGAAAATGAGCGACACTATGATGAGGACAGTGATGGTCTTATAAAACATCTGCTCAAACTGAACCCGTCCAAGCTCCAAAAGGTAACAAAATATGCTTTTATGATTTTATTCTTCTGCAATTGCTACTCAAGAGAGTTTTATATTATCACAATAGGTAGAGATCCATCTACTTAGATATAGATTTGGGTCCCGAATAAAGACTAAAGATCCGTATGTAATTATGATTGGTGAAACATTCATGCGTTTAAGGGTTATTCACATTTTTTTTTTATTAAATCATTATAAAAAAAGTATATTTAGAAAAAAAACACACATTGGTGACGGGAATCACTTAAAATAGACACATTACGGGGAGGATAGTATAAAACCAAAGTACTTTGCAATAAAGACTTAACCATCTTCACTTCACGACTGACATTCGTTATTTCTTACAATCCTCATAATACACTGTGGTTTACTCTAATTCTCAGCCATGTAAATTCTTGTTCGTCATTGCACACCTGTCAGAACGTGTAGCTGTGGGGAGCAATATAACCTTTGCTTAAGAGTCCACTCGTGTCTAAATCAAATCCCCTCTGACTTGCACCTCTCTCTGACTCATGGAGCACAAAGCTTTCGTCTCTTGGTAACATGTATTTTCATCTTTGAGGTTTTACAGATATGGTGTAATACTGTATATTCATTCTCTAGAGGTGGATAACTGCTGAGTTAAGGTTTCATGTAAAATAAAGTTTTTAAAGAGTGTGGCTCATTTTTGTTCTAATATTGAGTGTTTTTGCTCATGAAGTGGAATGGCTTTGTCATGTGAGAGCAATTGTTTCTTGATTTCATATTTTTGCAAGCTATTGCGAATCATTGTGAAGATTTGAAGGCGCCCTAGAGGCACTATTTCATAAAGCATGTTTAACTAAGGTCCTTACTCATATCACCATTTCACAATATTAAAACCCTATGACAGCTGTCGCATAATATAATAAGAAATAAGAAATTTGATGCGTTGTTCACCTGCAATTTCTGCATCATTCAGCTATTTAATCACATTTACTATATTTTGGCGATTTTGAGCCTGTGAATGAATAAAATCATGTTAGTGTTAAAGTGTGTTTGCTAAAACAGTTATAAGACTGACTTTAAAAAGGTTTTTGCATAGTCTCAAATTGATGTGGGTGTATTTACATATTTTCATATTATTTGTTAGTTCCATGACCCTTGCCCTGTATCCACACACAAACCTACAAAAATACTGATCCAGAAAGACTAAATGTTCCTTCTGAATTAAAGCCGCTTGAGACATTTGTCTCGCACAAATCGCCTTTTCTTTAAAATACATTAAGTAGTTAAGCAGCAGTGCATGTGCATAGCCTTTAAAGATGCAATGTGTAAAAATTTTGAGTATCTATTGACAAAAATGCAAAATGACATCTATTACTATGTTTTCAGTGGTGAATAAAGACCAGAATGTTTTTATTATCATAGAATGAGATATTTATATCTACTGTAGGATTACAAATTTTATTAAAATGTTTAATTTAGGTTCTAATACAATAGTATGCAAACTGAGGAAGTTTATTAGTGTGAGGAAGTTTAAACAGCGCTACAGAGCGCATTTCGTTCATACCTTGAAAGAGAAGCTGCAGAAACCTAGCCACAAACACTCTGAGTAGTGACTTTTCCCTTGTCAGAAGTGTAAAATATGTAGTTGGACTTTTTCATATAACTTAGTTCTCCCTCACTGTGTTATGCTTTGCTATGTGGGGATAAATGTGCTGGTTACGTTCGTGAGACAGCTGATTAGTAAATGAAAATTCTTGGCCGAAGCCGAATAATAATGAAACGCTTGGCCGAGGGCCGAAGGCCGAATACCGAACATGGCGTTTCACATTTTTTACATTTTTACATTTTTTTTCACCTTTGCATTAATTAAATAGTATATGAGTTTTTTTTTACTATTTTGTCTTGCTTTTCAGATATTAAAAAAAAAAAATCTAATTTAAAAATAATTATTTAACACTGAATATTTTTTAAAGATTCCAGCAGATATACAAAGCACAATATAACTTCTATAAATGTACTAAATAAATTAGTAAAAAAATGTCGCTGTATTATGGGTTAAAAAAATGTCGCTGTATCATAATGGACTGTGGTACATGAAACAGTGACAATGTTACACACTCTTGGCTTATTCTGGCTATTTTATGCTGATATGTTTGTCCCATTTTAGCCACCGTAGATTCTTGCTCTTTTTTTAATGTTTATTGTACTTCAAATAATGTTTTTTTAATGGCTTTAGTTTTAGTTGATAAAAGACCCATATATGTTACAGATACCATCATATAAACGTTCGAGGAAGCATAACCTGATCTTAAATATGACCTATTTTCATTTCTCTTGAGTAGGAGATTCATTCTCATATATGGCCTTTAGAGCAAAATAGATGTTGGTAAATGAAGAGAGCCATGTCAGTGACATTTAAAGAAAATGTCATTGTTTTTCAAGAAAAGCAAGCTGAACATGATATTGAGCTGCTTCGCCTCCTCTTCTGGTCTATTTTTCTTCGCACCGGGCTTTTATGAATTTCCTCCCTTAGGCAGATTCAATGAGATTTGTAATCTTAATCAAACAAATGATACTAGCTATAAAAGGATATTTGTAGCATAATAGGAGAAGATAATAATGGTAAAATTGGGGTCCATCATCAAAAATATGTCACATCTTCTTCATCGAGGTATTCTTGGAACACCATTGCTCCTAAATTAAAAAGAAAAAAAAAAATTTCTTTTCCCCTCTCACTCAGCCCCAATTTACTATCTAATTCAGTCCATTCAGGTCTAAAGTCAGCACATGTTTTTCACACTCACAAGTTGTAAAACTAATAAATGTTCCCATACATCTAGTCCCTTAATATTTTGTACTGTTTATTGTCTGTATTCTTGTTGCTGCTGTTTTATTGGCAATAGGCAACAATAAGGTTGAGAGATGAATTAGAGTATGAAAATTAGACTAAAGGTCACCTGACATAAAATCTTCAGTTTCTGAGTTTTTTTTTTTACATTAATATGAATTTCCCTAGCCTGTATATGGTCCCCCAGTGGCTAGAAATTTAAATCGGTGTAAACTGAGCTTTGGCTATGTTTCTCTACCTTTGAGAAAATGAAAGCTCAGACGAGCTGATCCTGAATCTCCTCCATATTAGCCACAATGGGCTCAGCGTCGAGAGCTGCCCCTTGGTGACGGTCCAATTGTGTCACGCTCCCGCTCAAAAGGGCGTGGTCTTGCCCTATAAAAATAGCTCGATTGGCTGATCATCTCACTGGTTTTTCATCACCGAAGCGAACCAGCACGTAGCAGGCATGGCAAGATACGCAGTTCTCATTCCCTCTTCTAGAAACCGAATATGGTCTCTTACAAGAGGTTCTCTCGTACTGCGTAATATCTATGCAAAACGATGTGCAGTGTGAAGTGGTGCTCAAGCGAGTGCAGTACTCTGTGCCGAAACGACAGGGCAGGTGGTGCTTGACTTTTAAACCGAAAGCAATTTGGTTTGTAAGGCGGGAACTTCTAGGTTATAAAACCTTATAAATGTAGACGGGGAAGCCCAGCCTGCCGCCATACAGATATCTTGTAAAGACATCCTACTAGACCATGCCCACGATGAGGGCATGCCTCTGGTGGAGTGTGCTCTAACACCCAAAGGGCACTCAAGTCCCTTTGTAGTGTATGCCATTGCTATTGTATCAACTATCCATCTTGTTACGAGCCTGGCTCAAAGCAAGTAACAGAGTATAGGGAAAGGCCACACACGGAATAGTTATAGCTATACGATATAACTACTTCGATATAACTAACTATATATATATATATATATATATATATTTATATTTGAATTTAAAATGTTATACAGAATAAGGGTTTAATCTGTTGCCCAGGCTAATTCCTGGTCCCGCTGAGGCTGTGTGGGTTTCTGGAATATAATTGAAAGGACACATCATTGAGCCCAGCAAGTTTGATTTAGTTCCACACAGAGCCTCAAAAGATGTTTCAAAAGATGCAAGAAAATATGCACCGGACAGGAGTTAATGATATATTCCCAGGGGATCAACCTTTTTGACTAATAAATCAATGTAGCTACAGACAAAAGTCAATAATCAATTATTTGTTACATGCTACAGCCCCATTAAGTAGGCTAACCTAGACAATAGCTGAATTGTACAGAACTATGGCACAAAACAAATCTTCTTTTTGCAAACTGTGAGCCTGCTGGTGGCAGGATTCCATGGTTGCCTACCATTTACCATGAAAAACCATAAGTGAACGCAGCCTTAAAAACAGTGTATTATATGATGTGAGATCCCCGTCCGGTATAGCAGAATAGTGTGGCTCAGTGCTTTTCTAGGGAAAAAGTATTAAATAAAAGTTTAATTCACTGAAAAATAAATATTTGTCAACAAAAAAAAAACAGAGAGCATCAAGGCTTTTATCATTAATGAAAACTCACAAACATAAAAAACTCAAGCAATCAAAAAATCTTTTAGCTAAATGAAATTTAGCTAAAAATGAGGTTGTGGAAGGAAAATAAATGATTAAACTCAACCTGCCCTTAATGTGCTCCACAATAAATAAAATAAAATAAAATGGGAAAATATTTCCCTGAAGTCCCTGTGTATTTTATCACATTATTTTTATACTAAATTGTTATTGCTTTACGGTTGACATGAAACAGAAGTTGTGATAGTCTTTTATTTGCCATATTGTGAAGTGTCCGAGTAAAAGCGGCTTCTTGAACAAAAAAAATTTTTCGGCGGGGCTTGATTTTTGTCCATCGGGAATTGTTGGATCAGTGTAGTTTGCTATTGATGTGATCTCATGACAGGTTGCCCCCTCGTCCCAGTTGTTTAGAGATGTTGAGGGGTAGTTATTTTTAAGAAAGATTATATATATATATACATATATATATACATATAGTTATATAATGTACATTAGGGTATATGGTTGCATTTTATGCTTTTAGTTAATGCTTACTGCAACAATTTAGTCATGTGTAGGCTAACCAGGATTTTTTTAAATATATCATTTACAGTCTATATAGAAATATTAGTCACATTATGTATGGGTCACTTATGATGAACTTTGATTCATCACATGGTCCTAAAGCACCTTATGATAGCTATCACTATATTTTCCAGGTCCAAAACATTTTGATTTATTTAATATGTTTTATCAATTGATTTACACAGGCTGAAATGCCATCTCATAACATCTTAAATGCTGTTGGCATATTTTAAATTCATGGCACACAGTGTACCATACATTACAATCAAGCAATAGCAGCAAACCCCAAGCCTAAGATGCAAATTAGATTGTTTTGAGTAAGCTATTACCAAAACTATTAGCCTATATAATCTGATTTATTTGCAGTTTAAACTATTAACTAACTACTATAACTAAGTGGAAACCAATATACAAATATCTTAATAATACTGGTATTCAAAAGCATAATGCATTAGCCTACAGCAAACATCTCATGAAACACGTGAGGTCAAAATAATCATCACCACGCGGGATGTAACCCTTGAGCTGTCACACACTGACACTGCGAAGCTTTACAAACACTTCTTCAGTTCACGAGTCGTATACATGTAACGCTTACTCTCTCTTTGTGGGCTGCGTGAAGCAGAACACTTTGCTCTTCATCTTTCTTGGCTCTATTGACCGACTCAAGGCTAAAGTCGAGGGGTCTTTAGGGAGTTAACGAGTAAGCCAATAGTTAATCTTCTCCCGCTGTGCTAAAAAATAATAAAGCAAAAGTAATAAAGTTGGAGACCAAGCGCCAGAACCTCAGCCTGTCCCAGTGCAAAAAACAAGGAAAGGAAAAGCGTTTTATGCCGCAATGGACTCTGCAAAGTTTTCCAGGAAGCTGTGGTGCGCGCGCAAACAGCTCATTCTGATACTCGCCCCGCTACTGCTGCTCCCGCTGATCTTCGTTATGCCACCAAAGGTAAAGAGTTGTTAAAATCAGTCACCTTCTTCTATGGCCTCTTTTGGACTCAGAGGATTGTTAATTATGCGTTACTGCAGAATAAATGTGACACAGTTGATTAAAATTGTGTAAATATTCGCAGATATTGACCTATTTCAGAAAATATTATTTTCTATCAGTAGAAGAATAAAGCACATCTGTTTCTTGAAGGGAATGACCCCAAAATGTAAAATCTCAAGCTTATGTTGTTCCAAACTTTGTATATTTAGAGGTACAATATAGCTTGTCACGGACAGTATAGGCCTACCTAAAAATTGAATAAAAATTACATCTACTTTTTTTACACCTAAAAAGTGCATTCCAGTATTAGTTTCTTAGAGTAGCAATATGACTGCAACCAACGTCAACATCACCGCTTTCAAGACCCAGAAAGATATGACATTGTTAAAATAGTCCATCTGACTACAGTGTTTCAACCTTGATTTTATGTAGCAACGAGAAAACCTTTTGTGCAGCAAAAACAAAAACAAAACAACAACAACAACAAAAAAACAACAACAAAAAAAAACAAACAACTTAATTCAACAATTTCTTTCTCTTCCATGCCAGTCTTTTCCGGGTTCTACGTCAGATCGCCAGCTCAGTATTGGCCGGCTCCTGCATCACACGCATGAATTGTGGTCCTCACATAAACAGCGTCAGAGACAAGGAAGAGAAGAAATTGTTAAATAAAGTCATTATTTTATTTATTTTCTTGCGCAATTCTTGTCGCTTCATAAAATTATGTTTGAACCACTGTAGTCTAGGGCTGTAACGATATGCGATATGAATCCGAAATCGCGACACAGGTGTAATAAGGCAGAATTGCAGCGCACCCCTTCCAACTCCCAGTTATCTTTCACGTCCAGATCCAATGCTACTACATCTTTAAATTACTATCAATATTATTTGAAGTTAAAGGGTTAGTTCACCCAAAAATGAAAATTCTGTCAATATTTACTCACCCTCACGTTGTTCCAAACCTCTCTTTGTTTATTTGTTCTGCTATACACAAAGGAAGATATTTGGAAGAATGTTTTAATCAAAAAGATCTCATTCCCCATTGACTACCACAGTAGGAAAAAATGGTAGTCAATGGGGAATGAGATCTGTTTGATTAAAACATTCTTCCAAATATCTTCCTTTGTGTTCAGCAGAACAAATAATTAATCGAGGTTTGGAACAACATGATGGTGAGTAAATACTGACAGAATTTTCATTTTTGGGTGAACTAACCCGTTAACGTTATAAAATACATAGACCTACACCACAAAAAACAGTTGACGATAAATTTCTTAATTTTACCTATAACGGCCGTTTCACACCGCTAGTGCCAGTGTTTTTTTTTTTTAAAACATGAATGTTAATCATTAAGGGCATTCACACCGAGAGCAGGAGCAGTGCGTGAGAGTCAAGCAGGAGCATGGCTTGAACAGCAGTGAAGTGGTGTTTTTGCTGCGCTGCTCACGCTCAATTAAAGTAAAAGCACGCTTTTGATGGACAAAAGAAATATGATTTACATTTACATTTACATTCTCACAAAAAATGCCAAAAATGCACAGAATCAGCATATCTGAGTTTTAAAGGCACACTATGCAAGAATTCTACCTTAATATAACAGCTTCAAAGTCATTTTGGTGGTAAACAAACTCATAGTATGCTGAATCATCTTGGTAGTAAAGCTTGTGGAGAAGGGGGACGCTGCTGGAAAAACAAGCAATGCAAGTTTGAGAGGAACATCCTTGACAAATCTCGTGAGAATCACAACATGCTTTATGGCAACGACGTCACAGTCCCACTTTATATTAATTGGCTCTATTATGTAATAATTTGATACAATGGACTTATTGTGTTCATACATGTTTTTACATTGTAATTATATTTGAAAAATACCAGCATGTAATTACAGCTATAATTAATTTATGTAATTACATTTGTAATTACACAGTTGACTCTTCCCTCACACCTTAAACTACCATTAAACCGACCCATACCACCACACCTGTCCCTAACCTTACCTGTATCATACCTCAGTAGCAGCAAAAGTGCTTTACAATACAACAGGAACACAATAATATGTTGTACTTATTTTTCGATGTAAGCACATAGTACTTAAAGCCACTTAATATAAAGTGGGACCAAATATTTTTTTAGAAAGACAACACAAAGGCACCACTGAAGCAGAAAATTTAACAAAAAATAAGTTTGTTATGTTTTGAATGATGAAGCAATATATTGTCCAAAACGAAGGCAAAAGCTTTCTGTTTGTAATACATGGTTTGCATAGGTTCATAATTTATGAGATTATTAACAAGCCACTGCACACTTCATCCTCCAAGAATGATCTGATTAATAATGAACCAAGAATGAGTTGGTTAGAAGTAATTGCAAAATGGCTTAGAAAAGTGAAATTAGTTGTGAGAAAAGGTCTAGCAACATGCCAATGCCATATTACATAGTGCCCTCTAAAGGTGTCAGAAAGTGTATGTGATGATGTACCTGTAATACAATGCAGGACTTCTATTTAAAATATTTAAAATGCCTACAAGGACTTTAAAATGAAAGTGCTGCTCTCCGCTCTGAGAATGTGTCTAGTGAAAATTTGCTGAGGAATATTTGCACACACAGAAAATGAATTTCCATGCATTCACAGCAATCCTTATTAACTCATCCCTGCATCTATCCATCTCTTTCTTTGTCCAGGAGGGCAAATGTTTGTATGTGGTGCTTCTGATGGCAGTGTACTGGTGTACCGAAGCTCTCCCACTGGCGGTGACTGCCATGCTTCCCGTGTGCCTCTTCCCCACCATGGGAATCCTGCCTTCTTCGAAGGTCTGTCCACAGTACTTTCTGGAGACCAACTTCCTGTTCTTGAGTGGTTTAGTGATGGCATCTGCTATAGAGGAGTGGGGTCTCCATCGCCGTATAGCCCTCAAGGTGCTGAAGATTGTAGGAGTGAAACCTGCCTGGTGAGAAAGATTCTGTCTTAAAGATGACCTATTAACATTTTAAACTTTATTTAGCGTCTAATGTTGCTGTTTGAGCATAAAAAAGGTCTACTAAGTTATAAAGCACAACGTCCACTCCAAAGGGAGTTCCTGAACCACCTCGATTGTAGTCTTGAGTTTTCTTCCAGGAACGTACACGTCACAATATTCCTCATTTAAATAATTCTTGCCCAAGGCATATGAAGAAAAGGAGACGAGGGCTGGTTGAGTTGCATTAGTATTGTGTTGAAATTCACAATTTCAAAATGTGGGGCTTCATAGAGAAAGAAAATAAACAGGGCTGCATTTTTAATAAGCTACTGTAAGTTGATCATGGAGACCATTGTTGCCAATGATTCTGTGATCTGCTTAGGCTTGTGATGCTTTTGAGAATCGCAGCTCCTGGTGTTACAGATAATTTGATCTTTTACTCAAATATGAAATCTGGTCATTTACTCAAATATCTGTGTCAATTCAATCAATTCTATTAGTTGGTAGTGGTACAACATTCGATAAATAGGAAACAATGCAACAAAAGTATCTCTGCTTATTTTTATAGCTTTTCTCATCCCATATAAGTTTTCTCGGACACAAAAACTGAAAGAAAAAAGTAAAACATGTAATTTAATACTGAATGTGTTTCTGCGGATAAATATAGTATTCCACAGCGTGGTTTTGATTCATAACATATTTTGTATTCTTTTTTGATTGTGGAGTTGTTTTTCTTTATTTATTGGTCAGTATGTGCAGACAGAAAAGATAGAATATAAAATCTACTGTCAGTTTTATAGGCAATAAAATTTGACACAGTTTTATATCTACACATTGTGTACTGTGCACCCACATTTTATTGCACGGATTACTGTAGGAATGGTTGCGTAATCATATATTAGGTGTGACTCTGCTTGTCTTTCTTTCCTATCCAGGCTGATTTTAGGCATGATGATCACTTCCTCTTTCCTGTCAATGTGGTTGAGTAATACAGCCACAACAGCCATGATGCTGCCCATTGCCAACGCCATACTGGAAAGTCTGTTTGGAAATCTGGAGACTCTAAAAGAGAACTGCAAGGTCAAGCGGGACCCAGAGGGTTGGTAGAGTGGGGAGAAATTCATATTCTGTGTGTTGCAAGCTAATTAGGAAATGAATGTCATCATCCTCATTTTTAATGTAATCATGACATCAGCATACTATTTAGATTTATTTGGTCTGAGAATATTTATTTTAGGGCACACAAGACTACACAAGGCACACATGACTTTAAGGCACACATGATTACACAATATAGGCCCTACAACCTGAATGGAGAACTTTGAACTGAACAAAGCTTCTTTTTTTTTTTGGCAGTCAATATTTATTTCTTTAATGTGTAAATATATTCAGAAGCCTACTTTTATTTAGAATATAAATAAATTTTTTATTATTTTATTCTAAGTTATATAAATAAAACATTCCATTGCAGGTGATTCTCAGGTGAAGATGCATGTGCTTCCTTTTGAAAAACAGATACTAACCTCAGATGACAGGTAAGTGAGAATTATTCATTTGTGACTTTCTTTGAACGAGCAAACTTAAATATCAAACACAAGAACTTGAAGATTTGATATCTAGTTCAGTCATAAAACTCTAGAGGGTGCCGTCTGATAGGTCTTTTACATGCAATCTTCCTGCAATTACATCATTACTTCATGGAACAAGCTGATTGGCCTCTGCTGATCATTATTTTTTTAACATTTAAATAGTCTGATTCAGTGTTTGCTGTAGGCTACTCCTTCAGCTTGCTACCAGAGTTCCTCTGAAACCTTCCACCTCCCCCAGCTCCACCTGTCTAGATCTGCTACAGCAATTGTGTTTTTCTATTTATGCAGTAGCAGCAAATTTTGCATGTCTGACTGTGCGTCAATTAGCAGTAGTGATGGTAGAACAAAGTGTTTCAAAACTTTTAACTAATTCAACCAATTGCTTCGCAAAATGATTAATGCTCAAAACGCCACACACGGGTGACCGTTACTGGTCAGAACAGTGTAAATGCAATGAAAACCCAGCCCAAATATCAATAAAAGCACCTTTTACAAACCAATTGCAAATGTTTTATCTACTTAATGCAATTAATAAATAATCTATTACCACTAAATATGATGTGTCTCTATAATATGTTTATTTTATTTTCTTAAATTGTAGGGCTTGTTTTGTTTGTTTTATGTAGAGCTTGGTTAATCAGACCAGTAAGAAATTTAACTACAACTCTTAATTTTAAATTATTTATCATGTCATTAAAGGGTTAGTACAGCCAAAATAAAAATTATGTAATTAATGACTCACCCTCATGTCGTTCCAAGCCCGTAAGACCTCTGTTCATCTTCGGAACACAGTTTAAGATATTTTAGATTTAGTCCGAGAGCTTTCTGTCCCTCCATTGAAAATGTATGTATGGTATACTGTCCTTGTCCAGAAAGGAAATAAAGACATCATCAAAGTAGTCCATGTGACACCAGTGGGTTAGTTAGAATGTTTTGAAGCATCGAAAATACATTTTGGTCCAAAAATAACAAAAACTACAACTTTTTTCAGAATTGTATTGTCTTCCGGTTCTGTTGTTTTGTTGTGGTCCGTGAGATTTCACGTAGTGAAACTACGCAAAGCTTCTGTGTTGCACGTTACAGATAGGCTCACTATTGACCGACGCTGGTCATGTGTGTGATGTGTGTGATGTACAACCTAGAAGCTTTGCAGTTATTGCAGCATTAAAATTGGTGTAATGATAGTCTGGATTTGAAGCTTATAAATGTTCTCACGTGAATATAAAAACTTGTTAGAGCATCCTTTTATAACCTTAGAATTTCAAGTCTGAGTCTTTACTAAGAGATTCAGTCCCCTCTGTAACCCCACAGACCTGAGTGGACAGACAGATCAGAGCAAACGAATCTGGAAGTGGTCAGAAGAGAGTCGGAATACCAGATGAAAGTGTGGAAAGGATTTCTGATTTGTATACCTTATGCTGCAAGCATTGGAGGAACTGCAACCCTCACTGGCACAGCCCCCAACCTGATCCTGGTGGGTCAGCTCAAGAGGTATACCATTTTTCCATGGATGCCATGGTAAATTACAATAGTAATAGTTTTGCATTGCATTCTTTTATTCATCTATATATTCATTTACCAGATGCTTACATTCAAGTTGACTTGTATACGAGGAATACAACATGAGCATTTCAACTTAAAAGTGAAAAGTGCTTGTGAAAAAAAGTGCTGTACAGTACAAAGGTCCAAATATTGCTTTTAATAGCACATTCAGGGTAGACACAAGAACAGTAAAAAGAATAACAAGAAAAACGAATCGGTTACCTAACGTAACCTCGGTTCTCTCTAGATGAGGGAACGAGTATTGCGTAAGCTAGCTTACGCTACGGGAAAGATTCATCTTTGCTGAGAAGTTGAAGCCAAAAAATTATTCCATAATTTTGTAATCATTGTCAACGCAGTCTCTTCTGAGGCAGACCATGAGCGGGCTAGCTAGCGGCTCATTGGTTCGCTCAGAGAGAATGCACGAACCTATGGGAGAGCGGCGCTGAGTCCGCGGCCAATGAGCGGACGGCGCTCGCTTACTGCGTCACAGCCCGCCAAAAGGGGCGTGGCTACAGTGTATAAAGGTCGCTCTCCCAGCTCGTTCGTTGATTCTGTAGCATGAAGCGAAACGCTATTGGCGCAAGCACGGCCGGGAACGCAATACTCGTTCCCTCATCTAGAGAGAACCGAGGTTACGTTAGGTAACCGATTCGTTCTCTTACGAGAGGTTCTCTCGTATTGCGTAAGCTAGCTTACGCTACGGGAACACCTGGTCAACGCCGTGCGCGCTAAGTAACCACTAAGCATCCCAGGGGAACACCGGGGGAATCTATAAGTGGATGAAGATAATACGGCGGCCAGCATAGCGGCCGTTACTATCTAGTGCAAAAACGCCCAAGGCGGCCGGCGAAGGCGGGCCGTGATGTGTGGGCTAATGCATAAGCACATAGGGGAACACAAGGGGTGAGCCGGTGTGATGGAACTCCCGATAGTGCGGCTTCTATAGGAGGGCTGTGAGTACTAGACCGCCAGAATTTTAGCCTGTAAGGCTGGAACTTCCAAGTTGTAAAATCTGACAAAGGTGGAGGGGGAGGCCCATCCCGCAGCCACACAAATGTCGTGAATGGAAATCCCGCAGGACCATGCCCACGATGAGGCCATGCCTCTGGTGGAATGAGCCCTGATGCCCAGAGGGCAAGGCAGGTCTTTAGCGGCATAAGCAGAGGCAATCGCGTCTACTATCCACCTGGATAGGGTCTGTTTCGAGGCGGCTAGTCCCTTGGTGCGGCCACCGAACGACACAAACAGCTGCTCCGAGCGTCTGAACGCGGCAACGCGTGTAGTGTACACTCTGATAGCCCGAACCGGGCAGAGGCGGTCAGCGTCACGTTCGCTATCGGATGCAGGCAGCGCCGATAGAGAGATCACTTGCGCCCTGAAAGGGGTACCAATCGCTTTTGGAACATAACCGTGTCTAGGCTTTAGAATGACTATGGAGTCACTCGGTCCAAACTCTAGGCACGCGGCGCTCGAAGACAGCGCGTGAATGTCCCCCACACGTTTTACTGAGGCGAGAGCCGTCAGAAGAACGGTTTTTAACGAGAGGTATTTTAGCTCCACGGACTCAAGTGGTTCAAACGGTGGGGCTTTCAGAGCTTCTAGAACTATAGAAAGATCCCAGACCGGCACCGTAGGGGGGCGAGGGGGGTTCATCCTTCTGGCTCCCCTGAGGAAGCGGATGATTAGCTCGTCTTTGCCCAGAGACTGGGCGCGCCGGGGTTCAGCGAACGCCGCGACGGCTGCCACGTAAACCTTAAGAGTGGATGGGGACCTGCCCTTATCCAGCATCTCCTGAAGGAACACTAGCAAAGACGAAACCTCGCACGTCCGTGGGTCCAAATTCTTGTCGGTGCACCATTTGGAGAACACAGACCATTTTGCAGCATAGAGCTTTCTGGTAGAATCCGCTCTGGCGTGTTTGATCGTGTTCAAAACCCCTTCTGGCAATTCGACGCGTAGTCGTTGGTCACCCATGCATGAAGCGCCCAGCGCTGTGGATGGGGATGCCAGATCGAGCCGCGGGCTTGAGTGAGGAGATCTGCTCTGATTGGAATGGGCCACGGGGCTGTCAGTGACAGCCGCGTTAGCTCCGGGAACCAAATCTGATTCTCCCAGCGCGGGGCTATGAGGAGCACCGAGTGGCGTGAGTCCCTGATTCTCTGAATGACCTGCGGTAGCAGAGAAATCGGGGGAAAAGCATAGAGCGGGCGGCGGGGCCAATCCTGGGCTAGCGCGTCCTCGCTCTTTGAAAAGAATATTGGGCAGTGAGCGTTCTCTTCTGACGCGAAAAGATCTATCTCCGCTCTGCCGAATAGGCGCCACAGTGTTTGGACTGTTTGAGTGTGCAGGGACCATTCTCCGGGGGAGACCAGGTTCCTGGACAGCCTGTCTGGACCGTCGTTCAGATGGCCCGGCACGTGCGTCGCTCTGAGTGATAGCAGGTGACTCTGGGACCACAATAGGATGCGGCGTGTCAGATGAAAGAGATTCTTGGATCTGACGCCGCCCTGGCGGTTGATGTATGATACCAAGGCCATATTGTCGGAGCGAATCAGGACGTGGTGACCGTTTATGCGCGGGAGGAAGCACAGCAGCGCGTTCTCGACCGCGATCATTTCCAGACAGTTTATGTGTAAGGAACTCTCGTGGCTCGACCACTGGCCGGCGGCCGGTGAGCCCTCGCAAACCGCTCCCCAACCCGAGTTGGATGCGTCTGTCGAGATGACTTTCCGGCGAGAGAATGTTCCCATGGTAACGCCCCTCTGAAACCACTCGCTTGCTGCCCATGGCTGCAGTGCAGTGATACAAGTCTGAGTAATCCTGATCATCTGGCGGCCCGTCGTCCACTCGCGGTGGGATACGCGGCTCTTTAACCAGAATTGAAGGGGGCGCATGTGCAGAAGACCCAGCTGTAGCACAGCGGAGGCTGAAGCCATATGACCCAGCATCCTCTGAAGCGATTTCAGGGATGTAAGGGTACCCATCTGAAACGAGGCGGCTAGGCGCTGAACACGGCGCGCGCGCTGTGTGGATAAGCGAGCCGTCATCGTGATAGAGTTCAAATCTATTCCGAGGAACGAAATAGTTTGACTGGGCTGGAGAGAGCTCTTTGTCCAGTTGACAGAGAGTCCCAGCGCTTCCAGATGGTTGAGGAGAACTGTGCGGTGCGACAGCAGCTCCGTCTGGGAATCTGCTAGAATCAGCCAGTCGTCCAGATAATTCAGTATGCGCAGCCCCTGACTTCGCAGGGGAGCGAGCGCTGTATCCATGCACTTCGTGAACGTACGGGGTGCTAAGGATAGGCCGAACGGGAGAACGGCATACTGGTAAACTTGGCCCTCGAAGGCGAAACGTAGGAATGGCCTGTGATGAGGGTTTATCTGGATCTGAAAATAGGCGTCTTTCAGGTCTAGAGAGATGAACCAGTCCCCCTGGCGGACGTGCGCGAGGAGTTTCCTGACTGTGAGCATTTTGAACGGTCTCTTCATGAGCGCTTTGTTCAAAGCCCTGAGATCTAAGATCGGCCTGAGGCCGCCGTCTTTCTTGGGGACCAGAAAGTAACGGCCGTAAAACCCCGACTCGGTCATAGATGGCGGGACTCTCTCTATAGCGCCCTTCTGCAGTAGCTTGGCTATTTCTAAGCGAAGCGTGTTCATAGCAGCCGGGCTGACAGTGGATTCGAGCCGCACGCGCGAGCGTGGCGGGCGGCGACGAAACTGTAATCGATAACCATTCTTTATTATGCTTAAAACCCACGGGGAGATGCCGGGGATGGCTTCCCACGCTTTGTAGCATACGGCTAGTGGTTGAATGGCGATTTCGCCCTGATTGCTGCACATTGCGGGCTGGACACTGGGTGTGGGCTCGCTTATAATGTGGAAGGCAACGGGACTTACACTCAGAGAGGAGTTTAAGGGCCTTGAGACAGAGCGGGCAGAGGGGGGACACGCGCACGGGCTCGTGGGCGTGCTTATGTTCTCTGCTGCTGGAGCGGAAAGTGCACGCTCCGTGAGAATGGGCTCTGCGAGAGACCTTGGGCATAAAGTGCTTGTGTGTGTACGTGAGCACATGGTTGTGGGCACATTTTTTACACTTGAGGCTTTTATGCTCTTTTTGTGAACTCTCTGGGTAGCCGTGAAAACGGCTTTTAGTCGCTCGCAAGCGGGCAGGGAAACCGGCTTGTTTGTGGCGGTAAACACTACTGTAGTCAGCGGTGAGACGGGGACTAACAGAGGGCGAAGCTTTGACGGTGGTCCGGCCGCAGCGGGAGAACGCCGTCTTTTTCTCAGCTGTGCTAGGCAGACTTCTGTTGATCAGGCTTCAGCGTGATCTTGGGTCGAGGCCCCCGGGGAGGAGGCTGTCTGCGGCGGCTGTCTGAGCGAGAGCGAGGGCGGCCGCCCTGTCTACGCTGGGGCTGCTGAGCTTGCTGAGGCGGGCGCTGCTGTGTGGTTCTGGCAGGCGGCTCGTGAGAACGGCCCGTCGAAGAACTCGAGCGGCGGGGCAGGAACAAGTTCATGGCCTGAGTCGCTTTTTGAACCTCGGAGAAGCGGTCAACGATGCCCGTGACGGCGGATCCGAAGAGCCCGGTAGGGGAAATAGGCGTGTTGAGGAACGCGGCACGTTCTGACTCTCCCATGTCGGTAAGCGTGAGCCATAAGTGTCTCTCGGCGACACAGAGGGCGGCCATGCATCTCCCTAGAGCTTGTGCGGCGGCTTTAGTGGCGCGAAGGGAAAGATCCGTAGCGCTTCTCAGGTCCGAAAGGACGGGCGGTTGCCTCCCGCTGCTCGCCATTTCACACAAGATGTCGCTCTGGAGCACCTGGAGGACAGACATCGAATGCAGCGCTGAAGCGGCCTGACCGGCGGCGGAATAGGCGCGGGCATGAAAGTTAGAGGTCGCTCTGCACGCTTTAGAGGGAAGCGTATGAGCAGACCGCCATCTAGCAGAGGGCGGGCAGAGATGAGCGGCGACCGAGTCCTCGACGGGTGGCATGGCAGTATAACCCTTCTCGGCAGCTCCGTCCACTGAGCGCAGCGAAGCGGACACATCAGAGCGATTACGGGCCGAGAGAGGAGCATTCCAGGACTTCGTGAGCTCGCTGTGAAGCTCAGGCAGGAAGGGTGCAGCCCGGCTGCAGGCGGGGGCCGGACGCCGGTGCAGGAACTTTCCATCCATGCGGTTCGGTGGTTGCTCAGGGGGAGGAGACCACTCGAGACCCAGGCGGCTAACGGCCTGAGAAAGGAGGCGCGTTAGTTCCTCCTCGATGCCGGCGCGGGTCCCCGCAGACTCTCTCGTCGATGAGCCGATCGACGACCAATCCTCGCTGTCCGAAGCGTGCAGCGAACAAGAGCCCTTCTCATCCGCGGTGTCCTCGGAGGCGACAGAGCGGCCACTCGGCGGCAACTGTAAGTCCGGCAGGGGCGGAGAGGGAGAGCGGTCGGTGGGCGGCGGCGGCGGCCCACATGGATCCGCAGAGGGCTCCGGCGGCCTCTGGGAGCGGCGTTTCTTCTTCCGCGGCGAATTTAGAGGCGGCGCTGGAGCGGTTTTGACCGCCTGTAGTCGAGCCCGCAGGGTTGACAGCGGCAGGTCCTCGCAGTGGTCGCATCCTCCGTTGGCGAGGGCGAGTTCTGCGTGTTCCACTCCGAGGCAGAGAGCGCAGATGGGGTGGCGGTCTCCATCCTCGAGCGGAGAGCGGCAAGAGCCGCAGGAATTACGAGGCATCTTTAAAAAGACGCTTGTGCTCTTTTAGCAGGAATAATAAAAGAAAGGATACGCGTCGGATGGCGCTAGCTTGCTGGGCGGCTGAAGGTGGCAGACGGCCGGCTTCCTCAGACTCCGGAGCTCGCTAGACGGTGCCTTCTCAACGACGGCGGCTTCTTCCCAGAACAGCGGATGCGTGTAGCTCGCTGAATGAACAAGAATCAACGAACGAGCTGGGAGAGCGACCTTTATACACTGTAGCCACGCCCCTTTTGGCGGGCTGTGACGCAGTAAGCGAGCGCCGTCCGCTCATTGGCCGCGGACTCAGCGCCGCTCTCCCATAGGTTCGTGCATTCTCTCTGAGCGAACCAATGAGCCGCTAGCTAGCCCGCTCATGGTCTGCCTCAGAAGAGACTGCGTTGACAATGATTACAAAATTATGGAATAATTTTTTGGCTTCAACTTCTCAGCAAAGATGAATCTTTCCCGTAGCGTAAGCTAGCTTACGCAATACGAGAGAACCTCTCGTAAGAGAACTACTATAGTAAGTGCTCATGGAAGAGTTGTGGTTATTTTTAAAATTATTACACACAATTATTTACAGAAAATTATTATTAAAATGTTCAGCAAACAAATCTGGAGTGTTTGAGTGAATAGCTCGAGAGATACATGAAAGCTGAGAGCAAATAAGATGGGGGGAAGCACTCAGATTCAAACAAAATAGGATAATAGTCAGACACACATGCATCAATAACCTCCAGATTTGAAATGGAAAAACCACGAGACAGTACCAAATCTAATCTGTGTGACCCAGATTGTGAGTTGGACCACATACAGATTGTACAAATTTCAAAGACTCTAAAATAGTTATAAATTCCCAAGAATCAATAGTCTATCAGCCCGAGTCACCAGATCAGAGAGAAAATCAGAAAATTGTAGAATAAAATCCTTGCATTTAGGGGGTCTGTAAATAAGAGCACATTGGACCATTTAAATCAACATTCAATAACTGGACTTCAAAACTGGAGAAGGTGTCCGTAGGCACAGACTTGCATTTGAAATAGTTTTTAAAAATTGTTGCAACCCCACAACCATGTCCAGAGGCCCATGGAGAACTGAAAAAAGCACAGTCAGGAGGAGCAATCTCGGCAGGAGGCATCAAGTCACCCTGTTTTAACCAGGTCTCAGTCACAAATAAAAAGTCTAAGAAGTGAGATGTAAACAAGTCATTTAAAATAAAAAGATTTGTTCGATATTGACCTTGCATTCACTAAGGCCATCTTTACAGTAGCGGGGCAATCAGACTGCCGAGAGCTGAGAGACGCGTATTTGACCAAACTGATGTTTCCAAGAAGAGCTGCGACGTGGCGACCAGATGACAGGGATGGGATAATTATCCTGAGACACAGTCGAAGTCCTCACAAGGAGGTCACGGCGAGATCCACGATGGATGTACCTGCGACAGCGTGTAATTCCCAATGCGGCGTAGCGGTTATAAATTGCGCCAGAAAGACGGCACAACGAATTTAGTCTCTGTCAATCCACCGAAGAGTATTTAAGCACCATATTTCGAGAATTATCCACACCGGGATCCAAAAGCAGACCCCACTTTGAAGAACAAACAGTAGAACTCCAGCACACCAGTGTGCAAATGATATAACACCACATTTCGATCTTGATTCACTCCTCCATGTTCAAGTTCACCAAACGAGTCTCAATAGATCCACGCATTCAGTATGAGAGAACCTCTCGTAAGAGAACTTACTCATTTACTAACGTAACCTTCTCTCTAGAAGAGGGAACGAGTACTGTGTATCTGTGCATGCAACATGCTCTGGTTCCCTTCGGCGATGAAATATGGAGCTGTATTTTTATCTCGGCGGGACATGACGTAGTGGGCGTGAAGCGCCCCCATTGGATCTGATGGCACCAAAGGCTTCTATCGATAGGCTGCTCTATCGCAGGACAGCCAATCATAGGCAGTATAAGAAGTGGACAGAGCCATCTCATTGGAACTCAATTGAGACAAGTGAAGCCCATTTTTTTGCGATTTTTTTAGGACTTCCGTTCCTGACGCGCAGACTCGACGTAGATGTGACGTGAGCAACCCGTCTGTCTTCTAGTGGCTGTGGCATGAGAAATCTGAATCATTCCCTTCCGAAACTTGCTGAGGTGGAGATAGTGAGTAGGAGCTTTCCATGAGCTAGGAGCAGGAGAAATTTTCGCTAGGTATTCTGATGAATTATTTTGTCATTTTGCCTCCACGTTTCCCCGATTGCCTGCGAGCTTCTCCTCCTGTGCATACGGTAATGGCCCTGTACCACATGGCACACTCCGAACTTGTGGACTTCCTCAGAGTCCACACTTTGAAGACGTCATGTAATGCAGACCTATAGGGCCCTTAGCGCGAGTCCGCGAGGGTGCATTGAGAGGTATTTTTGGGACAGACTCGATCGTCACGCCAGAAACAGGAACTCGTTCCTCATGCCTGTGAAAGCCTTATCCCTCTCCATACGGAGCTGAATAAACTTAAAGATCATCTCATCAGTCCCTTTATTAGAAATATATAATAATTACTTTTGAATGATATAAAAAAAAATTATCATTAAAAAAATTCCAGTCTTTAGCATCGAAAACAGGATTTATTTTATTTTCCCAAATCTTATCCATGTGAACTACACAGCCTGCTTTTACAGTTCTATAATTGGATATGCCACCTGGGCATTATAATAGATGTCATGGTCATGTAAATGATAAATACAGTTGAATAATAGCCTACATAATATTCAATATTAACACAAAACGAAGAAGAGTTTAAGAAAAATGTATAGTTTCAATATTCATACTACGTTTATATGACTCAGTTCAGTTCAGTTCATATAATGAATCATAATGCAATCGTATATTCAACAGCTATTATTACGTTTGAGATACAACCACTGGTCGATAATATGTTTGTATAAACTGTAAGTAACAACTAGTAAAATGTACGCCTATGTCATAAAAAACATAATTATACTCTTAAATATTCTCTTCTCAGCCATGTTTACAGTCCCCGAGCGAAATCTCCTCCCATTCTTTTTTTCTGATTGGCACTTCACAAGGATTCCTGGGTAGTTAATGTGCGTAGAGCCTGCATCTATGCGGGCTTCGCGGAAGACCGCTTCAAGGGTACAAAGGGGGTGCTGCTGAGCACACTTCAGAGAGTTAAAATGCTAAACGGGACGGCCTACGGACTTGTAGACTCAGCGAGCACGCGCAATCTAAATCCGGCTTCAACCCGGTCGATGGATTACCCCTTTGCAGCCAATAGGCACGCGAGCCATCTTGCCTTGTCTGCATGCTTTAATTTTTGGCTTTAATAACTCGTAAGCGTAAGATATTACGCAGTACTCTTTCCCTCTTCAAGAGAGAACCGAGGTTACGTTAGTAACCGAGTACGTTATGTCAAGTTGTCATAACAAAGACATTTCAAACAATGTCATATTTGCATTAAAAATTTAATAATTGAGCGAATGACACTTAATAACAGTTGTCATAAACATGCATAAAACCTCCTTCATATTCATGTGTCATGTCATGATTATGAAAGTGTCATGACAGTCTTATGCACACCCCTTCAAGTAAAGTGTTTCCCAAAAACCCTGTTGAACAGTTGCAGTGATTGTGTGCCATTTATACTGCCCTGTTTTAACTAATGAAGAATTGTGGGTGCCACATAACTTTGAAAAAGCTGTTTATCCAAGTAATTAGGTCACCAACAACAAGCCAGATTGGAACATAGTTTGGTTTCCACTCAGGATCACCACAGAGTTTGAGATGGCCGAAATCCCAGCTTTAGTTTTCTCAGGCAAGACAAAAGATTTGAGTGAGTTTCCAGGGTAATTGTCCTTTAGTAGCAAGCAAAGACATTTAGAAAGCTTTTTAGATCAAATTGAGAACATTTTAATTAACATTTTTGTGGTATTTTCATTAAATTAAATTAAATTAAATTGAATTAAATTAAAATTATTCTAGGATCAAATCAGCAAAGTTCATAAAGGAATTTTTAAACATAAATGTACAGTGGGATTTAAAGAATTTAGAGAATTAGAATTGCTTATAATTAGATATGTTCTAATTTGGTGCAAAATGTCAGTATACATTTTCGTGAAAAACCCAAGAATCCATCTAAACTATATGATTTGAGAATGGTCAAAGAACATCTTGTGCGCTTTGGTTTAACCTTTTGCATAAAGGCATTCACATGATCTATGTCACAGATTTACCCAAGTAACCTAAGAAATAGTACAGAATCTTCCATTTCCTTGTAATTGTCCTAACTTTTTTCAAAATTATTCTATTTATTCAAATAGGTTAAAAAGGGGGAACAAAATCCAGATTTGGTGGTATCTACATAAATCATAGTTAAATAGTTAAAATGTGCTGCCATCAGGACATAAAGATCTTAAAGTGTTGCACCCGCTGTGGGGAAAGACTGAGAGCTAGTTTAGTGCATGTAGTTTATTGCAGCTGTTGAGCTACATGTAGATTGCTCATGACTTGCATTTAAATGATGATTATATGACTTTTAACAGACATTTAACTTTTCTTGCTTTAACTGATTGGCTGGATGAAGACCTCAAACTGAACTGACTGTCCTTTGGCTTACATATAAATTCTGTCATGAAGTGAGAGATCAGATCAAAGGTACTGTTTTGTTAAAAACAATGCAGTGTTGTGCTTCAACCTTTATTATGTTAAAAAGCCTTAAGGTGACCTGTATACAGTACATCTCAAATGGAAATTTACTTACTGGGAGTAATACAGTGTTTATTTGTTTTAGTTTCTTGCTTACTTCAAATGTTATTAGATTAGGTTTTGTGAATGTAATGCAGTAACTTATTTGGCTACAGGCTCCAATCATTTACCATATTTCATCACTGATGTTTAATCGGCTAAGAACATGTCTCATAATGACTAGACAAAAAGGTGAGACAAAAGAAGAGCTGAGGTTACACAAAAACACACTTTACATGTGATCACCATTTTTTTTTTACTTCTGCTTTGGCCTTTAAATGAAAAAAATATATTAGAATGAATTAGAATTAAAAAAAAAATTGATCTGGAATTTGGCTCTGTAAGAAAAGATTGACCATGAAAGCACTTAATAGATACAATATAGCTGACACTCAATTATTCCTTCTTAGTTTAAAAAGCATTTTATAAATTCCTGTTTTCATGTTCTCAAGAGTTGTGATAAGGACAAAAAGTGAAGCAAAAACAATTTATATAACAGCTTATATATTTTTATATAATTATGTATAATTATATTATATTTATAAGTGTACAATGACCTACTTATAAACGCTAAGTATAGCACATTAGTGATGTTATTTTTCAGCGACTCTTTCTGCAGGTTACTTTGATATGCCAGTAGGTGGCATGACCGCCTTTATGAGTAAGTCATTGAATCATTGACTTAAACGAGTCATTCGAAAACAAAAGTGATTCATTCAGGAACGAAGCACCTGCATGTTTGTCGGATATTATCTATTCTGCTGTGGCTTCCGGGGACCCCCAGAAGGCTCCAAGGGAGTACTAGGGGGTCTGTGGAAAATAGTTCAAACTATTTTCACTGGCGGAGCAAAACAACAGTCAAACTAATTGCAGTGTCTTGCATGTTTGTGTAGCTACTTCCCTGAATGTGACCTCATAAACTTCGGTTCATGGTTTGTCTTCGCCTTCCCACTCATGCTCCTCTTCCTCTTTCTGGGCTGGATCTGGATTGCTTTCCTCTATGGCGGGATCAACACACGGTAAATACGCAGTCTAAATTTAGAAAATGACACACGTATACTACTGTATATTAACCCAAAAAAAATGATCATCCACATGCAAGGGACCCCATCCTAAAATTATAAGGCAGTATATGTAAACAGACCCAATTTTTTCATGAAAATTAGTATTATGTATAGGCTAATGATAATATTGTGTAAAATACTATATTATTATTTCTAGTACATGTCATTATTAAGTTTTCCCGTATTAATTAGTACTGTTAGATTTTAGTTGAAACTCAGTTTAATATTTATTTTAACATGTTTTTCTCTGAACTCGTAGTACTCTCTTGAGCCCCCTGGGGGTCCCATGACCCCAGTTTGAAAACCCATGTGCCATGCCCATGAACATGTATTACTGTCTGTTTTTTTTTCTACACAGACTTTGTATTAGCAAACATGATGAACGGGCAGCCGCAGAAGCAAAAGCACAAGCTGTTATTGATGAGGACTATAAGAAACTGGGCCCAATAAAGTAGGTTGTGGAGCATTTTAACATCCTAAACACTTGTACTTCCCTCTGTTGTGCTTTCTGACATTAATTAAATGAAAATATATTCTTCCCCTCTCCTAGTTTTGCAGAAGGATCTATCGCTTTCTTCTTCATTATTTTTGCCATCCTTCTGTTCACGAGAGATCCAAAGTTTGTAACAGGATGGTCGGTTTTCTTCACCAAAGGGTAAGGCACGTCTCAATGACATAGGCAGACACTGAAAAAAATTATTTGACTTATTATGAGTCAAAAGAAAAGCAAAGCAAACGCACACCTTATGAAGTGCAAATTAAAAGCTTAAACTTAATGCAAAAAATATATAACTACACACTCTCTTATAAGCACATTTGCATTTTGGCACAAGTAGCCTTTGTCAGTGTATTAGTTCTTACAAGATGGAGAACAGCATAAACTAGAAAAATTGCATTTCCTGCGGAATATGCGTGTGAATGCTTCAAAAGCTTAACTTAAATGCTTAAACAAATGCAAAATATTGCAGTTCAAACAACAGCAAAACAGAGCAAAAAAGAAAAAAAGCTTAATTCAAATGCATTTAATAAGCTGAAATGCAAAACAAGATCCAAAAAATTGTAGAAAACTAGAAATTTACTTAGAGAGGTAAAGAGAGGTAGAGATGTAGACACAGAGGTAAAGAAATATAGGGGTAGAGAAAGAGACAGTGGTAGAGAAGTAAAGGAGTACAAAAAAGAAAGGTAGAGAAAGACAGGGGATAGATAGATAGATAGATAGATAGATAGATAGATAGATAGATAGATAGATAGATAGATAGATACATAGATAGATTATTAGAAAGAAAGGAAGAAAGAAAGGATTAGTTAGAAAGAAAGAAAGAAAGAAAGAAAGAAAGAAAGAAAGAAAGAAAGAAAGAAAGAAAGAAAGAAAGAAAGAAAGAAAAGAATTAGTTAGAAAGAAAGATGGATTTGAAAGAAAGAAAGGATTAGTGAGAAAGAAAGAAAGGATTAGTGCGAGAGAAAGAAAGAAAGGATTAGTTAGTTAGAAAGAAAGAAAGAAAGAAAGAAAGAAAGAAAGATAGATTAGAAAGAAAGAAAGAATTAGTTAGAAAGAAAGATGGATTTGAAAGTAAGAAAGAAAGAAAGAATTAGTGAGAAAGAAAGGATTAGTTAGTTAGAAAGATGGATTTGATAGATAGATAGATAGATAGATAGATAGATAGATAGATAGATAGATAGATAGATAGATGGATGGATTATTAGAAAGAAAGAAAGAAAGAAAGAAAGAAAGAAAGAAAGAAAGAAAGATGAATTAGGTAGTAAGAAAGAAAGAAAGAAAGAAAGAAAGAAGGATTAGGTAGAAAGGAAGAAAGAAAGATGGATTAGGTAGAAAGATAGATAGATAGATAGATAGATAGATAGATAGATAGATAGATAGATAGATAGATAGATAATTCAAAATAAAGAAAAAGAAAGAAAGAAAGAAAGATAAAAATAAAAAAAGAAAGAAAGATTAGTTAGAAAGAAATATGGATTTGAAAGAAAGAAAGAAAGGATTAGTAAGAAAGAAAGAAAGAAAGAAAGAAAGAAAGAAAGAAAGAAAGAAAGAAAGATAGATTATTAGAAATAAAGAAAAAAGAAAGAAAGAAAGAAAAATAGATGATAGATAGATGAAAGAAAGAAAGAAAGCAATGATTAGTAAGAAAGAAATATGAATTTGAAAGAAAGAAAGAAAGAATTAGTTAGAAAGAAAGATGGATTTGAAAGGATGAAAAAAAGAAAGAAAGGATTAGTTAGAAATAAAGAAAGGATTAGTTAGAAAGAAAGAAGGAAAGATATATTGGTTAGAAAGAAAGACAGATAGTATAGTTAGAAAGAAAGAAAGATTATTTAGAAAGAAAGAAAGATAGATCAGTTAGAAAGATAGATAGTATAGCTAGAAAGAAAAGATTATTTAGAAAGAAAGATAGTATAGTTAGAAAGAAAGATAGATTATCTAGAAAGAAATAAAGATAGATTAGTTAGAAATATAGATGGATTAGTTAGATAGATAGATAGATAGATAGATAGATAGATAGATAGATACACAGATAGATACACAGATAGATACATAGTCTATACATAGATAGATAGATCATTTGGACACAGAAAGTCAAATAGTTAAGACAGGCAGATGGATAGAAGAGGATAAAAGGAAGAGTAGAAAGGAGAAGAGATTATGAAAGGAGGGTAGAATAGGAGGACAGGAGGAGTAGAGGATTGGAGGAGGAGAAGAGGAGGGAAGAGAGAGGGAGAACAGGAGAAGTAGAGGCATAAATGCAACAAAAACTTGTAGTATCCTTCAGAAAAGAGCTGAGTGACTGTCCACCAATCAGAACACAGGACCAATTATGTGTGTCTCCCTTTGATCTTTGCTAATCAGCATCACCTGTGCAATCAGCTTTCCTATTTAGACAGAGGCCAAAATTGCTGATACTTGGCCTCGAACAAACCTCAATAGAGACAAAACTATAGGTTGTATTGGCGAAATGACCTGACCGTGAGCGAGACAAGGCCTTTGTGAACGATGTGATGTATTTTTTTTGTGGATAGAGTTAAAAAAAGGGACCACTTTGGCAAGTTAAAAAACTGGTTTGTATTGCTCTGATCACAAAAGTTTGACCTGAATTTATAATTGCTGCCAATGGAGGAATGTCTGTCACTCTTGTCCTTTGGAAGGACACAGAGAAAAAACTATAAGTCCCAGGGATTTACTAAACACATGAGAGGAACCACAACAAAAATACCTACGTTTCAAGTATAATTTTATGCCCAAAGAGTGAAAATTGTGGCCAGGCCAGCGATTTAAAAATTATTTTTTAGCATTAGTTTTCAAGCTGGCTCACTCTAGCACGTGCTCTAGCTCTGAACAGTCTCTCTCATTCACTCCCATTATAATTTCAGAAACGGCTTGAAAAACATCATGAGACTAAAGTAGAGATTGTGAAAAAAGTATAATAGATATCAAAAAGTTGAATACAACTTTAATAGCTGACAAATTTCTCAACATTTTAAAGTTTAAATGACAGAAATAGCTGAAAGTATGCAGAAGTTGTAGGCTTTGAAAGCAGAAGGAGCATAAAAAAGAATTTGAAGAATTCTCCATTGACTTCCATGTTAAAAAATATGCACAAAAAGTTTAATAATTTAAAAATTATAAAGGTTATAAAAAAGAAAAGTAATAGCACACATGTCCTTGAAAAGCTGCACATTTTGATACTTGAATGGTTTTTGTAGCACAAAGTAGAGAGGAGAAGAAAGCGACCGAAAAACGTACGGAAGAATACGGAATAATAACTAGAAAAATTGCATTTCCTGCGGAATATGCGTGTGAATGCTTCAAAAGCTTAACTTAAATGCTTAAACAAATGCAAAATATTGCAGTTCAAACAACAGCAAAACAGAGCAAAAAAGAAAAAAAGCTTAATTCAAATGCATTTAATAAGCTGAAATGCAAAACAAGATCCAAAAAATTGTAGAAAACTAGAAGTTTACTTAGAGAGGTAAAGAGAGGTAGAGATGTAGACACAGAGGTAAAGAAATATAGGGGTAGAGAAAGAGACAGAGGTAGAGAAGTAAAGGAGTACAAAAAAGAAAAAAAAGGTAGAGAAAGACAGGGGGTAGATAGATACAGTGCCCTCCACAATTATTGGCACCCCTGTTTAAGATGTGGTCGAGGAGTTTTAAAAATTCTCCCTTTTTTTAAACAACATAGAATCCAAATGCAAAAAAAGAGAAAAATCCAACCTTTTATTTAAGTACATCACTTTGGTGGTAAGAAAAAATATTTAAATTTAAAAAAATAAAAACTTCAAATCATGTGTCCCACAATTATTGGCACCCCTGATGTTAATACTTTGTACAACCCCCTTTTGCCAACAAGACAGCACTTAATCTCCTCCTATAACATTTCACAAGATTGGAGAACACAGAGAGAGGGATCTTTGACCATTCTTCTTTGCAAAATCTTTCTAGATCATCCAGTATCCTGGGCTCTCTCTTGTGCACTCTCCTCTTTAGCTCACCCCACAGGTTTTCGATTGGATTGAGGTCTGGGGACTGAGATGGCCATGGGAGGACCTTGAGTTTGTGACTGAACCATTTTTGTGTAGATTTTGCCACACGTTTTGGATCATTATCCTGCTGAAAGACCCAATGACGACCCATCTTCAGCTTTCTGGCAGAGGCCATCAGGTTTTTATTTAAAATGTCCTGGTAGTTCAAAGCGTTCATAATGCCATGCACCCTAACAAGGTTCCCAGGGCCTTTGGAAGAGAAATAGGCCCACAGCATCACAGATCCTCCACCATACTTCACGGTGGGCATGAGGTACTTTTCGGCATACTCATCTTTTGTTTTACACCAGACCCACTTAGAGTGTTTGTTGCCAAAAAGCTCAATCTTAGTCTCATCCGACCAAAGCACACGATCTCAGATGAAGTCCCAGTGCCGCTTGGCAAACTCCAGACGTTTACGTTTGTCAGTGTTAGTGAGAAAAGGCTTTTTCCTAGCATGCCTCCCAAACATCTTGTTGGCATGTAGAGAGCGTCTGATGGTTGTTTTGGAGATTTTGTGACCCCAAGATGCCACTATTTGATGCAATTCTGTGACAGTGAGCTTAGGACTTTTTTTTTACTTTTCTTAGCATCCTCCTCACAGTGCGTTGTGGCAAGATAAACTTGGGACCTCTTTCAGCCTTGTTTGTCACTGTTCCAGTTGTTTTAAACTTCTTAATGTTTCCTCTAACTGTAGATACGGGCAAGATAAGGTGAGTGGCTATTTTCTTGTAGCCGCATTGCCTGACTTATAAAGGTCATCACACATCTGCCTTACTTGAATGGTGTGTTCTCTTGTCTTTGCCATGTTGACAAATGGGTAAGAGAATTAGGCCTCTGTGTCATGTCATATTTATACCCCAGGGAAATAGGAAGTCATGAATTTTAATTAAAAGTTCCTAGATATCCTGACCAACATTAGCAACTACAGAAAATATATATTTTTTAAAATCAATTAAATTTTTCAGCAGAATTGTTAGGGGTGCCAATAATTGTGGGACACATGATTTGAAGTTTTTATTTTTCAAAATTTAAAAAAAAAAAATTACCACCAAAGTAATGTACTTAAATAAAAGGTTGGATTTTTCTCTTTTTTTAAATTTGGGTTCTATGTTGTTTAAAAAAAAGGGAGAATTTTTAAAAGTCCTCGACCACATCTTAAACAGGGGTGCCAATAATTGTGGAGGGCACTGTAGATAGATAGATAGATAGATAGATAGATAGATAGATAGATAGATAGATAGATAGATAGATAGATAGATAGATAGATAGATAGATAGATAGATAGATAGATAGATAGATAGATAGATAGATAGATAGATAGATAGATAGATAGATAGATTATTAGAAAGAAAGAAAGAAAGAATTAGTTAGAAAGAAAGATGGATTTGAAAGAAAGAAAGAAAGAAAGGATTAGTGAGAGAGAAAGAAAGAAAGAAAGGATTAGTTAGTTAGTTAGAAAGAAAGAAAGATGGATTAGAAAGAAAGAAAGAATTAGTTATAAAGAAAGATGGATTTGATAGATAGATAGATAGATAGATAGATAGATAGGTAGATAGATAGATAGATAGATAGATAGATAGATAGATAGATAGATAGATAGATAGATAGATAGATAGATAGATAGATAGATAGATAGATAGATAGATAGATAGATAGATAGATAGATTAGTTATAAAGAAAGAAAGATAGATTAGTTATAAAGAGAGAAAGAAAGAAAGAAAGAAAGAAAGAAAGAAAGAAAGAAAGATGGATTAGAAAGAAAGATGGATTAGAAAGAAAGAAAGAAAGAAAGAAAGAAAGAAAGAAAGAAAGAAAGAAAGAAAGAAAGAAAGAAAGAAAGAAAGAAAGAAAGAAAGAATTAGTTAGAAAGAAAGATGGATTTGAAAGAAAGAAAGAAAGAAAGAAAGAAAGAAAGAAAGAAAGAAAGAAAGAAAGAAAGAAAGAAAGAAAGAAAGAAAGAAAGAAAGAAAGAATTAGTGGGAAAGAAAGGTGGATTTGATAGATAGATAGATAGATAGATAGATAGATAGATAGATAGATAGATAGATAGATAGATAGATAGATAGATAGATAGATAGATTAGTTATAAAGAAAGAAAGATAGATTAGTTATAAAGAAAGAGAGATTAGTTATAAATAAAGAAAGAAAGAAGAAAGAAAGAAAGAAAGAAAGAAAGATTAGATAGAAAAAAGATAGATTATTTAGAAAGAAAGATAGATTAATTAGAAAGAAACTAAGAAAGAAAGAAAGAAAGAAAGAAAGAAAGAAAGAAAGAAAGAAAGAAAGAAAGAAAGAAAGAAAGGATTAGTTAGAAAGAAAGATGGATTTGTTAAAAAAGATGGATTTGTTAGAAAGAAAGAAAGAAATATATATATATATATATATATATATAGTTAGAAAGAAAGAATGAAAGATAGATTAATTAAAAAGAAAGATGGTATAGTTAGAAAGATAGATAGATTATTTAGAAAGAAAGAAAGATAGATAGAGTATTTAAAAAGAAAGATAGATTAGATAGATAGGGTGCTGTAACTGGTTGCTATGGTGTCTGTGTGAAAGTGACAGTTGGGATTTGAATTTTTGAAAATTCCCCAATGTTAAGTCAATGGTGCAATCAGCTTTCCTATTTAGACAGAGGCCAAAATCGCTGATACTTGGCCTCGAACAAACCTTCCTAGAGACAAAACTATAGGTTGCATCGGCGAAATGACCTGACCGTGAGCGAGTCAAGGCCTTTGTGAACGATGTGATGTATTTTTTGTGTGGATAGAGTTGAAAAAAGGGACCGCTTTGGCAAGTTAAAAAAGTGGTTCGTAATGCTCTAAACACAAAAGTTTGAACTGAATTTATAATTGCTGCCAATGGAGGATTTTCTGTCACTCTTGTCCTTTGGAAGGACACAGAGAAAAAACTATAAGTCCCAGGGATTTACTAAACACACGAGAGGAACCACAACAAAAATACCTACGTTTCAAGTATAATTTTATGCCCGAAGAGTGAAAATTGTGGCCAGGCCAGCGATTTAAAAATTATTTTTTAGCATTAGTTTTCAAGCTGGCTCACTCTAGCTTATGACATCACGTGCTCTAGCTCTGAACAGTCTCTCTCATTCACTCCCATTATAATTTCAGAAACGGCTTGAAAAACATCATGAGACTAAAGTAGAGATTGTGAAAAAAGTATAATAGATATCAAAAAGTTGAATAGAACTTTAATAGCTTACAAATTTCTCAACATTTTAAAGTTTAAATGACAGAAATAGCTGAAAGTATGCAGAAGTAGTAGGCTTTGAAAGCAGAAGGAGCATAAAGAAGAATTTGAAGAATTCTCCATTGACTTCCATGTTAAAAAAAATGCACAAAAATATTAATAATTTAAAAAGTATAAAGGTTATAAAAAAGAAAAGTAATAGCACACATGTCCTTGAAAAGCTGCACATTTTGATACTTGAATGGTTTTTGTAGCACAAAGTAGAGAGGAGAAGAAAGCGACCGAAAAACGTACGGAAGAATACGGAATAATAAGAAAGATTTGGATTTCAAGAGTGTGAATGCTTGAAGCATTCACACTAATAATAAGAAGAAAGATTTGGATTTCAAGAGTGTGAATGCTTGAAGCATTCACACTAATGATAATCATCCACAGGTGAGAGAAATGACATATAGGCATTTTGTACATAAGTCATATACAAATGGGTTTTTAGAATAGTGTTTTATAGGCTGTCTGTTCATAGGTTTTGATTAGGCTGACTCTCAAAGATATCCTTTTTAAAATTCTATGACTAAAACATGTAACGTTCCTGATGGACTATTTTGCCCTTCAGGTTTTAAAACCATTAATACAAACAGCATAATAATATGCCATTCTTTCAACAACATAATTTGTTGTAATCATCATTATAAATATGTCTACTGTCACCTAAATTGAGACAATGCTGCTGGTTGTCATTTATTTTCTAATACATTTAAACATATCAAACATAGGCTATTCATTCCATCCTGCATTGTGTAAAGGTCAAATGAATTCAATGTGTGCTAACCTATGCCATTAGGATTTGGTCTATTGTTCATGATGAAAAATTAATGCAATTAGGAGTTACTGCTTTAATTGTCTTAATTGTTTGAATATATATATATATATATATATATATATATAGGGAAAAAAATGTGCTGTTTATATTAGTCAATCATTGATATTAGTCAATTAGTGTTATTATTGGAATATTATTTCAATGATCGACTAATATAAACAGCATTATAATATACTGTATATTAGAATTAATATATATATATATATATATATATATATATTAGAATTTTCATTTAAAAAAAGATAAATTAAAGCAGTAACTCCTAATTGCATATATATATATATATATAAACATACATATTTTATGTAATGTTTAAGCAGGTTTACACTTGTTTATATAGACACTAGTCTACACTGTGTTTTTTTTTCCTTACGTGGTCCATCACACTAATGCACTTTGACAGAAAGGTTCAAAAATATAGACCAGTTGATCTGCTCCCTCCACTGAGCTAACCTTTCTCTATCTGCAGGATGTAAGTTCATATTGAGTCATCCCTATAGTTAAGACCTAAGATAAGCACACAAACTTAAAGAGAAATAGAAACAGAGAGAACATAATAATGTGTGCATGCATTATTAAACACCTTTAGTGGACCACAATGGAAATAAGCCTGAGGCTTTTTTTGTGTATTTTGTCCATGACAGGTTGTCTTGAAATGCCTTTGGCATGATTGTACATGTTTAAGATCATTGTTGAATAAATCAAATCAAATCTACTGTACTGTATATGAGAGAAATATGACCATGCTGTTTCTAAACATGAGATGATGAATTGGTTAGCTGATTCATATTAATGTGCTGAGATGTAAAATCAGGATTGCTGTCAGAATTGGCATTCAGTTGTCTAAAATTGTTTTGACATTTGACAGCATATCATATTTTCTTTTCTATTTTAAAATACTTAAAACTATAAGATATTTGGACTGGTTGGTTATACATTTGAATTCATGTTGTCTTTAATGTCTTTTTACTGTATAAACCACAATGAACTAGTATTAAAGGTACACTGTGTAGGAATTTCTCCCATCCAGAGGTGAAATTGTATTTTGCTATCAAACGAATAGTGCTCTCTAGTGCCTCGCTTTTTCAAATCTGTTTCGCAACTACGGTAGCCAATATGTAGCAAGAAGCCATGACAACATGTCTTCCAATAGCACTTCATCGAGTTTAACAATATATGTTCTACTATTATGCTGCCTATACTATATAATGAATTATACAACCAAGCATTGAAAAAAGCTTGTAATTCAGACACCGACTTGTGTCAGACCTGTTTCAGAAGAAAGCAGGCAACTTCAGCGCCCCTTTCAAAGTCTTTCTCCTTCATTAGCTCTTTCCACCTGGGAAAAGCTATCTTGACATTTGCCCTCGTTTTTTAGAATTCGCCGGTCACGTTTCTTTTTAAATAATTTTATGCTTTTTTGATTCCTTGTCCGATGGCTCGGCATAAGTATGATCCTGCATTATGAATTACCATACAGTGCAGACTTTCAAATTTGCTGTGGCCGTGACAAGCGCCTCTCACTGATCTCCGTTTCAGTTGGTTTCAGTCACGTGACACTGGCTCTGAATGGAAACGCGTTTAGGTAGGCTAGTGCGTTTTGTCCCTCTCTGCTATGGAGGGCCGAAGTTACGACGTCACTGTAGGCCAAAACGTGGAAGTGAGTTAGCATTTTAGCACTCCTGGTTCCCTCGCTCTAAAGTCTATGGGATTTTTGAATGGGTTTTTGCTAAATCGCCTGAAATAAGATCTGTGGTGAACAAAGCCTCTAAATATTTTCACGTTTTTACTCTATGACATAGAACACAGTTATAACCAGCTTGTGGTTTTTTAAACCGTATTGTGTCTGCTTGTGTTTTTTAAAAACTTTATATAGGCTTCAAAATGTATACATTTTGGATTAACTTGTAAAGATTTTCTTGATAGACAAAATGTGTAAGGATCACAACTCTTCGTTAAACACAGATTTTGTGATTTGTGTGATTTTCCAAAAGTCTATGGGGAAAATGCATAGCTTTTCGATCGAGGGAACCCATGCGCCGCTAGCTTCCGAGTTGTCCAACAAAGTGACATCACTCTGTTATAGTTTTACAAGATGGGGGAATGACATGGAAGCCTCCATGGACTTACCCATCCCTAATTAATTAAATTAAAAATAAGAAATTCTTTGCTTACAAGTCAGATCATTTGGAGAGGTAATTTTACACCACTGAGGAAATATTTATGAATAAAGACATTGATTTTAGCTAATAAAATACTTAAACACTACACACTGTACCTTTAAGGTGCAGTCAGTAAGTATTCACCCTAATAGCATCAGTGGTCCATGACATAATTCTCAGTAGAACATTTCAAAACAGAAAAGCTTTTTTATCCGAAGGTCACACTGAATAATTTCACTTTCCCCCAATGTTGCTAATTGGAGTTTGGAATAAGCAAGGAATGATAATTGCTTTTTCCTTAATGTCTCTGTGTTTATTTCCCTTCAGCTATGTATCTGACGCTGTTACTGGAATCATCATTATCTCCATCCTTTTTTTCTTTCCATCCCAGCGTCCATCTGTTCGCTGGTGGTTTGATTCAAGAGGTCAGTGGGTGGTTTATCGATTTTCTGTTTTGTCAATAGAGATTGAGCTTGGACTATGAAATTATAAACTTTAAATTGAGGAAACTCAGCAATCAATCAATATTATTAATATTTATATGATACATCATGCCCCTAAGACATAATAGGTTTATATTTGGCTTGAATTTAGTAAGTTGAAACACTGTTTTCTGTTTTTTAGCAGGCACAAACATCATCAATACATTCAGTTATCTCAGTAACTTTCCAGTAGCACAGTTTATTCTGCCAGTCAAAAAGGTTTCAGAAAACGTGTGAGTGTGATTAGTGTTGAATAAGACGAGGAATGTTAATGATTTAGATTAGTGTTTAGAGAGATCCAACAGAGTGCTGTGTTCCGGGAGATTATATTAATCTCACACAAATCTCCCAAGTTATTACATGTCTCTTAAACTTTGTATATTTCTATAGTCTATATTTGGAAAATCAGTTTCCTTGTTTTCAATAATCCACTTTGCAAAACCAATCCATATCTAGTTGCATATTTTAAGTGGCTGGTTGCTTCTAAAACCTAATTGGGTTATTAAAAGTTCTGTAAAAAAAAAGTTCTGTACATATATGTATTTGTGCAACTTTAAACTGTTTCTGGAGGTGTAACAGCATTGTAAATTGGACATATACATTTGCCAGAGGCTGTTATCCAGAGCAAGTTACTTACATTCAATGTTTGCATTTTATCTTTGCACTGATTTTCTTGTAAACTGAACTGAAAACCATGACCTTGTTATTGCTTGGCCAGTTGAGCAACAGAAAAAAACAACCTGTAGCCTTATTATTGTCTCCAGCTTTGCTGAGATGTCTTCTATGGCTTTGTTCATTTGCCGTCTGAAGTGTGAATTTGTTTTTTGTAACATCATATTTTTTTGGCTGAGCACATTCAACATATTCCCTGCTGAAATTTAGAGGTTGATTCAGCATAGTACTACTATGCACTTCAAGTTGAGTTCACACCAGATGTAAAACATGAATATTGTGATTTATTATTCTCTGTATAGTAAGAAGTAAATATGCATACTAATACATACTTGTATAAAACCCTCTGTTCGTCATAGGCTGCGCTTTATAATAAAGGCTGTGAAAATTGGCAACCATCAGACATTCTGGAGTCCACATTACCATGTTGAGGATGAGCATAATGTCTTTATTTAATCTGCTGTCAGAAGCAGCAATCAATTTTATTTCCTTTTGCAGTTCAAAAGATGTAATCAAATTCAGAAATCAAACACAGAGGTTTTGAATGTTGAGCAAGTTGTAGAATTTAAGCGTCTTAAAATCAATGTAGTTTTAAACACACACACACACACACACACACACACACACACACATATATATATATATATATATATACAGTAAGCATTTCATTTGATCAGTGGCAGAGATCATCAGTCGGCTTGTCTCCTTGTCTCTTTGTCTCCAGCTTCAAATACTCCGTATGTGCCCCTGTTGTCATGGAGAAGAGCTCAAGAGTGTGTGCCATGGAATATTATTTTGCTGTTGGGTGGTGGATTTGCAATGGCCAAAGGCTGTGAGGTACCTAATTATATGCTTTTCACTGATTTACAAGCTGGAACATGACATTTAAAAGTTCAAATTGTAATTAACCCATAAAAGGTTCTTCTAATGCAGTTGTGTTGTTGATAATTCACTGGAAGGCGATGTTGAAATTAGAACAAATGTAAATATATGAACAAAAGAACCTTCTCTTGTCCAAAATAATGAAGACCTTTTTTGGTAATAGGAGTCGGGGTTAGCAGTATGGATAGGAAACCACTTGCATCCTCTCGCCCAGGTCCCTCCCGCAGTCGCAGTAATGCTCATCACAGCCTTCATCGCCTGCTTCACTGAATTTGCCAGTAACACGGCCACCATCATCATCTTTCTCCCTGTCATCGCTGAACTGGTACAGACAAACTTAAAGCACAACTTTGTGTTACCAGTTTGTTGCTATGTGTGATTTACACTGTGTATGTATATATAATATGATTAAAGAAACAGTAAAAACTGAAATATCATCATAAATTATTAAATGTATTTTCTATTTTTATATATTTTACAATGTAAATTATTCACGTGATGGTGAAACTAAATTTTCAGCATTTTTATTTCAGTCTCCAGTGTGACATGATCCTTCAAATTCATTATAATATACTGATTTCAGTTCAAAACAGTTTATTTATTTTAATGAACAGAGTTTCTAAATGTGTCTTTACTTTCACTTTTGGTTTAATGCATTCTTGTTAAATAAAAAAAATAATGTAATAAAAAATGTATCTTACTGACCGAAACATATATGCTGCCAAATTGTGATGAATTTGATACTGTACTGTAGTACTGTAGATACTGTACTATTACATTGTGACATTACATCAACCAAATACTTTATTTTCAGGCCATCCATGTGAAAGTCAACCCACTGTACTTCATGATTCCAGCAACGACTGGTTGCTCTTACGCTTTCATGCTTCCAGTGTCCACACCTCCTAACTCAATTGCATTTGCCTCCGGACATCTTATGGTCAAGGATATGGTAAGAAGACAACTACAAAAACACATTAAAATCATTATATCATTATTTACAGATTTTGTTTTCAGTTGCAAAATAAGATATGTGATGTTTACAGGTGAAGACAGGGTTTGTGATGAACATCCTTGGAATTCTGTGCGTGTCTCTTGCCATGAACACATGGGGTCTTCAAATGTTTAATCTACATGTGTACCCTGATTGGGCAAGACCTTTGAATGCATCCTCGGTAACTGTGGCTACACATACTGTATCAGCTATGAATATGACTGGCTAGAGAACAACTATAGAGATGGACACCCTTACAAAAATAAATATACTTCAAGTTAACTATACTTTATGTAGTAAGTAATATCAATATAGTATACTTGTAAGTGTACTATTTCAATACTATGTGGGACTAAATAGGCCCACTTTTTAGGCCTATATAAAAGTACACTTTTATGTATACTTTGAGTATCAGTAGTAAACTTTGATTACACAACTAGTTCACAAGACAAGAACGTTTTTTGTTTGTACTGCAACTACAAGAACTATCAGATATACTGATAGTTAAAGCAACATAACATTTTTTACCTTAAAATAATATTTCCAAAATCTTATCAGCGGTTCATCAAGTTGTAACAGGGTGAAAGGCACTTCTGCCATAGCCTGATGGGGTCTGTTTCGCTTTTACTGGCACTACGGAACTCCGGGGTTCGGTTAGTAACCCAACCACAAAAAGAACTACACCATTCGACTGCTTTACGTCAAGCGCTACAATGTCATTTTTTCGTATTTCTTTGTTTCTGGTGTCGCAATACATAAATACAATCATGTAACATACTCTACCTTGTCTGTGGACATTGTTCATTCCAAAGCCGGTGCTGGATAAACAACGAGCGAGTGTGTGCGACGGTAGGCTGCAGTAGGCTCAATTATTTATGACAGCGCTAATGGACAATTTCGTTTATAACCAGTAGGGCGACCGCAGAGGAAAAGTTCCATGGTGTTGCTTTAAATATTTTTAGCGCATTTATTTTTTAGTTTATGAAAGTACACTTTGAAGTACACTCTCAGTAAACAAATAGTTTAGTAGTTTTGCACTGAAAGTAAATGTGTAAGTTTTCTTAACATCAAACTTATAGTTTACTATTAATACATTATTTTTGCACTTTAAATATAATATGTCCCTATTTAGGTAATTTTTATACTTGAAATATACTTTACAAATTTAGGTTCTGGGAACGTTAGTTTTTGGTTCCCAGAACGTTCCTAGAACTTTCCCTTAAGGTTAAGGGAACGTTCCTGGAACATTCTCTTTACGTTCTAAAATGGAACCTAAAAATAACCTACATTGAACGTTCCCATAACGTTCTTCTTTGGTTCCCAAAAAAAAATAATTTATGGGACCATTCGGGAACGTTAGGGGAACGTTCTGTGTTTGCTGAGTAACAAAAAGTAAATTTGTACGTTCACTACCAGTAGGCTGCACAAAAATTCACATACTCAGAATCAGGAACACATCTATTTTCTTTACAAATCAATATTTTCAAACAATGTAAGTTTATAAGACAGTATGTAAAACTATGTTGAAAAAATATAGTATAGTATTTACTCTTCAATCAAAAGAGTAAACAACTACAAGGTATACTTAGAATACTTAATTAAACTATTAAGTAAATCTCAATCAAAAGATTGAGAACAAGTATAGGTCAAATATACTTAGACATTTCTGAGAATCTTATTTTTAGTTTAAAAGTATTGTATACTAAGAAGTATAGATAAACCCACAACTTAAAGAGAAATAGAAACAGAGAAGTATACTAATAGAATTAAGAAGTATACTAATAGTACACTTGAATAAACTTTTCTTTTGTAAGGGCATCCATGCATATCCAGTCCAGATTCTGTGTATAGATATAAGACTAAAAAGAAGTGGAAAAATTGCTTAACTGAGGGATTCCCACAGTGGATGGATCAACACTATCACAACCTCACTTCCTGCTCAGCACTGCTCTCTTGTGCCTTGACGCCACTTCACCAATTAGGGGCAGGACATTTAAAAATGTTTTCAAATATATCATTATTTATATATGTAGTTTTAAACTGTTAGGAAGGATGTTTGAAATTCAACATGTTCTCAATGAAAATCTCAGCATTTTTAATAAATAATTATCTGTTTTAGATTGTAAGTTTGTTGTATTAATATCAAATGTGTTCATGTAAATTTTATTGTATTTATGTTAAAGTATTCAAGTAATTAATTATGTGTCATTTCTATGTTAAATGTTTATAATCTTGTGTTCATCATCCATAAATTCTAATTAAAGTTCGGATCCAACAAAATGATGTAGAGTTGTTGACAAAAACAAGCATTTTACAGACTTAACATTCAAATCCATAGAAAAAACATATGAAAATTGCCAGAACATATAAAAAATATATTTGGATTGTGGGACCAACCAAAAAGCCTTTTTAAAACATTGTATGAGAACACAGTTTTAATACACGTTACATGAAAACAACAAGCACAGCACTTGCAGACTTCCCTTTTAAACTTTTGTTTTTATGTATCTTCCTTTTAAGGTTTATTAAAAGAGCAGTTTAGTTTTTTCTTCATGTCATGTGATGATAGCGGCTTTGCGTTGTGACCTGTGTTTGGGTCTCATGTGAATCTGAGCAACTGTATGAGTCAGTGTACATGTGTGTTCAGCATCCAGCTCAGAGTCATAGGATTGGGTGTACACTATATATGGGTGTATTTGGTGCCAAGCTCAATATGAGCAGTTTTGCTTTGAAGATGACCGACCTTTTAATGTTTAGAGAAATCCATGATCTTCTTCAAGCCCCATTTTAATCAACAATAACGATGCCCTTCTCTTTTTCCTTCAGGTATGTCAATATTTTCTGTCAGACTTTATATTACAGTGTGTATATAGTATTATCACACAACATTTAGTTACATACATGTAGGTGTTGATTTTGCTATAGCAATTTATTACAATACCGTGTAACATGTAGTGCTGTGAAATGAATTATTAAAGTTGCTACTTATTTGGCTTTATTTTTGAATTTTTATTTAGATGTACAGCTATTCTATGTACAATTTTCTTTCTAAATACCATTCCATCGGCACCATTTTCCCTTTGTCTAATTTTTTATGTGTTTGTGTGTGTTAGAGCCTCTGCGAAGAGGGTTATGGAGATGCTCTGGTTGTGCTACTCTTCTCCAACCCCTCAGAGTTCAGGTCATCTGCTCGCTCTACTGGTTCTCTGTCTCGTAATGGCTGCTGTGACCGCCTCACTACTTTTCCACTGGCTCACAGACCTTTTGAAATATGACATCCAGATGGCATTTGTTGCAGTTGGTATCTATGCCACAGCTGTGTTTATCCTGTCATCTCTTGTCCATCCGTTCCGATGTGCCTTCACACTGATCTTCCCGACACTGTTTACTCGACAGGGCCGTAAACTGCTCTTGTCCGCATCTGTGATGATTGTGGTGCTCTACGTTCTACCCAACATGGCTGCCAACATTGCAACTTTAACACATGTTGTGAAATGTGCGTCAGAAAAACTCTCTCAAAGTATTTTAAGCAGCTCAGAGCTCATCAACACCATCAAGAACGATTTAGTCAGAAGCGCAGAGCAAGAGGAAAGCAGTTTGACACTACGCGATTTCGATCACACCACAAATATTAATGTCTCAGAAGTGAAGGGACGGTTGCATTTCTTGAGTCAGCGAGTGCAGGAGGATTTTTCTGAAGTTAAAAGTCAAGTACAGGATCTGAAGCTGCTATTCAGCAGAATCTTTGCAGCTGTTTTTGTTCTGTATTTGTTGACAGAGTCTGTCATGTACCTTCGCTCTTATTTGACGTCTGTAAGATTTGACAACACGTATATCACAGGCGGGCTTAGGAGGAAAGCAGTCGAAAAAGGGATCGCGGTTGAAGCAAAGGATGTGAAAAATGGAGTAAACTCCACCAGTTTCAGAATAACGAAAAGGGAACTTTTCAAATGTCTGGTTCCTGCCCTGGGGGTCACTCTGTATCTGTTAATGACAATCTTTTTGATAGTGCTGGACCATTTCTTGTATCACTTGGTGAAATCAGGTGGTCCTTGGATTTCAAACTTGCCATCCACCAACATCAGCATCAATGTCAACTTCAAGGTAATCCACTCTGTCAGTTTCTCCTTAAAATACAGATCTACTGATTAAAAAAATAAAAATGCATTGCTTTTCAATTTCTACCATTGTATATTTGCAAAAAGTAATTAAGTACTTACTTACTCATACTTAACTTATCGCATTCAGATATCCAGGCTCCTGCTCCAAATACATATTTTAAGATCTCTTACATATATAGAGCTTTAGAAGATTTGAGCTTCTGTCATGTTTATTAGTAATTATTAATTATTATTATTATTCATAAACATCTTACATGCAATTTAGAAGCTAAATACAAATTCCATTTACAATAAACTATCTCAAAATTCATTGCCCAACACAAGCCTACGTTTTGTAAAATTTATGGCTAATGAATAACCTCATTCACAGGCTATATACAGTTAGTTTAAAGCTACACTGTGTAACTCTTTTAGTTAAAAACACTTAGTTCTTTCAAAAATAGATGTGCTCATTAATGTATATTTACTTCGTTCAAGTAATAATGTATTATCGTGAGTGTATAATATGCCCTTGATAATACATACGGGTAAGGGGTTTTAATGTCGATTGCATTGTTGCCCCTCCATCTTGAACGTACATTAGCCAAAGAGGGACATATCCGTTAATTCAAGCTTCGCCTTTCGCGTTTACGTTTGAGTTAACACTCATGGACGAGGTCGAACTGGAAGCCATGTTAATCTTGGATAATCACCATGTTAATCACCGTAGGAGTTAAAACGAAATTGGAATTGAGAGGAACAGAAACTAATATACCTTTTCACTGCTACTGTAGATGGGGGTAAAAATCACACAGTGTAGCTTTAAGGGGTGAGCCTTCATATTTTTCATAGAAATCAGGTTTCAGTAAGAATCACATTGTATGAATCCCCACAAAATGATTTTAATTTAGTAAAGGGAAGTAGGCCTACACGTCTCCCACAATAAAGAAAGTAAATAGTCACTGTTCACTATTGTGAAAAACAATAACCCTTCTTTCTTCTCTTCCCCTTTATTTCTAATCATCTCAGGTTGAAACAAAGGTGGACCTTTGTCATCTCTTTAACTCAAACTGTCTGGTAGAATCTGTCAACTTCAACAGACTTTACGCAGCCCTCATTCACTCTGATCCAAACGTGTGTGAGGCCCAATCCAGTAAGCTGAACCCAAGTGTAGTGATGGCGCTGGTGTTCCTCTATCTGTTCAGCTACACCCTGCTGCCGCTGGAGGTTTACGCTCGACGCCTTCGGAGGAAAGTAGCAGCTTCTTTTTTCAGGCAGCAGGAGGAGAGAAGGGTTGAATTCCTTCTGAAGAAAATTCTAAGTAAACAAAAAGAAAGACAAAATGTTTTCTTTATAGAAACCAAACCTCAAGATGAATATGTCTCTGGGATGACAGATCAGTCACATAATAGGTATAGCCTGTTTCGTACATACTGTATATCATGTTAATAAATGTACATATTCACATTTGTTGAAATATTTTGCCTATACTCCACAGCTCTCATGTACAAAATAGGCTATTAAAGTTGCATTTTTATATTATGGAAAATTGCTTTATTCATTATTAATTATTTATCTGTGCACATCATTATTTTCTTTTTTAAATATGCATATTCTTTAATCAAAATAATTCCCCTGCCTCTTCCAACAACATATCTTTTCTTCTGGCATGAGGGTGGGAAGTGGGATAACCTGTCACACATCAGACAACACATTCTCACCCCAAGGCGTCACCTTTGACCATGCTTCAATATTAACGTTTTAGGCGCCCTTTAGCGTCACTTACATGACGCGATCCTACGGCGTCATCTAACTGACGCTAAAGGAAAGCGTCAGTTAGAGGACGCGGTTAGGTTTAGGTGTGGGGTGGGGGTAGGGTACACGCGATCCTAGGGCGTCATCTAACTGACGCTAAAGGGCGCCTAAAGCGTCAGATATTGAAGCATGTCCAAATGCTTCCCAAGGCGTCAGTCAAGTGACGCCTTGGGGGTGAGAACAACCATCCAATAGAGTGGTGCAGCTTTCTATGATGTAAGCCAAAACACGGAGACAAGTTAACATTGTAGAACTTCCCGTTCCATCATCCCGACGTCAATTGATTTTTAAATGTGGTTGAAATAAGGTCTGTGGTTAACACAAGCTCAAGATACTTTTTTGTTTTACTCTACATAAAGTAAATCAGTATTCTCCCATTAATGATTTTTTAAGCTGCTATATGTGTCTTGAAAAAAGGTGGTTGCTAACAAATGACTAAATAAGACAACAGAGACTATTGCTAGGTTAGCGCAGTCTACATTTACAGCCTCATTATGCTTATAATCATGGTCTTATAAACTACAAAAACCTTTTGGGAAAACATTTTTTAGATAAAAACTGAAAGAGTTGTTTGAAGCTTGGTGTTGTAATTTGTTTACAGCCTTTAGCTTTAATTACTTCTGGTGATTGCATTTAGTCTTCAAAATTCATAAAAGTAGTGTTAATCTGTGAAAATTGTCTTGATGAACAAAGTGTGTAAGCTTTTGAGAGCTTGCTTTTTGAGATAATCCAAAATGGAAAATTCTAATTGGGTTTTTTGTTGAGAGGACCAGTGAATTGTTGATACACAACATTCGACTTTTAACATCACACATCTCGTACAAAAGGTCTGCAGTTGTCCCTTCATTAGTGATTATCTGATCTAAAGGGGACTGTCCATCTTGTTCCAGTGAAATGGCCAAGGCACACTCTATACATTTAAAGGGCTTCTCCTTCTTACTGTTGTGTGTGACAGCTGACTGCCTCACAATACAATTAAAGTCATTCACAGTAATGGGGTGGAAGCTCTTGTAAAGAGTGAGTGTAATTTGTCATCCTCTCCAGCACCATCTTCACATACAGTAGTTATCACCAATAGCAAAAACGGCTGCGCCGCACCGGATGTAACTGAGCCGGCTTACAAGAAACATGGAAGCAATTGTGCATGGAGTCTATTCACACAGTCAGTTCAAATCTTATTATTTGTGTATCCATTTGAAATATGATCTAAAATTGACTGGTGTCGACTATAGCAAGTGTTTCAATCCGATTTGTGTGTCCATGCTGCTTTGCATTTTCCAGAACATCTCCCTTGTTTTCTATGGCAATGGCGTTGAGTTGGTAGGTACGCTCAAAAACAACAATAGCAATCGCAACTTGGAGGGGTTTGCAATAGAGATGTTGTCTTATTTAGGCTACCACATGACAATGTGTAGCTTGCATGGTGGAGTACTGCGTCTTCTGAGGCAGCGGCAGGAACATGGATGCTGGTATGAGCAGCATTATTGTCATCTCTGCCGATTTAAAAACATGTCCCTGTTATATTGTTTTTTTTTTCTGCTCATCCGGCACTTGCAACAACAAAACCTTGCTTCTGCAGTGAGTTGCAGCATGTTTCCTATAACAGCATCTGATGTTTAAAGTCTGATGTGAGAAGGAGGAACTTCTCTGAAATGTATGTTGTTTATACACCTGGTATAAACTTATCCAAGTGCAGGAGCGAGGCACTCTAGAAAACAGGTGGGCAAGGACCTCCGACCTCTGAGGGGCAATTCTAGGAATTTATAAATGTGGGGGCACAGGGGTTGTCCAAGAACCAGTCAGGGGGGGCCCATGGGAAATCAGAAAATTCAACTGGAAATAAATACTTGTTTAGAAAATATTAAGCACGATTTAAAAAATCTTTGCAATTCCCAGTGCCCCAATGGTCCCCCAAATGGAATTAAATGTGAAACTAAACAAGAGCCTGCATGGGAATATTTTGAACCACACAGTTTTGTGAAAAAACATCACTAGGCATTAAACATCAACATAAAAAAAAACAAAAAAAACATCACTAGGCATTAATTAGTCATTTAACATAGTTCTCTCAACACAGTCATCTTTATAGTGCTTTGTGTAAACGGGCCTTAAGTGTCAAGGTGTCAACATCACAAATTTTCATTTCATTTTCTGTTGTTTTTCTTGTTTGGAGCCTGACAAAATGGGAAAATAAATATCGCTCTTTGTCTAAATGTCTGATGGAAATTTCAAGGTGATCACAAATTCAAGCCCTTGTACAGTACATTTGAGGAGGTGGACTAGCCATAAAGATTTATGGCTACACTGGCTGCCACTTTAACTGGATTTTTTTAAACTGTTTATTCAAGTCCATCAAAGAGTGCATGAGGGGAAGGAAGGAATACACTTACTTTGTTCCTTTATCCAACTACATAGGGGGCTAACTTCAGTGGTCACTTTAAACTCAGCATTATTCCGTGCGGCACACTTTGAAAGCTCAGCAGTACCTGTCTCATAGCAACTGCCTCTTTGTCTACACATCACCATGACATTTTAAAGCTTATTCATACCATATTCAAGGTAAGAAAGTTCATTTAGTCGAATAAACTACAAAAATAAAATCAAAGGCAGTTTTAAAAAAAGGCAATTTAATATTAAAATGTTTAGGAGAAAAGCCAGCGAGAGCCCTTTAATGTCAGATATCGAAACAGATGGTAATGGAAATGTGTAGCCTATCATCTCAGAGAAGACCAAAAACAAGAAATGAAAGGCAGAAAAGAAAAAAAGGCTTCTAGAGAAGATGGTGATTATGAGGATGAGGTCCATTAGGAAGAGGAGATTAATGAAGCCATTTCTGATTTACAAAGCTGGTTTAATCCATCTTAAAAATTAAGAGGCGACCAAAATCAGATTGTAAAACGGACTGAATAAAGCTCTTTACAAACTTGACGTGCGATGCCATAACTGACATGCATGTGGATGAATCACTGTCAGACGCACAAGCTCAGACCAATATTGTAAGCTACTGTATGCATTAACTAGCAGAATAATAATGCATCACAATACACATAGTTGACTATGCAATTACTAACAACGCGAGAATCTCCACTTTTAGATGTAACCACTAGCATATGATGACTTCCAAGTTGATCATTTTGGTGATAGTTTTAACTAGTGACTCACTGAGCTCTTTAAGCATTACAACATCCATACCAAATATATCCTTTAAACTGGATGGTTTAAGAGATGTTGTTGAATATTGGTGACCTTGAATGTGCTCTTATTATGACTGTTGACTAAGGGAGTGTGAGTCTAAGGGGTGTGGTTCGTTCATTATGTTCTTCAAGTGCTGCAATTTAATAAATGACTGCATGCTCATTGCTCCTGTGTGTGTGTGCATGACAGTCAAACGAAACCTGATGGCTACGTGAGTTTATTCCTCTGTCATGTTTTAGCCGGTTTTCTACCCTTTTATGTTATGATGGCAAACTCAACAGATGTAATGTTCAAAAAAATGTCTAATTCTAATGTCTAAAGGTTCTTTATTGCAGCCCATTCTCACCCCCAAGGCGTCACTTAACTGACGCCTTGGGAAGCATTTGGACATGCTTCAATATCTGACGCTTTAGGCGCCCTTTAGCGTCAGTTAGATGACGCCCTAGGATCGCGTGTACCCTACCCCCACCCCACACCTAAACCTAACCGCGTCCTCTACCTGACGCTTTCCTTTAGCGTCAGTTAGATGACGCCGTAGGATCGCGTCATGTAAGTGACGCTAAAGGGCGCCTAAAACGTCAAATATTGAAGCATGGTCACAGGTGACGCCTTGGGGTGAGAATGCGTTGTTTATTGAGAAACACAAGCTGTTGGTAGCTGCAGTCAAGTCAAGTCTAACTAAGGGAACTTTACAGTTGATTTATGTTTTTAAATCAATATAGAGGTGGAGACACTCTGAAACAGAGCATGTACATGAGAGACACGAGAACCGGATGGGCAGAGCTTCCCGTACTGAGACAGGAACCCCAAGACACCTTTAACTGTACAAACTGCTTTATGTGTGCGTTTATCAAAGATATCAATATTATTCACTCAACTTTGGATAGAAATTAATAGAAATAGAAATTATCTTTCAACCACCGTAAACAAATGTCCTAAAAGAAATAAGAATACACACACACACACACAAACAAAACATTTACCAAGACATCGGTAAAGCTTTTTTTCTTTCTGAGAGTGCTTGAAAACAGATACAGAACTCACTTAGCTTGACAGGTAACTAGGGTGGGAACCAGGCACTTCACGTTTCAATTCGATTATGATTCAGAGGGCTGCGATTCGATCCTAAAGCGATTAGTGATTATCTGAATCTTTTTTTATTGTGTGTGTGACTATATACTCTGCTTTAAAAGTACAAAGTAATGACCCATAAAAAATTAACGTACAATATATTTTATTAACATTGAAGAACCAACAGGAAAATAAATGTGTGCTTGAACTAGCAGCATGTTGTGAGAAATGTGTGTGATCTGTAGCCTATTATGTACTGGTGTATGCTCTGAACTAATTGCCACTTGTGGGATTAATAAAGTTGATAAAAAAGTAAAGTAAATAGTCTCACATTTAGTTCGGGAACAACCGGCTTGCGAATGATTCGTCATTAAAGTGATGAGAACACAAGGTTCGGGCTATTTTGTTGTGGTATCGTTACTAATATGAACTCTGACCACTGATTCTTCACATGCTCGTCCATGGACAATGGAAACAAGTGGCTGAACTTTGCAATGTAGAACACGGCGTCTTCTCGACATGATGCGATTCAGCTGAAGTATTTGAATGTGTTCTAGACGTCACTACAAGTCTGCGTGCGACAAGTCTGCGTGCGTAGTTGTTGGGAGCTGCCAATGACCTGTCTACATCACGATGTAACAGCTAATGACTCGTTTCAAAAACAATTCATTTCATAGACTCAGAGTCGACTCTCAATTTTGAAAGACAATAACTTTATATACGGTGCTCTTTCAGATATAAATCTTTGCAGGATGTTTTCATTCCCTTAGAGCTATATTCCCAGCCCATTCTCACTCCCAAGGCGTCACCTAACTGACGCCTTGGGAAGTATTTAGACATGCTTCAATATCTGACGCTTTGGGCGCCCTTTAGCGTCAGTTAGATGACGCCCTAGGATCGCGTGTACCCCCACCCCACACCTAAACCTAACCCTAACTGACGCTTTCCTTTAGCGTCAGTTAGATGACGCCGTAGGATCGCGTCATGTAAGTGACGCTAAAGGGCGCCTAAAACGTCAAATATTGAAGCATGGTCAAAGGTGACGCCTTGGGGTGAGAATGCGTTGATATTCCACACTACATGAACAGTCATTTTCAAAAATCCATGATAGGTGCTCTTTAAAGTCAAAATGTGTCGAGATCAAAGTCGAAATAAAGTCGAAATATTTTGAGATTAAAGTAAAAAAAATATTCAAGATTAAAGTCGAAAAATTTCTAGATTAAATTCGAAACTTTTTTTTTTAAGTTGCGGTTCAGGGCTTCTATATGTTATAGTATTTTATACAAAATTCTATCTGACAATGTAAAAAAAAAACTAGGCTATACATGTCCTAATTATACATCAATCATGTAGTGATTCAACGGTTTTGTCTTTTAAAAATAACTTACAAATTGCAGTTTTTATTGTTTCTGAGATATCCGCAACCCACTTCCATTTCCTCAAACGATACACCCCATCATACATCATCAGAAATGCATTAAATACAAAACAAGAACGTTATTGGATTTCTTTTATGTGATGATGAATGGACACAGAGAGGGAAGAGCTTGTTATTATGCACATAACAGTGTGTAATTTAATGAATCAGCCCTCAGGGTCAGACACGCAGAAGGTGTCTTGATTCAGATGGGGTTTATTAGTGCTAGTGAGTGACAGGCAGTGACGCAGACTGATGATGAAACCATCATGAATTCAGAAATATATTCAACATTTTGAGATTTATTCACAATATTTCATGATGCTAATGTCTACCATATTTATTTATATGGATCTCATGGATCTAGGCTATATAATATCCTTTCCTGGATGCATAAGCCTTTTTTCCACTACACACTTACAGTACACATTGTAGGATTACGCATCTTACCCAGAACAATGATTAGTCAAGTCAAGTCAAATATATTTATATAGCGCTTTTCACAATACAGATTGTATCAAAGCTGCTTCACAGAAGGCCTATCAATCAAGACAACTAAACAGTGTTTGTTTATTCATGAAAAAAGACAACCAAATTTGGTAGAGCTGATCAATGGTATGATGGGTAATTTAATTTGAATGGTATGATGGGTCATTTCATTTGATGAGTTCCTTTAGGCCTATAAGAATTAAAATCACATTTATTTCCCACAGGCCTACAGTGACTAAGCCCGTCATTCTGCCTAACAAATTATGAGTGACCTTTATTTTTTGGCTGAAGTATTCCTTTAAGGCTGTTATAAATAAATAGCCAGTGAAGCCACAAATGAAAAACATTAGCAGCTTCTAAAACATAACTTTACTTTTCCATTGTGGCAACAGGGACACCGCGTGGAATTCAAAAGAATTGCGGCTATACGGGAATTTTAGCTCTGTGACGTTGGGTATGAAAGGATAAACATCATTTGTTGTTGTAGGCTAGCCTACAGTACGTTGAAAAACTGGGTGTGATTTCACCATAGACTGTACAAGGAATCTCGTGCACTTTTGTATTTCCGGATTCGACCATCCAACGAATGTTACAGTAGCCTATATCTTGCCCGTAGCCTAGACTATTTAGTGGACCATATTAATTATAGGCTATTAAAAAGATATATCTAGGCAATAGGCTACTATAGTTTTACCGATTCATTATTACTACATAATTAAATTCACGCGACATAATTTTTATGCAATCAATAAATTAGCATAGGCCTACAATAAAACGTGCCAGAGTATACTATATGCATTATACAAATTGAATAATAATAATAATAATAATAATAAAAAACTGATGATATTTCTGTAATTCGTTCCCTATCCCAGGGCTTATTTTTTTTATTAAACATAAATATACAGAATGACAATAGCCTATATTAAGCCAGGGTGCCATATATATGCCACACACACACACACACACACATATATATATATATATATATATATATATATATATATATATAATAAAAACCCATCAGAATCGTCAAGGTGTATATAACCAAGAATAACATTTTCATATTTCAACGAGATTTCAGGAATTATAGGCTACGACAAAAAAAATTAATTGTTTTTCCATTGATTCATTGAACTCACAATCCTAAAACAGATGAGACAAGTCTTTCAACAGGCTAGGCTACTACAGAAGGAGCAATTTACATCAAAGTTGTCAGAAATAAACCTTTGTAAAAACGTTTTGTAGGACAGCACCGATGTATTAATTTTATAACACACTTCTTTTGTTGTATTATATTGTATATAATATCCCAGCAGGGCCACTGCACCTGTGTGCCGTCTTTAAATGACGCTCACGCAGGTATCTTGCGTCACGCGCAGACGCGGAAACGCGGAAGCAGCATTCCACGTCACTTGAGGTGGATTTAGCGCGAGCGAGCGAGGAATCTGACAGGAGAATTTAGCGCTTGCTTTGACTTTAAACTCGCCGGATGTGATGCCACGAGCATTTAGGCTTTACGCTCAAACTGACAGCGAACGGAATATCTGCGGGTTGTAAACGGAGGATTCAAGGTAACTTAATGTTTGTGTGCGGAGCTGTACTGCGGTCAGAGCTCTTGCTGCTGCAGGCGGCTGCTGAATGTCGCTGTTTTATTGGTTATTCAATGTTTCCTGACGCTGTGTCCATCAGTGAGGATGATATTTATAATAATAATAGGTCTGTAATTCGCAATTGCTGAGTCTAAAGCGTAATTACCTAAATAGAAAGCATTTTTGGATCCATGGAAGTGCTAATATTCCCAAATATGATGGACGCGCTGAAAATGCTGTCAGCTCGCATCAGCTTGTTGTGTAGGTTATGGGCCCTTTTTGCTTCGATTCACTGAGCATCGCACTTCATGGACATTCTTGCTTTTTTGCATCGTTTCTCAGATTTTATTTCAGTTAAACTAACGTTACTTCTTTTTTTTTTTTTTTTGCTAGTGTATAACGCTTCTAAATGGCAAAAACATGCACCTTTCTTCACACAGCCTTGATTATTATAGATTTTGTGTCATTATTATTATTATTATAATTATAATTTTTTAATTACATAATTCATTTCACTGAATTGGCCTGTTGTTTATTAAATTACATTGCCATTGTCATGATTATTTAGTTAAACATATTAAGTGTGCTCTAGTCATTGTCATTACCCCCATTAAAACACATCAGGTCAATCAAGCTAAGTAATGCTGTCAAGGGTGTATCTCCAACCGTCACTACTGTATTATGGGGTGTGTAGGCCTACATGTTTTGTAAATTTGTCAGAGGGAACACCTTTACTTTAACTTTACTGTGATTGTCACAGTATAAGACAATACTGGCAGTGGGTCAGCACAGTGTGCTTAATGTGCTGAAATTAATTGTGCTCAGCAAACAGTAATGCAGCTCTTCTGGATTTTTTCCTTGTGAATCTAAATCTTTGTGTCTAAGGTGGTAAATTTTTGCCTACCAGTCAGATACAGTGAATGCAGAGCCAGATAGCAAGGTGACATTGATTCAATGTCGCAATTCCATCAGAATCATCATTTTGGTTGAGGTTGAAAATTTAATCCTAAATAATAGCTGGGGAGTTTTACCAGCCATTCACTTGTAAAATTAACCAATGAACTGATATAGTATTTTAATCCACGTTTGAGGAACGAAAAGTGACACTGGTGGCTGACCTTATACATGGATGCTGACCTATTTTTCATGATGGGTCTGTGTCCGCTGTTGTAGCCTTTTCCCCTAAAATACAAAAAATAAAACAAGAACAGTGATTAACAAAACAATGTTTTCTCACTTTTCTTTTTTTACTTTTTTGTTTGAGACATTTTAAATAATAATTTGAAATTATCTGGAATTGTGAAAAAGTCAAAATCAAGTGAACCTGGGGTGTGTTTTGATTTCCAATTGTAGTCATTTGATATACAGTATTTTTTAAAAATGGTGATATCTTATACAGTGCAGGGTGACCGACATACAGTACACTTCTTTGCAGTTAAGACAAAATTCTGCTCTGACAAAAATTTGGTTATTCTCAGCAGTACTAAAAATCATGCCCTTTGCCAACTTTGCCTGAGCATGTTCATCAATCTATAAACAAATTGGTTGGTTCATCAAGAACTAGTTTTTGAACAAAATTCTTGTCAAATAAAACGTGTTGCGTACTTTACATTTACATTTATTCATTAGGACAACAATACGTAACTGCTATAACCCCTCAGTTTAAATTTAGTGCAGTTTTTTTTTTAAATAGAATAGAATAGAAGAGAAGGTGTTAGTACTATCAAGCGCTGCCGAAAAAGATACGTCTTCAGCTTTTTCTTGAAAATGGCTATTGATTCAGAAGCTCTGGTTGAGTTAGGCAGATCATTCCACCAGCAGGGAACAGTCTCAGAGAAAGAGATTTTGTGCCTCTTTGAGATGGTACCACAAGATGACATTCGACACACTTTAGTGGCTGCCTGCCTGGTAAAGAATCCAAAATTACCTAAATTATTTAACTGGTGGTATTTTCCTGATTCCTGATTTTGTTTGTTTATTCAGGCCATCATGCTAATGCTGATTGTCTTTTTTTCTTGTCTGCAGAGTGTCTGATTTGGAGCTCGATCTACATGGGCGAATCAGGGTCACGGCGCTCCACCCTGGTCTCCAGGCTTCCCATCTTCAGACGTAGTGTGGGAAAGAGACAGGACTCGCTCCCGTCCTCGCCCTCCTCCGGTGGTGTCGGCAATGGCGTCCACACTTCCTCTCCCTCCAGCACAAACTCCAGCTCCAGCAGCACAGGCAAACGGCGCAGCCTCTTCCGTACTCCGTCACTCAGCTTCCACAGCAAAAGACACAGCGACCCGACCCAGCTCAGCCTGGACAATAGCAGCCAGTCTGAAGTCATCTTTCGAGAGAGTTGCATCTCAAAGACACGGCATTCGTTCGGATTCGGCGGACACAAGAAGAAGATCTCCCGATCTCAGACGGAAAACCTTGAGAAAACGACGGCCAACCGCAGTGTGTTCATTAACTGCATCAGCTCACGGACGAATGAGGGAGATGATTCAGGGTTCCTCGATGAGGTGAGCAGCAAGAGGTCTTCTAAGCATAAGAAGATGCTGCCTAAGTCCTTCTCAGCTCACCAACGATTTTCCAAGAACTCTTCCAATGTTCTGGGTCAGGAGAGTACAGAAGATCCTCCTAAGACTGGAACCCCAGGCTCCTGGCCTGGAGAATTGGCTGAGAGTTCTCTACAGTCTCCCATGATCTCAGAAGACCGCACCACAGCAATTACGCCATCAGATTTTGTTCACGCCACCGAAGACTCTGTCTCGGAAGTGGACGCTTTGCCGGCTCCCAGTCCAGCTGCTCCACCCGAAAACTTTAGCCAAGCTGTTTCTACCTCGCAGGTGTCCATCACCCCAGCCCAGGCCACCACAGAAAAGCCCTTACTGCCAGATACCAGCCACACAGCCAACACACAGTGCGAGAGCACAACTGCCCGTACGGAAGCAGTAACGCTGCAAACAGTGAACGAGCTGACCCCAAACACTTATCCTAATGCAAACGCTAACTCTGACCTGTCAGAGGCCAGTGAGATTGAACAAGCTCCAGAATTGAGTGAGGAAAGTAGTTCCAATCCAGACACCCGTGAGAGGAGGTCCAGGAACGCTGTTCTCATCCAGCAGGCAGGAAGGTTATCAGGCCTGAGCAAACTGGAGACCAGGCCAAGCCACCTAAGAAAGCCACACACAGGTAATGTCAGTGAAGCTATGATGTTTTGAGGGAAATTATTCACATGCTTGTTCCTAGTAATGTCCTCTGAGCTTCCTAGATGGAAGATTACTTCCTAGATTCCTCTACTGGTTTTACAAAGATCATGAAGCGCTCATCTGATGTACACTTGAATATCTCATGAGGCCATGGGCGTTGAAGAGCTGCCGGCTTAATTTGAAAACTAAAAAATGACTGAAAAGCATAAGGGTAGAATACTACTGGTAGCCAAACGGTTATTCCCTGTGGTTTAATTGGTTGTCAAAACAACAACCAAATTAATTGTCTCCATGATTGTTGGTAGCACATCATAGGGCAAAGTGACATGATCAGCTATCTTCACATTTTCCTGCGTATACATGGCTACTTCCCAAATAAATTTAAAAATGGGCCTGAAATATTGTTGTGACTTGAAATTTATTATAAGAAAAGGGACCACAGAGAAATGAGATGAATGAATCTAGCACAACTGTAGAAATTCAGTTGTTGTCAATACATTGTTTCAGTGTATATATATATATATATATATATATATATATATATATGTTAATATGAGGCTATATAAAAAATGCCATGATTGGCCAATCAGCATGTAGTATTCCATAGAGCTGTGTAATATGCTATTTGAGATGTCTGTTAGTGCTGAGAAATATTAACATCAGGGCCCATATTCACAAAGAATTTTATCTTACCACTAGGAGTACTCCTAAATCGCGCTAAAATATTTTAGCTTGGAGTCTCTTAAAAGTTATTCACAACGCCTGTTGGACCTACTCTTAGTAAGGAAAAATGACAACTCCTAAACTAAGAGTGAGTCTTTGTTGCATATTATAACATGTAGCCTTGAACTGAATGTGTAACTGATCAGTTCTAAGAACTAGGGCTACTGAAAGCAAAGTAAAAACTGGGAAATCACCCCCTTCCTATAACAATGTTGTATTACAGTATGCTTCAGTTTGGCTGCATTTTTCTTATGACCCATGTTTTCCCTTTTTCATAAACTATACTTTTACGTTGCGAGTGATTTCACTCCAGAGTACTTGTGGCTTAGAAGGTTTATGGGAAACTAACCAGCTCCACAATATTGAATTTCCTCTTGGTGACTTGATATTGGCTTTACTACGTATCCTCTTGCAGGAGAGAGTGAACTCTACACTCTGTGTTCATTTACAATTATTGGCTTGGGGTGATTCATTATTCATGTCAATGATTAAGCTATTTTTAAGGATATTAAGATGTTTTATTCATACTCTCGTATCTTTATATAGGCGGAAAGATGTCTGGATGCAGTTAAATCTGTTTACCATGTTGACAGCAGAATATTTTGGTTCTTGGTTTAATTTGCTTGAAATTTTAGTTTGTGTTTTGCATTTTGTTTCTTTGTGAATATATTTACAGTAATCAGAATTATTGGGTGTTTTCTGCAGCTTTTCTTGTGACTCTGTAGGTTTTAGGGCTTTTTAACTGAATATCACTGTATTTTCTTTGCCTTGTCCTTGTGTATTTGTGTCAATATGATCCAGGCTTTTAATTGTTTGATACTGTACTAAAACAAAACTATTGATGTTTTGCTGAACTGTTTCGCCTATCCGTGTTTTGCGTTTGATATCTCGAAAGAATTAAATTAATTTTATGCAAATCTGGTGTAGTAGGTAGGTGAATTGTAGTTTGTGCCTCAGGCTTAACAGTTTTTTTCATCTTTGCTAGCTGCATTACACATTCTTCAGATTGTGACCTACTACCTACAAATTGAGGTCTGTCTCTGTACACAACAAGATACTGAAGACATTTTAATAATTTAGAGGAAACATGGCAACAGTAGTATTATTTTTTCCCCACTGGACTTGCAACTTTATTGCAACAGGATTAGAGACTTCTATCATAAACAAAAAAAATCTTAGCAACCAATTTTTAGAAAAATGCAGTGCGTGTGTATGCATGCATGCATGTATGTATGTGTGTATGTATCTATGTGTATATATATATATATATATATATATATATATATATATATATACTGTATATATTCATAGAAATATATATTCACATATATATATATATATATATATATTATTTAATGTGTGTATGCATGCATGTGTGTATGCATGCATGTGTGTGTGTGTGTATATATGCATGCATACACACTGCATTTAAAAAAAAATAGTTAGTCTCTAATCCTGTTGCAATAAAGTTGCATTTATTTGATTTTAAAATACATTAAAAACTTTAATATTGTGAAATTATATCATTACAATTAAAAATTAATATAATATAATAACAATTAACTGTTTTAATATATTTTATTATATTATATTTTATATATAGTCTTCTGCAGCCATTACTCCAGTCTGTCTGTCACATGATCCAAATAATTGTCTAATTTCATTCGCTCTACATACGTCATCTGGTATAATTGAAACGATTGGCTATGAGCTTACGTACAGGTGCATTTGATAGACATTCGTAGCACCCATACGTAGACTGTAAAAAAAAAAAAAATTTGGACGTTGTGTCCGTGACGTCACCCGTAGGTTTCTGAAGATTGTTTTTGGAGCCTAGTTGGCGGGGTCCATGATGTCTAATTTTGTGTTGCCAATTCAACTCATGCCCTGTGTGTTCCATATTAAGTAAACATTGACTATTTTGCTTTGTGAACAAGACAGCTGGTCTTCCTGTTTACTGAACCCCCACTAATACTAATTGTATCCCCTGACCTGTGGTTTATTTAAATTTTTGGAGCGGGAGATCAGACTCCGGTCACCTGTCTAGTCTGCGGGGTTGTGGTGCTTACTAAACCCGCATCTTACTTTCCAAATTCCTTGTGTGGGTCTGACGGGAAGCTGTGGTGGATCTGCTTTGTCAGTTCCGCATGTAGTAGTTTAATGTTTGAATTGTTATCTGTGATTCAAAAATCCATGTTTCAAGATGTATGCTGATGCATCGTCATCGTAATTGTTCCGTTTTATACGTGTTTGTTGTTGTGCTTATGTTTTTCCCTCCCTCTCTTGTATGCTTTCTATTTGCTCTCAGGTTCCTGTGATAGGCCGTGTCAGCTGTCCATAATCAGGGCGGTTTTTTCGGCTTCCAATTTGCTGTCGCCCCGCTGTTTTAAAAGTCTTCCCACGCGTCTCATTCGCAGCAGTGTGTGTGTGTTTGTTCAGTGTCCTGAGTGGCGTACTTTGTACCAGTTTAATCCAATTGCAGTTGTGTATGTCTAACATTTAGTTTCTTAATGTTATTTTGGGTTTTACACCAATGTTTTGAGTTTAATTGGCTTCAGGTGATCTATATGGGAAAAGAGAACAGGTCAGTAGATCACGCAATATACATTGTGTCGGTAGTAATGTCAGGTGTTAGACACACTTGGTTAGACGTGTGCTCCCCTTTTTGTATTTTTGTTTTCTTAGAAAAGGTAGTTTAGGACGTCAAACATGCTGAAGATTTCGGTTTATTTTTGACATTTTATTTTACCACTTACTACTTCAGGATTTAGCATTAAACTTTGTGTTAGTAGAAAACCTGTAGAATTCTCGAATTATCATGCTTTCCACCCTCACATCCCCTTAAAAAAAAGAGACGTGTCCCTTTTAAAATCCCCCTTTTGGAAGCTAAGCTAGCAGGCTCTTGTTCTGTGGAGAAAGCTACAATCCTCTTTTTCCCGGACGTGTCCGGCCGTCGATGTCCGGGATTCAGCCTTTGGTTTCTGCAGTCGCCATTCATTGGTTACATGCACACCTTTTTTTTAAGTTTTTTTTTTTCCCTATTATTATCTGTATGTTCTTTTTTTTTTTCTTCTGTGGGTTTTTATTTACATAGCTCATTCACTGTATCTTGTGGCTTTGGCTTTTTGGTAATAAATAATCACCTTTCAAACACTGTGTATTGTATTCATGGTTCTTTCTGCTGTACCCAATATACCAGCAGTAGTGATATCTGAATGTTGCATTCCCTCTCCTAGAACTTTTAAAGATCGTAACAGTAATCGATGCATCAACAAAACGAGCGAATCGTTACTCCCCTTATGCCTACTAATGAGATTTGTAGTAAATGATGTATTGTCATTGTACACATTCCAGAACTGCTTCATAACCCAGTACTGTTGGCCATTTAGCTCTTTGCTTTGATGTATAATGATTTCCGTCTCTAATCTATGTGTCGTATCCTTTGCAGTGTCCATGTGCAGCAGCGTGAGCCCATACCATGAGGTGATGCGTATGGAGAGACGTCTACGGTCAGCCTCTGAGGGTGCAGGAGAACCCAGACTTCACCTCAATCTCAGGGATCCCCACTGCATGGAGGGCCACACTTTATACAAGCAGAGAACCAGTTCCTCATCTTCTAAATTGGGCAGCCTGGTAAGTCTATGCTCAAACTCAAATTTTCAAGAATTGGCTATATTGAATTGGTTTATTTGATCTAAATTTGTGTCTTTGAAAACCAATGATGTAGACTCTTACTGCGTCTTTTCTGAGGGATTAAATTCCCACCCAGCGATATAATCGCAGTGCTTAATTAAACCGACAAATCCTCTCACACCATTTTAGCCAGTAGGTCAGCAAGGACAGTATCCATTGGCCACTTTCCCTGAAATTTCATCTGGCCATGTAGAGTGCCACCAAAATGTATTCAACCATCTGCAGGTTCGTGCTATGTTATATAGACTCAAGCAAAAAAATAAACCCTCCCAATCATTACTTTTGATTCACTAGAAGTGTGTGGTGGTGTTTCTATCTACAGCCATTGGCCAATAACAACACGCTGCACAGCTGATGGCGGGACTTTTCTGTCTTTGTCTGAACATCTGGAAACTCTCTCCTGTCTCTACATGAAAACCATTAGCTAATATTAATATATATTAAACAATTAGCTAATATTGCTGACCTCCTGTTCCTCCATCAGCCTCAGCTGTGCTTCACTATATTGCGGCTCGTAAAAACATTGGATTCGAGCAGCAGAATTTCAAAATCCTCTTCTTCCATATCATGTTTAGTTTCTTCCGTCATTGTCGTAACTTCCTATCTCCAAAGTGCTTGTTGGCTTCCAAACAAGATGGCTGATATTTATTTCAGTATCTGCAAGTGAAGTCCCACACACTGATCTGTAATAGGCCTGCAGGGTGAGTGGGTCCCACACCCTGCATAAATGATGAGCTAGTGTTTGTAGTCCTTATACAAAGAAATGGGACTTTGTATGAAGCAAAATGACTATTTTTACATCATAAAAGCAGGAAGTGGAATACTTAAATCCTTATTTCTCCCATCTCAGGGGAAAATAAGGGAATAAACCATGACCATTCAGAAATTTAACTGGGTTTCTAAATATGCAAATGGGAGAAGTGTCCCTTTAAAAGTAGCATCTCAAAACACTTTACATAAAAATATTGAAATTAAAAAGATACACAAAACAGTCCAGGCTGTAAAAACTAAACGAGCTATAAAAATAAAAAGCCAATATAGAACAAAGTAATCACATGAAAAAAGTACGTTTTATGGCGATTCTGCATTCATAATTTCAGAGGGCAGGGAATTCCTGGGAATTTAGGAGCCAAAGAAGAAAAAGCCTGATCACCCATAGTTTTTAGCTGTGTTGTTTGGATGGTTAAAAGACCAGGTTCAGAAGAGCGTGTAGGAGTGTAGGGGGTTAAAGCTCACAAATATTGAGGGGCCAAATTTTTCAAGGCCTTACAAGTGAGCATGAGAATTTATGAATCAATTCGAAAACTAACAGGAAGCCAGTGCAATTTTTCCAGGATAGGTGTGATGTGCTCCCTTGCACTGTTCCTAGTCAGAACGCTAGCAGCTGAATTTTTTACCAACTGTAATTTACTTAAGGTAGCTTCTGAAACTCCAGCCAGCAAAGCATTATAATAATCAATACTTGAAAAAGTGTTGATTAAATTTTCAGCCTCAACATAGAGCATAGAGAGAAATTAAAGTCAACATGGAGCATAATTCGGAAAAGTTTCTGAGATGAAAAAATAGTTTTGACTGTGTTACGAACATTATGGTCAAAATGTTAAATGGACGTCAAATATCACCCCCAGATTTTTTTGTTTCGTTTGGAATTTCAAAGCAGAGCCGTCCACACTTAAGGTTATGGACTCTGTTTTACACAACTGATAAGGTGAACTAATAAGCATCACTTCAGTCTTATCACTGTTTAGACGGAACATTTTCAGACATTAATTTCTTAATCTCAGTAAAACATTGAGAAAGAAAAGATTGCCTTATTGACTGTTTTCCGTGACTCAACAGGCCAATCAGCATTGTAATTGCGTTTTAATGATGATGCGTAATTATAGTTTTATTAGCAAACTAGTGAAGCTACACTGGCAGCCAGTCATTTAACTATTAGCATGCCTGTTCTTTCTCTCTCTCACACACACAAATGCAATTTATGCATGATAAACACAATAATCTTTTTTTCTGTGCAAAATACCTCATCACTCATCTTCCTGCATTTGAGGCAGTATTGTGTCAGAACTTGGACCTGAAGAAAAAGAACAATTAAATAAACTCTGAGAAGTAATTGAAAAGCCCAAAGCAGAAGATGGATATAAGAACATTTCCAAATCGTTGAATATGCAGTGAAGTACAGTTAAATCAATAATGATGAAATGGGGAAAGTATGGCACTGCTGTTAATCTACCTAGAACAGACTGTCCTTAAAAAACTAGGCGACCATGCGAGAAGTCTGTGATCCTTTATTCTAACCTAATAACTTGGTCTCATGGATTCTCATTCCTCATTCAAAAGTTCAAACCATTTGAATAGAAATATTATGGTTATAAAACACATAGTTCACGTTGTCCTACAGTTTTAACCTTTTGTTCAAAGCTTATTAAAGCAAGCCACCATCTGTTTATTAAAAGCAGACACCAAAAAATTCCTATCCTTTAATCTTTTCTCAAGACCTCACAATAAACCTGTGGATTATGCACAATAACATGCGCATTGCTCACAGCAGGCCATTTGAAGTCCAACAGGGATTGTGTTGAAGAAACTAAAAGCCTGTAGTGCTGAGGTTTTCACTTAGAACAAATAATCTACTAACTGTTAGCATGCTGAAGTACAGCACACTTTAAGCATGATAATCCACTTTTTCAATAAAAAATGTAAACTTTTTTTTTTTTTTATATTTAAAAACCAATTCTGAAAACGTTCACTAGTTGACTTTAGTTGGTTATTAAAGGTCTAATTAGGATAGTCAACTATACTGGCCCATGCCTATTCACTTGAAAAAATAAGGACATTCTGTTAATATTTTTCTATTTTAATATTTTTTTTTAAAGTGTAATTTATTCTTGTGATAATAAAACTGAATTTTCAACATCCATTACTCCAGTCTTGTTACATAATCCTTCAGAAATCATTCTGATATGCTGATTTTCATTGAAAACAGGTGTGCTGCTTAATGAAATAAATCTTTTGTAACATTTAAATGTATTTTCTCTCCCTATTGATTAGTTGAATCCTTGATTAATAAAGGTATACATTTCTTTCCAAAAAAACAAAAACAAAAACAAAACAACAACAAAAACAACGCACTGACACCAAAGTTTTGAATGGTAGTGCAGTTAAGTTTGAAGTGACTATTTTTAGTTGGTGCCGTCATTTGGTGTCACGGCTAGCAGATAAATCAAAACAATTAACCTTCAGAGAGATTTTATGTTGTATGGACAAATCCCTTACAGGAAATCAGTGACGTGAAACAATTGCTCATACATTTGGCTAGTTCCTACAAAGTCATAAAGCTTTTGTTTTGTTTCTGAATACTGTAGTCTGCACCTGCACAGCTTGAGGCCAAACTAATTGCTCTTGTTTTCCAGCGTAGTGGAGGAAAACGCCACATCCTGTGTTATTGTTCTTTAATGCTTGCTAAGGTGCCACTGCTAATTTGTCATCAAATCATGTGCTGTGCAAAATTTGCGAGTGAAGTTTACCTCCACTGTGGCTGTGGGCTGACCTGACCTTTTCATTTACATTCTCCTGTTTGCCAGTTGTTCTTGTCCCAAAGCAGCAAGAAACAAACATGCTGCATGTTTTGGTTGACTTTGAGGATCCTTATTCTTGTATTTTTTTTTTTTTTGATGCTGTGCCTGTTAAGGATAAAGAGATATATAATTATATCTACATTATGATTGAAGGATGAAGTGGATTAGTTGAAAGAAAATCCCCTCCTACGGTGCGGTCGACGGCTTCAGTCAAAGTTCAGAGAAAGGGCAGCTTTTTTGCGTTGTGCCCGCTCCATGAAAGAATGAACATTGTAATCTGTGATGTTCGATTGCCTAATGAATCAGTCTTGAAGTCTCCTCAACTCACAAGTTTTTAATGAATCAGTGAGACACACTTACTGGTCCATGAGTCATTTTCAAAATTTTCATTGCACTTTTATTGTCCCCCCTTTTAAAAACTGGATTTTTTTCTGTTTGTAGATTTTATAAGTTAACTCTGTGATCACCCAAGAATGTAAATGCTCATTAACATACTTTTTTATGTGGCAGACTCACACACACCTTTTTTTGTGTAAACACAAAGACATGCAGGAAAAGGGAAGTGTTCCTTTGTCATATAGTGAGAATTTGTGGTCACTGCTCTCAAGGGAAGCATGGCATTCTCTACTCTTCTAATGTTCTTCAAACAATCACATTTGAGGAACTACAGTAGTTTCCAATTTCTGTAATCATTCGCCAGCATGCTTGTAAATCACATAAGCATTCTGCAATTTTGCGTTGCTTTCTTAATTTGCATCAAGATGGTGCTTGTTTGATATAGCCGCTTTTTTTTTTATATCAACCTTCATGCAGGAGAACTTGGTCTTACTGATGAATGAAACCGTGTTGGAGTGTGTTTCCCCAAAGCATTAACCAACTATGGCTTCAAGTTCCATTGTTACCAGCATTGCTCAAAGATTTGATGTTTCCTAAAACTATAGTTCCAATGATCATTAGCAAACAGCATCACAACTATAGCTCTCGACCTGAGGTTAGAAGCATAGTTTCTTGTTAGTATGATGTGGACTCGCATAGATCCTGCTCTTGGGCAAAATAAGCAAGCAACATGCAGTACATTCTGTATCTTTGATTCCAAATATGTACAAATTCCATTCTACATCTTTTAGTTCCTTAAGAGAATTAAAGCGCTGTTTTTGAAGAGTGCGCATCTGCTCAAGTGGTGTCGGACGTCCCGGTGTGACATTTCTCCAATGATGCATCGTACTATATTGATTAAGCAGATAGTTATGCCGTTGTTTTACTCACGAGAAAGCTGCCTTATTGAGTCCGGTCTTATTTTGTTCAATACATTGTGGCCTAGATTTGAAATGAGCCATTATTTGTTTAATTAAGGTCATCTCAAGGTTGCCTCATTGAAATTGCATGTTCAAACCTGCAGTACAACTTTAAATTTTGATTTTTTTTTTTCCATTAGTTTCCACCTATGGTTTGAGTACATAAGTAAAAACAATTAAATTGGTGTGTGTGTGGTCTGAAATGGAGCATAATGGATATGATTAATAATAATATAATACAGAATTGGAATAAACCCACTAACTAAATGGATACACATGGAAACCCTCATTGGAGCCATGACCCAACACAATGAGCCTTGGTGGTCATGTTGGAAAAAAGTTTGAATCTGTCTCATGTCATGTCTTAATATCATTCTCACCATTTATCCCTATCATCTTATCACTGTATCAAGATGCGCATGGTCTTATCACTTCATAAAATGGATTTTATGTGTGGGTGACCCGAGGTCTGCTCGGGTCATTTCCTAATCTATAAGAATACATTTGACACCTCAGCAGCAAAGATTGATTCTAAATGTGTTTGAGAGGAAGTATCCTTGCATAACCTGCCAATGTATAACCTGTTGGCCTGTCTCCTGAAATAGTGGTTCTGTTTTTGTTTTAAGTGATTTCTGAAATACCAAGGAAGGAAAAGTTGGTTTCATTGGCATTTAACTGTTTTGACCTTTTTGTCAAGAGCCGCAATATATTTCATTAATGAGTAAAGCATGTTTTCTCCTGACAATGACATGAAAAGATGTGAAAAATCATTCTGAACATCAGGAAATTGAGAGCGAGTCATACCAAATGTCAGCTCTGTCGCCTTCTCAATCCCTTGAGAAAAAAAAAAAAGACCATCCCCCATGCAATGCAAACGTTTTTATCGAGCATTGGCAGTTTTTGTGTTCCTGTTGTCATATCCGTGTCTATGTGTACTGGTGATCTCATTGGTTGAGACTACATGATTATGCACAAAAACAACCTATTTGGCCATTTATGTTCACAAGGACATTTTAGGAACCGTGACACTGTTCTTCTTTAATATTCCTAAATAAGGTCTCTGAACAGGATAAATTATCTGAACAGATTGCCGATTAAGGCAGTTCACTTCATCAGTATTACACTCTTACTGAGATTGTTACAGTAGTGATGTATTATGTTCATTTTGCCATGTGGCATCGTAATATTTCAAAGAGGTAAAGGCCACACCATTTTATATCCCGAGAGTCTTAATTAGGAACCCAGTGACCCTTTAATTTCTAGCAAAGTCAAAGTTAAGGCATTTCTGTTCTGATGCACTATCCAGTCCTTTGCTCTGTCCTGCTTAATTAGCCAAAAAGCTGCTCTTCTCCACATTAATAGAACATAATAGCTGCTCTTTTACATTTTTGTCTTTTACGTTCACTTTTAAATAAGATTAGCCACAACTAGTCCATATTAGAGCCTTACTGAGTCCAGCTTGTTTGATAGAATAAAGGACCTTGTTTTTTCTCTTTAATATACATCCTTTTTTTTCTTTTTCATATTGGCCACAAGATGGCAGTGTGACGCTTTGAAAAGCAGCACTCAAAGGCCTACTTTGGATTGAGCGATATCCAGGTTTTCTGCTTCTTGTGTGTAATAGTGGAGTTGCTCCGTTTAGTCAGATGTGAGGAAGGGTTTCTGTGGAGGCGTCTTTGAATCAGATCAAATCCTCTTGTCATCAGTCTTTAACAAACAGACTATGATGCACAGCTGGAAGTTTGGACTGAATTTAAGAAAGGCATCAGTCACTGCTTACTGCAAACTGGATACATTAAATATGCCATGACTAGTAAAACATTTTGATAGGATAGCATCTTTGTGAGTTTGATGGATATTTGTGGGATGCACATCCAGGGCACAAAGCTCCCATTCCACCACATCCCAAAGATGCTCTAATGAGTTGAGATCTGGTGACTGTGGGGGCCATTTTAGTACAGTGAACTCATTGTCATGTTCAAGAAACCAATTTGAAATGATTCAAGCTTTGTGACATGGTGCATTATCCTGCTGGAAGTAGCCATCAGAGGATGGGTAAATGGTGGCCATAAAGGGATGGACATGGTCAGAAACAATGCTCAGGTAGGCCGTGACATTTAAACGATGCCCAATTGGCACCAAGGGGCCTAAAGTGTGCCTTGAAAATAACCCCACATTACACCACCACCACCAGCCTGCACAGTGGTAACAGGGCATGATGGATCCATGTTCTCATTCTGTTTACACCAAATTCTGACTCTGAATGTCTCAACAGAAATTGAGACTCATCAGACCAGGCAACATTTTTTCCAGTCTTCAACTGTCCAATTTTGGTGAGCTCTTGCAAATTGTAGCCTGTTTATCCTATTTGTAGTGGAGATGAGTGGGGGTCTTCTGCTGTTGTAGCCCATCCACCTCAAGGTTGTGCGTTTTGTGGCTTCACAAATGCTTTGCTGCATACCTCGGTTGTAACAAGTGGTTAATTAAGTCAAGTTTGCTCTTTTATCAGCTTGAATCAGTCGGCCCATTCTCTTCTAACCTCTAGCATCAACAAGGCATTTTCGCCCACAGGACTGCCGCATACTGGATGTTTTTCCCTTTTCACACCATTCTTTGTAAACCCTAGAAATGGTTGTGCGTGAAAATCCCAGTAACTGAGCAGATTATGAAATAGATATACTTATTAAATATATATATATATATATATATATATATATATATATATATATTTAATAAGTAGATCTATTTCATGTCTGTATGTATATATATATATATACAGACAGACGTGCTCACGTTTGTTGGACCCTTACAGATAATTGAAATAATGCTTCATTCCTCATGAAAATAAAAGCTATTTTATCATCTATACTTGCCGTGAACAGAGATTAATTATTGCCTACAAGGATAATCTAAAATGGCCTGGACACATTTGTTGGTGTTCCTTAGAAAAGATAACAAATAATTGGATTATAGTGATATTTCAAACTAATTTGTTTCTTTAATTAGTATCACACATGTCTCCAATCATTCATTCAGACTATATAAATGGAGAAGAGTAGTCACTGTGCTGTTTGGTATAATTGTGTGCACCACTGAACATGGACCAGAGAAAGCAAAGGAGAGGAAGTTGTCTGAGGAGATCAGAAAGAAAATAATGGACAAACATGGTAAAAGCTACAAGACAATCTCCAAACAGCTTGATGTTCCTGTGACAACAGTTGCAAACATTATTAAGAAGTTTAAGGTCCGTGGAAATGTAGCCAACCTCCCTGGGTGCTGCCGTAACAGGAAAAATGACCCGCAATTGAAAAGGATGGTGCAAATGGGAGAAAAAGAACCAAGGATAACTGCTAAAGAGATCCAAACTGAACTCCAAGGTCAAGGTATGTCAGTTTCTGATCGCACCATCCATCGCTTTTTGAGTGAATGTGGACTCCATGGAAGAAGACCCAGGAGGACTCCACTTTTGATAGAAAAGACTGGAATTTTCTAAAATGCATATTGACAAACCACAATCCTTCTGGGTGAATGTCCTTTGGACAGATGAGTCAAAACTGGAACTTTTTGGCAAGTCACATCAGATGAAAAAACGAAGCTTTCAAAGAAAAGAACACCATACCCACAGTGAAGCATGGATGAGGCTGTTTGTGCTTTGGGGCTGCTTTGTTGCATCTGGCACAGGGTGCCTTGTATTTGTGCAGGGCACAATGAAATCTCAAGATCAAAGCACTCTGGAGCGAAACGTACTACCCAGTGTCAGAAAGCTCTGTCTCCGTCACAGGTCATGGGTCCTCCAACAGGATAATGATCCAAAATGCACATCTAAAAGTACCCAAGTATGAATAAGGACAAAACATTGGACTATTCTGAAGTGGCCTTCTATGAGTCCTGATCTTAATCCTATCGAACATCTATGGAAAGAGCTGAAACTCTTAGTCTGGAGAAGGCACTCATCAAACCTGAGACCACTGGAGCAGTTTGCTCAGGAAGAGTGGGCCCAAACTATCTGAACAGCTGCAGAAGTCTCATTGAGAGCTACAGAAAACATTTGAATGCAGTGATTGCCTCTAAAGATTGTGCAACAAAAATATTAGGGTCCTATCATTTTTGTCCATGCCATTTGTATTTGTTTTATTATTTACAATGTTATGTTGAAAAAACAAAACAAAAGTAAACTCTGATTTCTATTAAATGTGGAATAAACAATAGAGGATGCCAATTACATTTGTCAGTTTCAAATGATTTAAAAGAAAATTGTGCATTCTTTGTTTTCTGTGGAGGGGTACCAACAAATTTGAGGACGTCTGTGCATGCATATGTACGTACATGCATGCATACATTATTTTAAGCTCTTATTGCAAATTAAAAAAAGAAAAATATTAACCGAATGAAATTGATAAAATATTAAAATTATAAAAAATTATATATTAAATATTATATTAAAATTATATATTAAAATTATATTACATAAAATAAAATATATATTTTAATATGTTATAAATGTATTTCAATAAGTTTAGAAAAATGTTTTTAAAAATAACAATGTATTCCAAATATATACAGTATGTACTATACTCTGTATAATTAATTACACGTATGAAATATATTTGTAACTACATACAATGTAAAATGGGACACTGGACCATTCTCATTGAGCCCTCTTAAGCTAAATGTTTTATTTTGACGCTTGCATCATTGTTTATTTTTCTTCTTTTCCAGGATGTTTTGAATAACCTTGGCTCATCTGAGTTGGATGAGGATGACCTGATGCTGGATCTTGACCTCTCTGATGACCAGCGAGCTCACCATGGTATGTTTTTACCAGACTCCAGTTGCTCTCTCCTTTTACTTCAGACTCTGCAACATGTATTATGACATTTAATTCTCATTCATATTCATTTTAATATGATAATAATATGTTAATATCATATTCATGTCTGTTAAATCTCTGAATGTCTTTGTTATAGAAATTACACATTCTTATAATAGCAACATTGCTTGAAGAAATGGTTTTGCCGTAGATAAAAAAAAAAGATGAGACCTTATTCCCCCACCCCTTCCTGTGCCCTCAATTTTAGCCAAATAAGACTTGGGCTAGTCTTCAGATTTTAATATCTTGTAAAATATTACACCATTAAGTTATGCATGCATGCAGTTGTGGATTAGTCATGAAGTCATCTTAATTTTCCAAAATGTTCTGATAGTTTTCTGGAGGACTTACATCAGCACATATGACTCTACACGTTAACATGCACCACAGGCACAGCCTCTAGGCACATAAACTCTGCGGATGTCATTGCTGATATTTGCTAAGGCATTTGTTTTTTAAAGAGAATTGACTATCTCAGCGCTTGTGCATAAAGTTATTTTGGCATGAATAGTGGTTCTCATCTGGTTTTGCTTCAGGACCCAGATTTACACATTCGACAAGTGGCAACCCAAAAAAGTACTAAATTGTGTTTGTATAAACAAAATGAACCCTTTATTTCAAGGAAATAAAGAAAGTTGAATCTTGTTATTATACAGAGGCTTTTTTCTCCTTAATTTGCTATTACAGCCTCACAGGAAGATTCCAGTCAATCCCTTGCATCATGCCTCAACCTGCTGCCCTCACCCCTGGAGGCCTCCATCGACCGGACCCCTGGAAGAGAGCCCAGGGAGCCCCCTCTCAGGTACGGTTTCCTTACTGGAGCTTCACTGCGAACCTTTCAATTTCACAGACACACTGTGAACATGAATGTTTTGATGGGGGACAATGTAACATGCCCTTTTAATGACTTCAACCACACAGTGATCGTCCAATTGCTTCATAAACGGAATAGAATTGCAGAGCTCAACCATAAAGATTTTTTTTTCTTCTGCTGGCCCAGTCAGATTTGTAGTTCAGATTATTACTTACCTGTCAAAGTCTTTTAATCTCTCCAAGGCTGCATTAATGCGTTTTTTTTTAGCAGCCATTACTCCAGTCTTCAGTGTTCCTTTAACCCTCTGAGGTTTAAGGTGTTTTGGGGGTCCTTGATGTTTTGACATGCCCTGACATTTGTGCTTTTTTCAGTTGCTTATTAACATATTAAATGGCACAGCTGAAATTACATGCAATTTAGCAAAAACTGAGCTACCATAATATGTGAGCAACATGTATGTACATGTTTGTATTTTTGAGAGAATATTGTTTATGCATGGTTATTGAAAAAGCTAAAAATTAATGGGTTGACATGAGCTGCATCTCATAAAATGTAAAAAATGTAAACGTCTGGGAGAATTAGTAGAGCAGACATATAGATCTGAATAAGAGTGACGATGCAAAAAAAGAGCTGTATTCGTTTTTCTGTGCGCACACACCCGACCTGAGCAGCCATGCACATTGAGACACAGCACACGAGGACTGAACTGAGCTCTCTTTCGTGTCTGAATGGACAAATACACAACATTGTCGAAATGTTGGTTTTGGAGTGGAACGCATCAATGGAATAAGGAGCATGTCTTCAGGGTGACTAAAGGTCAAAATGATGTGCTAAATGAATACAAAAAGAAAAAGGGATGAATTAAACAACCTAGTCAAACAAGTTCACCTAAAGAAAGTTGCAGGATCTGAGAAATATCCAGGAGCTCACAACCACGATCACAACTAGAAATGAGCTCTCCTTCGAGTGCCAGCTGCATTCTTATAAAGACCACGCCTCGACTGAACAGCCAATGATGGTTGTGCACCCCTTCATCTGACAACCTATCAGAAGTCAAAGATGGAACAAGAAAGAAAAGGGAGAGAGGGAAAACACAGCTCAACAACACAAATAAAAGTAACGCAGGTCATAACTGGTTTAGAGCATGGAGCAGATATCTATTTCTTTTGATAAATGTAATCTTTCTTCCTGAAAAAAATCAAACAAAAATTATATTATGTATGTGCTAGTTAACAAACTTCATTGCTTTTTTTTCTTATTTAGTGTTATTTACATTTTATAAGATATTGAATATTAAACAACTATTTAGTATTTAACAATTTAATTAAATTGTAGTAAGCTACATAGCAGTAAGCTGAAAATGATACGCACCAGCTCAAAAGGGCAAGTGACCGATGCGAATATCTCTCTTCTTTGGCTTGAACTGTTGGGATGTTCTTATTGTTAATCCCTCAAATTAGTAGAAGACTTGATGTGGTCATAAAATAACAGAAAACAATTACTCAGCACTGCAGTGTAGAGACATTATTAAATTCATATTTTCTAAGTCAGCTCTTTTATAGAAAACATTCAGTACTTTTTCTATTTAGCCTGTACAGGGAATCGTTAAACTAAAAATGATCATGTCATTCTTTACTTGTTCCAAACCTCTGACTGTTTCTTCTGTGAAACACAAAAATGAAATGTTGAAACATGATTAAAATGTTTTAGTGTTTTTACTAAAGTACAATCAAATTGATGATCTTGCATACCATTAAAAGCTTAAAATGGCTAAACTTGTGTTAAAGCAATGTAAAAAAATATGCTGCTGTCAACTTATTGATCATATAATTTTAGTGTAGAGGTCATCTGTGCTTCTATTTATTAGAAATTTTACAGATATATGTAAGGAAATGCAATAATGTTTATAAATAACTGGCATTTCACCGAAAAGTTGTAACCAAAGAGGAAGCCAGAAATCTTGTCCCTGAACGTGTGAACAGAAACTTGAACATTTACAGTATAATCGGAATCTGACATCTTTAGCCATAATGTAAATTGTAATGGATGATCTTGATGAAAATAAGTTTTCATTTATAGTTGTGATTTGCACCCTTTGTATGCGTGCTAAGTCTACTGTGCAATTCTGAGTATTTTGATTTTAGAGCGTCACTACTGATTTGAGGGATGTTAAACAGAAGCTCAGCTTTAGTCAGGTTTGTTGCATTTTGATTAAATTAATTCAGAGTACCAAGTGAACTACAGCGATGGCTAGCTAGCTTGCAAAGTGTTGTGGCAAACACAAGAAATAAAATCATTTTCACATTCATACAGTTAGGTTCTCAGCGGATGTTAGTCCTACTTCCTCCACTGTTTTGCATCTTGTTCCCTAAACTATCAAACTTTCTCTGATCCATTGACTAGGGCATTGACTGCACCGACAGTTTGTTTTGATTTGATAACATTCTCAAACTCTGTCTACTCTGACTGCTGTCGTTATTCACGAGGATGAAACTGCCAGAGTCATTTCAAAACTGGATAAATCCCATGTGGACCCAGAGCAAATTATATTAGCATGAAAATTAGCCTAGAAAATTGAATACATTTCCTGACCTTATAATTTGTACAGTTTTTAGAGCATGCCCCAAAATGGAGTTTTTGAAATTATTACTGAACATACCCGAACCACTACATGCCAACTACTTGTAATAAGTTCTGTATTTGTTTTCTAAGTAAGTAGATTTAATTTTTTTAAATTCCACACCACATTGCCAAATATTACCCAATATTGCTGAAAGGTTACGAGAAGTACTTTTACAGACCTACACTATCATATGACATTTTATAGTGTGTTTGAGCTACTGTATGCCTCATAAAAGGCATGCTGCTTCTAGAAAACGTATTTTCGCCTTGTCAGCACAGCAGGTGGTGATTGAATGACCTTGTCTTGATATCTTTGACACAGTTTTGAATGAGATTTCTTACTGAGTAGCCCTGCAAGCCAGGTCTATTTTGGTTTGTTACGTCTAAGGAAGTTCTGTATTTTCCGATGGCTCATGTTAAAGATCTCACTATTTGTGCTATGATTGTCCAACTTTGTTTTTCTTTTTCATCGTCAGCAAGGCTGTTTTTTTTATGCTGTGCTAATTTCATTCGTTCTTATTTGTGACTTGACATGGTATATTAACAGCATTTAAATGATTTTTTTCAACCAAAAATGAAAATATATATATATATATATGTATAATACTTACCTTAATACTTACCCTCATGCCGTTTTAAATGCCCCCCCATAAACAAGTTCATAGTGTTCAAATGATAAAAGTAGTCTCTATGACTTTATACACAATATTTTGAGTTTTCTAAAGCTGTATTATAACCTAAATTTGAGTTTCTCTCACAAAGTTATTTACTGGAAAACTTCCCCACAACTTTGTATTGTGTTTGGAATGAGATGTGAGACGGCTTGAAATTGAGACTTTTTGAAAGAAATTAATTCTTCAAGCAAGGATATACTCCATTGATCAAAAGGGAATCTTCTTTTTTTAATTTATGAATGTCTTGTTTTTCAAATAAATGCATTTTTTTATGTTCTCTCATGAAAGAATCCTGAAAATAATTCACCACACGGTTTCCACAAAAATATTATGCAGCACAACTGTTTCCAACATTCATAATAATAATAATGTTTCATGAGCACCAAATTAGCATAATGAAATATTTTGGATCATGTGACACTGAAGACCATGTTAATGATGCTGAAAAATTAGCTTTGTTACAGGATCAAAACATTTTAAATATACTACAAATAATATAAATGAATATAGCCTCTGCATTTAGTTGATCAAACATTCAGTAATCAAAATATTATTTAAAAAATTCTCTATATATTTATAAACTACAAATAAAATATAATACAAATGTACTACAAATTATATATATATATATATATATATATATATATATATATAAAATTTGTAGTACATTTGTATTATATTTTATATATATATATATATATGAAGAGCTCTTTTCCAAAACGCTATAAATCCATTTCAATAGTTTTCAGGAAAACTACATTTTTTACCTAGACACACACATTTTGTGAATATTCAAATTATCCTGTTTAAATGTTTTATTGGTTCAGTCTGAACATTTTGAACAATAATTATTAAATCAAACAACAATATTGTTAATGATAATTTAAAAGTTAATTTTATTTTTTTTCAAAACGCTATAAATCCATCCATTTTTTTAAATCATTTTTACTAAAGTCATTTTTAGTAAAGAGTCAAACCTCAAACAAATAGTACCAATTTCAACATATGCATGAAAAAAAACGAATTATTAAAAATGATCAATATATGATAACGATATTCAAAAAAGGGATGGGCACCCCTCCAGCACATGCACACACACACAGGCTACATAACATGTGAGCAAAGCGGAGCAGCATGACGCTTAAATATAAGTTAAAAAAAAATAAATAAATAAATAAACATAAAATATACGTTTCACATTTGTTTTTAATAATATTACATTACTTATTTTTATTATTTCATCTATGTTCAGTAGGCTATGAAAAGGGAACCGCATGAGATGAGTAAGATAGGATCAAAATTCAAAAGCTGCCCAATATCGGAAAATATTTGGAGTGCGTCAGACATGATTTTGACCACTTATTAAGTTTTGTTTTGTAGAAAGCTTGTAAATTTCGTTTCATATAAATTGTATCTTCATTTTAATAAATGTTTCATCGACAAATTGACTGGATTAATACATTAGAAGTAAATATCAGACAATATAATCAGGACACAGAGGCGCGCAGGTGAACCGGAGCGCGTCTCATAATATGAACCGAACAGGCCTGAGAACTAAGCTACAGAAAGCTTTAAATATCTACTTTTAAACAAAACAATTAAAAACTAAAATAAATTGGCAACTCTCTGCGTATGTAGGCTAATTCGAAGTATGCGTTTCTATAGGCCTATGCGCGTTTGCTGCGAAGATGGCGAGTAAGCATCATCAACTTTATCTTTGTTGCTGACACTGACAGAAAACTCTAGTTTATTAATAAACAATTCAAATGTTTCATGCATAATCATTACTTTTTGCCGGTTCTTTGTGGCAAGCTTTATGCATACGTTGAAATGCGGAATAGGCAATTAAAAACGCTCATATGGTTTCTCTCCCATTTAATTAAATCAATATATGTGATTACTGATAATACAAAAGGCTTAAATGATCTACTACTAGTCGACTAGAAAACTAGGACTCATTTTGAGGAATAAATGAACATAATAAACCTCTGTTCAGAGTGCTGCCGTGCTGGATTGTGTAGAGCGCTCATTGAATTTGAGGATTTATCGTGTTTAGGCTAAAAACAGGGCTGGCGCTTATCGCGGCTTGGAAAGAAACTGTATCTTGCAGTACATTTTAAACAAGGAAATATAGCGATTTGCCATGAAACGTTGATGGAGCAGTGAAAGGGTTCTGTCCACAGCAGAATGACACGACAAACTCATTTTTTTTTTTAAATGGCGTTTATCGCTTTTTGGAAAAGAGCTCTTCATATATATATATATATATATATATATAATTGTTTTTTTTAAATACTATTTCAATTCAAGATGCTGATTCTTGATTGATTCTTGATATATAATTATATAATTGTTTTTTTTAAATACTATTTCAATTACTGAATGTTTGATCAAATAAATACAGAGGCTTCTTTCAAAAACAAAACAAAAAAATCCTAAACTTTTAAATGGTAGTGCATTTGGATTTCATATTGGGGTATGACACATCTGAATATCATCTGTTATTACTTGTGTGAATAATAACTCTTTACAAACATCCTGACACAAAGCTATGATATGGCTTCTGAAGAATATAGAGCAGTCATGTTTTGCTTTTTTTTATTTACTGAGCTCTGCGAGCCATAATCGCCATGAGCTATTGTTTTATGGAAAAATTATGTATATTATAAAAGCAGCATATGCTTTGGAACAACATGAGTGTGAGCAAATAATCTCAAAAATTTCATTTTTGGGTGAACAAATTATTATTTTTTTCTCTCTTGAGCTTTGCAATAATTCACCCAGCCTTGAAAATAATGAAACTCAAAAGAAGTAAAGTAGTTGGCTTTTCCTCGTATTTGTCAAATTCATCATTCAGGGTTCTTGGAAAGATGCATTGGATTGCAGTATAGTGTCATTATGGTGGGGAAATGTCAGCTAGTATAGATGTCTTTAATGGACAGTGACTGGGAGGCCTGTTTTCTGCTGTGAGTTAGCTCAGCTAGATTTGAGGATGCTCTGTTTGATGGGCTATAATCCTACACCCTGACTAAGTGACAAGATATATTATCCCAAGGCGAAATCTGGGCTGTTGGTGTGGAAAACGCATCAACCGTCAGCTAGACTAATGCACGGCAGCTCGTGTTATGTTTTTCTCGCTCAGTGACGTGGCGCTAGCCAATTTTACAGCTCTGAAGAGAGGCAGAAGGAAGTGTTTTGCTCTGTGAAGAGAGGCGGAAAAATGAAGCTATAGGAAGAGCTCAGTTTATCTTAACAGTTCTGCTATAGACGGTGTAAAGGTTTATGAGTTTTCTCTTATAGGTTTCACACAGAGAGAGTCACAGTTTTGAAATAAAGGAAACCCAAATCAAACTCAATATTTTTTTTCTTCCATTTTTTTGTGGAACAAAATGACCTAGTCTTTATTGCAGTTTGATCTGATTTGGTCAAACTATCAACAAGGTCATCTGAGGAAGAAAGAAATGTAATTCTTTGTGACCCATTTAGTTTCCTTGTACACTTTCCTTAAATCATATTTTGCTCATCTTTTCTTAAAAGGTGCGCTCAGTAATTTTTTCCTAATTTAAAGTTTCACACATAAAGAAATGAATAACTAGTTGATTTGTAGGCCAAATAGAATGCTAATTCATGCCCAACAGAGTAAGTTTTAATATGTTAGAATTGCAGCAGCTTTTTACTAATAAGTGCTCAGTGAATTAAGCAATAATGGCCGTTGTTTGCAACGTTTTAAGCACACAGTCAAAAAAAATCCATTTGTGGTGTAACAATGTTCATGTTTTGGATCTAAATATGAACATATCTTCACGTCTTTTAAATCACCGATTTAATTTTACTCATGAATTTAAACCATATTTCTTAACTCTTTACCAGGTTTAAGACTAAGCAGAACAGCTCCAAATAAACATAATACTGCTAATAATATAATTGATATTATGATTTGTCATCATAAATGCATTCATTTAAATTGTTAAATTTAATAACTATTAAATTATAATTAATAATGATATTTAAATCAAATGTATTTAATAATAATATTTAATAATAATAATAATAATAATAATAATAATAATAATAATAATATTTAAATATAATAATAATAATAATATTTAACAACTACTACTGACATAATTACAACAATAATTATTATTATAATTTATTAAATGGCAACATTGGGATGAAAATAAATACTATTAACATTATTGTTCATTTTAATTTGCATTCTAGAATAATAATAATTCATAACAATATTCAAATAATTCTAATAATTTCCTTTGTGTGTGATATATATATATATATATATATATGTAAAGTAAAACCTCTTTTAAAAATGTAAAGCATAAATATAAAATATAAATATATAAAAGTACACTGAGATGAAGAGCATGCAAAAACGACTACTTATCATTACTAAAGAACTATAAAACACACAAAAAAACCTACTTAGCGCACCTTTAGCCCAGAGAGAGAACACACAAACATAAGACTCAAAACTCAGGACCGGCTGGGCTCTCGTTCCCTCTCTCTTCCTTGTGTCCTTCAGGAGCAGGTTTGCTTCAGCAGGGGGCAGAATCCTCAGCTCTTCGCAAGCTGTGGTCTTCCACAACAGGAGGCAGCATGTCTGGCCTTGTGCTACTTTCCCCAGTCTCCTTACCCAAGTATTGTCAAGGTGATTGGAATAAAAAGAGCGAGAGGGGACGTTCAAGAAAACTCAGGTGTGACGAAAGGTGCGAGTGACTTTTAGCTTGAGCATTACAAATTACTGTCAACCAGTCAAATGTGGGGACTTATTTTCCTGAAGCGTGGAGTTCTGGGTGTGATTTATTCCTAACCTTTGATCACGCTCTCGTTTGTGGCGTCATGTCGATTTCTCCACAGTCAGCATGTGTGTGTGTGAGATCTGGCTCGGGGAAAGTCTCCAGGGGAGTCACAGCGGCAGAATCCATTGTCACATGTAGCAGAGAAGCTTGTGACATCACGAATTGGACAGTCTTTGTGAGGCCGACCTCCTCCTCGACTGATGTGCATCCACAAGCCATAAATGTTTAAATATTGTACAAGTGGTTCTCAGACAATAAATGGGGAATAAATTCTTTTGAGGTCTTTGACCTGTTGTCTATAATTGTCCTACACCAAGTTTCTCTAATAGAAAATCAAAAGTCATTACCTAAAAGAGAAAGCTTTGAGCTATTATTATTTTTAAGAGGAGAAACAAAGATTTAATGTTACATTTCCATAGGAATTGTACATTTTTTAAATGAACCCCAGATGTCTAAGCCTTGACAAATGACTCTTCCAGCACATCCATATTTGATCAACCAGAAACATTGCTTTAATGTCAAAAAACTGCCCACAACCACTACCACATCTCTCTGACATCATCGCTTAATTCTCTGCTAGAAATAAATAAACCACAATCAAGCCACGAGGGACATCACGTAATGAGCAGAATCAACACATTTAAGCTTTTGAGATGTTTGGGGTTGAAAAGTTCAGAATCAACAAATAAACAGAGATGATGTCATCGCTGAGGTTCCTGATCCTGGCCTGAAGCTAGTCGTTGAAATAAAATTGAGTCAAAGTGCAAAAATGATTTCGAGGGAGATGGTTGATGGCAGTGTGGAAACGGTTGACTTTTACCATTGCTGCCAGAAATCCTTGCATTCATAGGACTTGAGTAATTTGTCGCAGTCTGTTGTGTTTGTCAAATCGTTTTGCTTAGATAAACAAAATGGCCAGTGGCATAAAGAAATGAGCATAGGAAAAGTGGTCTCTAAATATGCAGTGCTAGTAGTCAACCATTGTAGGCTGTCCTTAATGACCGATACCAAAATAATATTTAGAGAGCTTTATTTGTTTATATGTTATGAATAATCTTTACAAAGTTGATCGGGCATTGGGGTCAGTGAGCGAGTACTTTAATTATTTTAAAGAAAGAATACTTGTATTCAGCTTTATAAGGATGCTTTAAAGGGATACTCCACTTTTTTTTTTTTTTTTTTTTTTTTTTTTGCCACTCCCCCAGAGTTAAACAGTTGGGTTTTACCATATTCTAATGTATTCAGCTGATTTTTTTTATTATTATTATTTTTTATATATATTTAGAAGAACATCAGTAACCAGACATTCTGGTCTCATTGACTTCCATAGTATATTTTTTTCCTACTATGGAAGTCAATGAGACAAGAAACTGTCTGGTTACTGATATTCTTCTAAATATCAGAAAATCGGCTGAATGGATTTGAAAACGGTAAAACCCAACTGTTTAACTCTGGGGGAGTGGTAAAATGAGCCTATTTCCAAAAAAAAATGGAGTATCCCTTTGAGCTGATCAAAACAATATTGTAACTATTGTGTTACAATTATAGAAAATTACTCGCACTGTGATATACGATTATGGTCATACCGCCAAAATCTGAGTGTGTGTGTGATTCCCTAGTGTGAAAATCTGTCTTTGGCTGGCAGGGAGGATCATGCTAATTCATTTCATTCCACTTTTCACTCTGTTTCTCTCTCATTCATGCTCTCAATCAAACATGAATGCATCTTGTAGACTCAATTTATACAGCAGTCACTCTCTATATCTTCCTTGTTTCCACAGCAGCTAGGGCAGTGAGCATTTCTCTGATCTGAACACTGCTCCTAGAGCCAAGCATTCATATCACTTGTTAAATTTCCAACACGTGTTTGCAACTCTGAACATGGGCGGGATTCTGCTCCTCTAGTGCAAAGTTAATGTGTGATTAAAAGAACAAAGGGCCAGTCTTGCCTAATGCTAATGAGGATGCTAATGGACTAATGAGAAAACTGTGCTAATAGATGTAATACAGAACATTGACTCACCTGAGGGAGTCTTTTTACATCTGACAGATGCCAGTACAGAACTCCATTGGTCTGCCTCTCAACAACTTTAAATAACATACAGCCTCTAAATGAGAGCTCATGCAGGGAGGATGTCATCCTGCTAAGCAGAGGTCATATGCATAAAAGAACAAACTAGGTGACAGTGTTTCAGTGGCATAATCAGATCATGGCCAGAAATAAGGTGATGATGGATATTATGTAGTGAGGCGATGCAGGTGACTTAATGATTAAAGTGGAATATGTAGGTGTTACTCTGAGTGTAAATGCTGCTGAGCATAATGAAAACACCCTGAGGTCAGCAGCTTTTAGGTACATCTTGGGACGAAGTGTTTCCCAAGACTTGATTAACAACAGTATTGCCTCTTCTAAATGTAAATGGACTGTTATCATCTCATAAATTATCTTTTGGCTTTGTTCCACAACTTGGTGAGCTACCTACGTAGGCAGCCATTTTAAGTCACTGTAGGCTCTATTCTTATAAATTAACAAAGGTCATCTGCTTGTAAATAGATGATTGGAAGAAATCATATAACACTAAATATGGTGGACGTACTCCTGCCTTACGAGCTAATTATTTTTTCATGGATGTGGCAACACTTAATAAGGGGGGCTGTAGGATTGGAATTACTGACTAAATGTCAAAATAATTTATTCCTTCTTAGTTTTAAAGTTTTAAAATATGTATTGTTACATATAATTTGAATTAATATAAACATACAGGCATGTCTAAATTGGGCTGAATGTGTATGACTAGAAATAGCACACCTGGAAGTATTGTGAATTTGGCTGCTGAGAAGACTGACTTCTCCAAATTAATTGGGGATAATAAATTAATTTATTATTAATAACTAAATAATAATAATAATAATAATAGTTTAAAAGTTTATGGTCGGTTAGATTTAAAAAAAAAGTTTTTGAAAAAAGTCTTATGCTTACCAAGGCATTTATTTGATATAAAAAATGCAGTAAAACAGCAATATTGTGAATTATTATTATTATTATTGTTACATTTTAAAATAACTATCTGTTGAAAACAGTTGTATTTTTTTTCCAGGATTCTTTTGTGAATAGTAAGTTCAAAGGAAAGGGTAATAGAAATATTTTTTTAACATTATAAATATATTTATTCTTGATCAATGTAATGCATCCGTGCTAAATAAAAGTAAAAAAAAAAAATTACTGACCCTAATATTTTGTAAACTTGTAATCAAATCTATATGCGTAACTAACAGTTCTAGACTAGTTTACCTTACATTTGTGTATGCTATGTAATTTTATGTTTACTTGACAATTGCATTTTACCTTGGCTGCATGTTAACGGCAAACTCTTGAAATCAATTTGAGTCTTATCATATATATATATATATATACTGTATATATTTGAATGATGAACTGCCTTCATATGACTGCTTGAAATCAATCACAAGGCTCAATTTCTGTTAGCATGTTTATCGGCTAAGTGTTGTCACAGTTTGACCTTCACCTTACATCTTTAGATTACTCTAGTTATTGTAGCCAAACACAATGGCTGTTAAACCGAATCATAGAGGCCCTGACATCAATGTTTTGATTAGTGATTGAATCAATATAATTATTTAATACATTGCATCTGTCAAGTAAATAACTTCCCTTTTCAGATAGAACAATTCTGCTCATAAGAGGCATCATTTAACACCAAGTCTGGGGTTTTAATGTGGCTAGAAATTGCTTCAAAGTGGCAAAATCGAGTCTCTTTTTTTTCTAGAAAACATTTCAGAATGGTGTTGAATTCCTCAGGCGTCCAAGCTAAAGGAAATCTAGAGTTGTTAAGGCACAATTTACAATCACTCCTGCAGGGCTCACTCTGGTTTTCTTTTTTAAAGAAATAAACACTGTGTTCTCTTACGAGAGGTTGTCTCGTACTGTGTAATATCTTACTCTAGGGGAAAACCTCTTTGCCAAAAATTATCCTTAATTTTGAATTTCCTCTTTTGATGCATTAAAAAACACAATATTAGAGTATTTTTTCCCACAAGTCATTTCAAGTAAATAGGCACAAGTCCGAGTCAAGTCTAAAGTCACAAGGAGCAAGTCTAAAGTCAAGTCGAGTCTTTTCAGACATCTAGCCAAGTAAGTCTCAAGTCCAGAAAATTGCGACTCGAGTCAAGTCATATGACTCTAGTCTCCCACCTCTGCTCTATAGGCTACAGCAGTTGCCACAGGACAGCCAATAGGCACGCGAGCCATCTTGCCCATGTGTGCATGCTGCCGCAACGCGTTTTACATTAATAAAAAATTAAGGATAAATTTTAGCTTCAATATCTTGTGGAAAAGAGGTTTTCCCCTAACGTAAGATTACGCAGTACTCGTTCCCTCTTCTTTAGGGAACCGAGGTTACGTTAGTAACCGAGTACGTTTTTTTCATACTTCTGCATTTGTTATTCGTGTGTGCAGTGATCAATTTTTCCATACCGCGCTGTGCCTTTGAGACAATATTAGAGGAATCTGTTGGGTGGCGTAGTCAGTTCTCACAGGCAAAAACAAAGAATCAAGCTTGCTTTTGCTGCTGGCTTTCTGTGCAGACACTGAGTTATACAGGCTCTAATATTTTAATGAGTATGTGTTGAATGAGCACATCCTCTCCTATGCCATGTCTCAGTGTGAGGATCATGAATAAGTCAGGATTCTGTCGGCTTTCTGAGGCATTTAACAACTCAAGCAATTTATGAAATCTTTTGTAAATTCACTTTAAAGGGATAGTTCACCCAAAAATGAAAATTCTATCAGTAATTACTCACCCTCATTTTGTTCCAACCCCGTAAGACCTTCGTTCATCTTCGGAAGACAAATTAAGATATTTTTGTTTAAATCTGAGAGCTGGATCACTCCTCCATAGGCTTCTTAAGGGATTGAAACTTGTTCCCCGAAAAGTTATTAAAGACATTGTTAAAATAGTCCAAGTGACTACAGTGGCTCAATCCTAAGTTTATCAAGCAACGAGAATACTTTTTGTGCGCAAAGAAAAATAAAAATAACGACACACATACACCATCCACTCCAAGCTCTACGGCCCCATTTAATTCCCTAATATTGATCCCATATGTGAACTTTGAAAAAACACAGATATTTTGGTATGTATCGATACCACCTGCTCGTCTCATCTCTCATCTCATCTCTCCGTCAGCGAATTGATATTCACCCGACTCTCTTACTCATCTCATTCGCTCCCATTGAATAGTGCTTGTATTGTGCATAGTTTTAGTCATTGTCACAGGTTTCGTGCTCACACCTAAAGCACGTACAACTGATCTCTTATCATCGTGCTTAAACGGTCAAATGCATTTAGAATTATGTCAAAATGTCTGTCCTGGCTATTGATACAGTCAGTTTTGGAACGTAAATAGTTTAGAGAAAATGCATGTTGTGTAACAGAATATTGGATATGTGCGTAAATCTTTAAAGTGACAGCAGCCTAATATTCCTGATGCTGTCTGTCATGTTAATCAAAGAACAAAAGACAAAGAGAAAATCACTTGCTGCTCTTGACTGAATAACTTTTGTAATTTTAATTGTAAGAATTCATCTGTAGATAATTTTTATAATAAAAATGATCTAGTGTTATGTTACTGTACATTGGATTTTCTGTAGTATTCTTTTACCCGAAATAAAACCAACCTGAAAAACTTAAATCCATTTTTATTTAATTTGTTTCTTTATTCTATTTGATTTATTTGTGCTATCATTTGCAATTTGTATCAACTATTTAAGTATAGCCTTTCTGTGCTGTGTGTAAGCTATTACAACAAAATTACCCAAATAATAATAATAATAAAAAAAAAAAAATAGACGATATCAAATAATCTGTATGGTGGCATATGACAATTTTCCCTGTGGTATCGAAATCAAAAGTTATCATATTGATGTTTTGACATTCGGGTATCGTGACAACACTAGTTCAGTCAAGATCTTAGTAGGTTGGAAAAAAGGTTTTGAAACCGCTTACTGGTCTAATTGTCTGAGTTTATATATAGATTAATATCCACTTGGACTTAATGAAAGGCCTGATGAAGAGGGTATGACTATCTGCTCCATTATCTCTCGAGGGTCTTTTCTCCACTCTGAATCTTTGCCTTTCTGTCTTTTCAAAAAGCACTCCTTATCAAGTTTATTTGATCCCATTTTCTACATAAATGATTGATCTGTTCATCTACTCAGAAATCTGGATGCAATCAATAGACTAAAACAAAGTTATTTACATTTGATTCTACTTTGAATCACGTTTGGAATTTATATTTTTATTGCATTAAATGCCAAAGTATTGCATTCTATGTACATTCATTTGCCAGTATATGTTGGAAATAATTGTTTTCTGTGCATTTTCTTGTCGATCATTACAACAAAATTCAGACCGTTTCTTGCTTAAATAAATTGTTTTCTCATGATCCTTCTAGGGAGCAGCGGCCGATGTCTCTCTGCCTGTCTCGTGATGATGAAACTTTGGCCGGGCTGGAAGCGTTGCCGTTCAGGCTGATGCAGCAGGACTGCACAGCGGTAAAGACTCTTCTGCTGCGGTTACGCAGGACCCTGCAGGAGGTAATGTTCCACACTGACAGTTGATTCATGAAGCTGCCATGGCCTTCATCACTGGTACATTAGAACAGGTAGAATAGCACTCTGTGCCCTGCCAGTTTCATGCCTCATCATTCAGGGCCAACACCAGGAGGATATCACACTCAAAAGAGCCACATTCAGTGAGTAAGTTGATCTTAGAGTAGAGTAGACGCCATACTTGCTGAGACACAAATGAAAACAAGGCTGTGAGGGGTAGAAAGATGTGTTCAGCCAGTGAAAACATTACAGTAAGAACTTCTGTACAGGTCTAATATGACTTTTTTTTTTCTTATAATATTTTTAAATTGAATACTTTTGATAGAAATGTATTGGTTACAGGCCTATATTTTATTGATATTTATATTTTTGATCAGTATCGGTTTATTCTGTACTTGATTGTACGTGGAAAGTCCCCCTTTTTACATTTAATTACTTACTTTTGTTTTTATAAAATAAAATGCACTAATATGATGCTTTTAAATGTAATATTGATCAAATCTCAAAATGAATATACATTTTTTCATGGTGTGGTGGCTGAATTCACTTATAATATATTGTAATTTATTCATTTTTTATGGTTTTAAAGGGACACTAACTTTTTTTTTTCAAATGAGTAAATTTAGATTATCTTTTTTTTTGTCTTACCCTGATTTACTATGCTAAGCCTTTTATAAGAGTTTATATTTTAGACCTGACAGAATGCATTCGCTGGAAATTGCATTCATGCATCACTCGCCCATGTATATCAGTAAATAGAGAAAAGTTGCTCTGGCTGCGGTGGGAGTTGCATTAATTAGTTAGGGGTAAGTTGACATGTTGCATTTCTATTGGCTAGTCAGTAAACGTTGGTTATAACACATTATGCGATTATGCTAAATTTCTGACACTGTCAGAAAATTATCGCAGGCTGTCTTTGGTCATTTGACTGTGACAGGCCGTCTTTGAACCTCTCGCCTTGTATGACGTAGGACCACCGTTCAGGAGCCACGATCACAGTAATCTAAAAGATGGGTCATCTTTCGTCTGGGACAGCCCAAAATCATACAATCTGTACCTTGAATTATCTGGCAATGACTTAGTAGCCATCATTTGCTCACAAAGGTACCTGGCGAAACTGATTTCGGACAGGCATAACGGTTTAGTGATCTACAACATAATAGAACAGGCTTTGGTATAACTAAGCAAATATTTAATTTCTACAATTACTTTGTAGCAATATATTGTAGTATAATTATAATTTCCCTCTAGAAATAACATCAAAAGTGGAAAATGGTCAAAAACATAGCCTACATTTACACAGACACTGACTACTAACGGCAACTTTCAGTTGTGATTTTTATTTTTTTGATCAACTGTTACTGAATGGAACACACAGGACTGTGGGATATCAAAGGCAATAAAGGATACATCTATGCTGCCATAAAAAAAAAAAAAAAATCGGATGTGGTTTCTTAGGAGACAGGAAGTGAAGCTAACATTGGACTTGGACGTGACTTTATACATTCCTACCATGGAATGCGTCCTACAAAAGGCAGCATTTTCCAGCTTTTGGACGCAGCCAGGGTCCCCATGCAGTGTTCACTACTCCCTGCTACTTGTTTACTTCACTTTAAAACATTAATTTGTGAATTTGCACTATGCCACTGCCTGCAATGGCATCACATACAGTACAAACTCCAGTAGTGATTATTAGAGAAGTTTGAGGTATGATATAATATACTGCTGTAAATAAATACACTAAACATTAACATACTTCATTTAGTATGCAGGTGTAGTCAATATAAGGCCGGATTCACATATAGTGCCTAAAAATGCGTAGAAAACGCTGGGTGCGCCGCATATTCTCCTTTTTCCAAAGCGCTAGGTCGGTTGCGCTCCGGTTGGTTCTCGTCACGTGACCTACTGTGCGCAATATGGTGCGCTTGCGGCATTCTGAAAAGTTGAGATGTTTTTACGTCGATCACGTCGCACCGTGTCACTTCCATTATGAGTGCGCATACCGCGCGCCTACATTTGAAATAACGAACTTGAGCGTGCAAAAGATGCGATATGTGAACAGGCCCTGATGAATCCAAGGAACACCATTGAGAACCATGGATGTATTGTGAAGGGTCATATTTTTGCACATTTATTTGCACGCAGACAAAGCACAACCAAAACAATGTTCCTCTGCAAAATGCATGCAGTTTTGTTTTTTTAATCACTAGAGGGCCAAAAGTTAGACAAAATAGTACAGAACTACTATTAAACGGCATCCCTACTCTTTCAGAACAATGATGAAGTGTTTCAGTTCTGTTGTGGTAGTTATTGGTAAATATATTGAATGCTATTTTAGGAACAACAATAATAAAAAAGCTCTTGGTGCCATCCCTTACTGTTATATTATTGCTCACCCAACTTTCCATTCCACCTTCATACAACTCGTAGCTGCATGAACTCTGTTTTACATTTACTCAAAACAACAATTACTTTGTGAAGGTCTAGAGAACAGTGCATAACAGAGGAGCATGAATATTGAAGAGGAAGTTCTTTGGCCTCTTTACTGACTCTTCTCATTAACATGCAAATTAACCATCTTCCTTCAGCTTTTGTAAACTACAGTGTAATAAGAATCACAACGACTTGTGCATTTGATTTTATATGCTTGACCACAGATTAAGCATAGCCTGTTCTTTCTTTCTTTCTTTGTCTGTCTTTGGGTCATTTGTTACTTCGTTTCTGACTAATTCAGGGAAGTGCACTAAGGAGTGAGTTCAAAATGTTTTTGAGAGTTTTTGATTCAGTCAAATGTAAACTAGTAAATGTCAAATTACCATAGATTGTCTGCTCACACTTAGCTTTAGACTGGTTTCAGAACTTGAGTTAAGACCGTCTAACCTCAGACATTTTTGGCTTGAATCAAATTGCTTTAATACCTTTGAACATCTATGTACTATTGCCTATTGGCATTCAGAACCTGGCATTTTTTGTTGTGTTATTATTATTATTTCATTTTTTTATGCATCCTGCCTGGTTCATTTACATAACTATTGCATTTCCCACCTGCAAAAACAGTTAAGATGTAGCCATGGTACTTAACCATTTTGATAATTCAGAGCAGAGATTTTAATACTGAGCAGGTTAAATTCTTAAAATACGGTTTTGCATTTTTCAGAAAATAATTTTTGCTCTACTTGTGGTGTTCTGTCATTTAGTAGTTTTTGTTTAAATGCACTGAGAATCAGCTTTAGTGAGACGTTTTTCTTTATACCTTCTCGATTACCTCAATGTGTTTGCAGTTTTCTTAACAGTTTTCTTGTCCTCTCCTTGCACTTAAAATGCAGGAGTAGAAAACGCATTAATCAAAAGCAGCACATGCCGGATCAGTCTGGAATCCTTTAGTAATTGGAGTCTGAAATGCTGCTTACAATTCATTCATGTTTGCTGTGAAACATTTACCAAAATTACATTGTAATGGTTGTGCTATTGTACCTTATTTGAAATGTATAGACCCGGTCAAACTACTTTATATACTGTATATACAGTCCTGTGCAGAAGTATTTTCGCCTCAAAGAAATGGTTTTAAGCCAGTTATTTATATATTTTGTTGTAGTGTCTCAGTAGGAAATATCAGTTTACAATTCCAGACATTAATTGTGCCATTAATTGTAATAATCCAGTGAAATTTTTGAATGCACAAGGATTCTGACAACAGCCAATGCTCCACGGAGGATCTCACCATCATCGAGTGCATCTGAAATTATATGAAGAAACAGAAAAAAACAGAGACTAAGACCAGAAGAACTGGTCTTAGTCTCTGGAATATATATATTTGTATGTGTGTGTGTATATATATATATATATATATATATATATACATTGTGCATACAGCTGGAATATATATATATATATATATATATATATATATATATATACAATATATTATTTTTTTTACACCCCCTTTAGCAGTGCAGTGTTATTTTCTTTAAACTAACCCACATTGATTGGAATTATTTTTTGGTGAAGTAAATAATACAGAAAAAACAAGGTAATTTCTACATAAAAAAGTTAGTTCAGTTATCATTGCTTTTGTTTTTAGGATATATAACTTGCCATTTTTTGACATTGGGTTCATTTTCTACTCAAAATGACACATTCATACAGAAAAATGGTCCATCAAATATTACCGCATTGTGTACCAACTAGCACACTGTGGTACAACGAGCACACTCGGGGCCCTTAAGAGAACAGCCAGAAAAATGGAGCGTAGCTGGAAGAAAACTTGAGGTATTTTGGATTTCATGGAAGGAGAGCTCGATCGCATACAGAGATTTATTTATTTTTTATATATATATATATTGGTCGCACTCTAGAGCCCTGGCTTTAGATAACATTCTGTATACTTGTAGTCTTGGTCAGAAATATAAAAACATACTTTTTTAATACTGGCAAGTGTAGTAACCTCAGAACCAACTAATTCAGAGTCAGATGAGCTGAATATTATTTACAGTCTGTTTTTATAGTTTTCTTTGCATGTGCTCATTAAATATTAAGATGTACTGTATGATATTTGCCTTTCAGAGCACTGAGACAAGCCCTGCCAGCAGCCTTCACTCTCTACCCATAAGCCCCTGCAGTGAGAAATCACTCCCCTTTAAGGTAATTGTCTGCATTCAGTGTTGTTGGAATGTGTTTCTTTTCTATTCATAATGTGAATGCATTCTTTCCTGCTGAGGTATCATTGGTAGTTCGCACTTTGATTTAAAAGGCTCACTTTCATTTTTTTTTCTTCCCTGAAGATTTCAAAGCCCATAGATAAAACATAATGACGGTGCTAAACGACTGCATAGAGACAGAGGTCTGCCCGTTTTATGCTGTTAATTTCCTACTCCATTGTGCTTCTCTCCTACTCCAACACTCTTTTCATTCTGGCCTCTCTCTTTGAGACAATTTGAGTTACATTTTTTTCTCCACCATCAATGAAATTTTCCCTCTATCTTGATGAGATTATTTGATTACATGCGCTGATCTTGTGGAGATGGGCTAGGGCTGTTATTGGGACGGGGTTTTGATTTTGTTTGAGGAGCTTTTGCTTGGTAGAAGAGGATTTTGTTTTTCATCAGGACTTTTTTTCCCGAATGGCTCAAATACTGCAAAGTGGAAATGAGGTCTGTCTTTCTCTGTCCTCCTTACTGACCTACATGGAGCGTTAACAGAAGCGACGGTTGCGGCAGCAAATCACGTGACATTCCGGCTCATCCGTAGCCTAGCGCCACGCAGCGGGAGAGAGAGATGCTTAGAATAGGACGCCATGCATTCTGACATTGTGTTCAACTGACAGGAGAGGGGTGGGACTTGTCCTGATTCATTCCGTAAAAAAAAAAGGAAAAAAATATCCCGATTTTAAAAATAAAGCCCTAGCACCCACCTGAGACGGAACCGTGTCACTTTTCGTCCTACTTTAAACTGAAAACTTCTCTCACCAAACATTTGTTATCCCCACCTTCTTAATAATTAGAGCCTGCGGAAAGAGTTCTCCTGCGGCGAGAGCGTGGCGTCGGTTAAGGGAATAATGGAGCCTCTTGCTCTGCATCTTGGTAAAATGAGATCGGACTGTGGTACCAAGCTCAATCGTCCAGGTGTCTCTGTCAGTAATACAGTCCCTGTATTAATAACTCCTTAGTAAGTGAGTGTAGGTGTGCCCGCCACTCTGAGGGTGTCCTGTTTGAAGTTTATAACATCACAAGCCTCCTTAGACAGAAATAATTGAGGACATCTATCACATTTACTCCTTTTTATGCCTTCCTTCAAAGCACATGACATGAGTGAAATACTCTGTGCTTCTCTAAACTTGTATCATTCTTGGTAATGAAACTGCCAAGAAGGACTGGGCAATATAGCACAAAAAAAAAATATATATCTTTTTTTTCCCCCCTCTCTCTCTCTCTCCAGCCTTTTAATGACAATGAAACTTTTCCATTACTAATATATATATATATATATATATATATATATATATATATATTTGTTTTTGTTTTGTTTTTTGAAAGAAGTCTAATATGCTCACCAAGGCTATTTTATTTGAACAGAAATACTATACAAACAGTAATATTGAGAAATGTTACCATTTTGACATATTTGTTTTCTATTTGAATACATTTTAAAATGTAAAGTATTCCTGTGATGGCAAATTGAATTAGCTATTTCCCCAGTCTTCAGTGTCGCATGACCCTTGAGAATATTTTAATACACTGCAATAATGATTTGCATTATGTTGAAAACATTAGTGCTACTTAATATTTAGTAAGAAAGCATGCTAGAATTTTTTTTCAGGATTTAATTAATAGAAAGTTGGAAAGAAAGAGCATTTATTTGAATTGGGTATCTTTTGTAACATTGTAATTATTTATTTTTTAACTTTGAGCAATTTAATGCATAATTGCCTAATAAAAGTAATTCTTTCTTTCCAAACCCCCACACAAACTTTTGAACGGTGTGAGTTATCTTGAATTGACTTCTTATTTTATTTATTCCTTCTCATTTAGTGGAACTGATTTTTTTTACCACAAAGCCAAAATATCCAATAAGATTCAGAATAAGATAAAATACTGTTTTTAAAACAAAAATTGTTGAAAATAATCAAGCCACGATTTCCTCACCTTTTCAATTAAATTGAGGAAGCTTATAATTTATTTAGAACCTGTATTATATATACTGTATGTATATATATATACACACACATATATGGCTTCAGCATCCCAGCAAGGATAAATTGTAAATCAATATTTACCTAATACTCATTTAATTCATTTAAAGCATTTAATGAATTGAACATGTTGTAATAGCTCTAACTGAAGTTTAAATTAGTTGCTATTGAAACTTCTTTCAGGAAGGTTAGCAAAACCAATCTAATATGTTTCACCCAGACGTACCACCTGGATACTTTTGATTGTATCGACTGCAGTGATGTTAAGTGTTGCCTTTTATGATCAGGGCTCTCTGATAGTTGGACGTTCTCATTTATTAGGTCCTTCGTCCCCTTCTTGCCTCAAGTATTTAATCTAGGACAGATGGAGGAGCCACTCAAATAGAGTTTTACAGCACAGGGTAAAGACCCAGCTCTCTGTCCTGTCCTGTGCGTGTGTGTTTGTGTATGCAACTGTGACCAAACACCTCTCTAGAGGTCCTCCATGGCACTGCACAGATAAAGTGCCTCTTGTTAAACCTCTATAATTAAGATATAATTAAATATTCCCCACAGGCAGGGATTTGGGGGATGTTACATTCTGCCTGTTTGCTGCATACGTTGCTTGGTGCATGACCCTTTTTTTAATGAATACTTTGTTTTTAAATACTTTATTATTTTATGTACACTAATTCAAAAAAGCAAGGATGCATTACATTTATCAAGCTTTGAAAGAAATGCTGTTCTTTTTTTAAAACTTTCTGTTCATTATAGAATCCTGAAAAAACGTGTCTTGGTTTCCTCAAATATTAAGCAGCACAGCTATTTTTAACATTGGTATTAATGAGAAATGTTTTTGAGTACCAAATCAGCATTTTTTAATGATTTCTCAAGGATTATGACACTGAAGTAATGATGCTGAAAATTCAGCTTTGGCATCACAGAAATAAATTGCAGTTTAAAATGTTCAAATACAAACCGGTATTTTAAATTGTAATCATATTACATTATATATTATTTAACAATATTATTGTTTTTACTGCATTTTTGATCAATTACATTTAGTCATGGTTAAGCACAAGACACTTCTTTTAAGAAAAATAAAAACTCAAACGTTTGCACGGAAGTGTATATTTTTAGACTGCCATTCAGTAGTTTGGAATCATATAGACATTCATGTTTTTGAAAGAAACTGATGCTTCTGTTTAGCCAATGAAGAATTGCATTAAATTTCAGAAAGTTAAATGTACATTTTGGTATTTAAGACACTTTAGAGGCCTAACTCTTTCTTGCAAGTGTAAACCAACTCAAATGTTAGTTTCAAAATGTGTAGACAAAAAAGAAGAATATCTCATTATTTTGAGGGATGAATGCTGTCTCATGCACAATGGTCTCGGCAAAAGAAAGCAGACCGTATCTAACCAGGACAGAGATAGAAGTGAACAGCCCTGCTCCACAACAAGAGGACAAGTACATCAGAGACAGAGACTCTAGTTTGGGAAACAACCCCCTCACTGGTGCTCAGCTGGATGCTTCATTGAACAGTGCTCACTAAACACCAGCTTCAATTGGAACAGTGAAGACAAGACTCTTAGAAGTTGCTGGCCTTTAAGCACAGTTTCAAAGGAAAAGCTACATCTGAAACTGGCAAATAAGAAGAAAAAGTAGAATGGGCAAAAGAAAAAGATTCAATGGTAAACAGTTAGAAATGAATGTTAAGTTCTGTGGGAAGAAAGACGAGTTTGAAACTTCACCTCAAAGTCTTATCAAACTGAGTGTTAGAAGGCAGAAGGTCTGCCATTGCAACACAAGGAAGATTATTAGATTCATGAAATATTCTTAAGAATAAATATTGCCTTAACTGCTATTTTCTTCTTTTTTATGTATTTTGGGGAGAAAAAATATCTGTTACTTTATTCTGCTCTCATCTTTTTCTGAAGATTGTTCTAAAGACAACACTTTGTTTGAAGAAATAGACATGAGCATTGAACTCCAAAGTAAGTCGTGATGAAAATAATGTGTGAAATTCTGAACAGTTTTTTTCAAGAATTGCACTTATGAACATTACTACAAACTTATTAAAATTGATCTTAAAGGGTTAGTTCACCCAAAAATGAAAATTCTGTCAGTATTTACTCACCCTCTTGTTGTTTATTTGTTCTGCTGAACACAAAGGAAGATATTTGGAAGAATGTTTTAATCAAACAGATCTCATTCCCCATTGACTACCACAGTAGGAAAAAATACATACTATGGTAGTCAATGGGGAATGAGATCTGTTTGATTAAAACATTCTTCCAGATATCTTCCTTTGTGTTCAGCAGAACAAATAATACCAATCCGGAACACATAGAGGTTTGGAACAGCATGAGGGTGAGTAAATACTGACAGAATTTTCATTTTTGGGTGAACTAACCCTTTAAGAAATGTCCTAATAAATCCTTGAGGTATAAAAGCATATAATGAGAGCATATAATAAGCATAATTTAAAGCTTTAAAAGCATAATTTAAAAATGTAAATAAAAAAGTTTCATAGTGATTCCAAACTGTTGAATGGTAGCCTACATAGAAAGTCTGTCTTTCATTTGTTTCAAAAGTGACTTATGGTCATCTTAATACTATTGTAATCATATTAATGAGAATTAATGGCCATTATTACTGCACAAAGATAAATGGAATCCAGTATAATTTGAGTTCCAAGGAACACATTCTTGTTTAGCAGCGATGAAGATATACTTAACCCTGACAGTCTTGTAGGTACAAAGCGAGCGATTCTAGTTAGTCGCTGTGTGTCATCATCATCTCTGGGCAGAATTTAGCTTCTTTTACAGAGCAACGTCAAAGATTGACAACAGTTCCCTTGAGATGTTTATGTAATGTCAACAAAAGGAGCGCATTCAAACCAAAGCCAAAGAGCTTTGAACAACGATGTCTCCAAGTACGTGACATTGAAGCTCATAATCCCCTTCCTTGATCTCTCACGAAGGGCTCCGACTCATGCATATCATGTCCAGCTTCCTCATGCCAGCTCAGTCTAATCTCCACCGAGTGCTTCTTTTAGAGGAGCGCTGTCATTTTGGGGGGCGGCGGTTCTTTTCGGTCATTCAGTGGAGGCCATCCTCTGCTCCTGGGCCTCTCGGTCCTCCTCTGCTGCCCTTGAAGCCTCAGTCCCTCCCTCCCCTCCCCCCAGCCTCACATAATGGATGCTGACAGCACAAGGTCGTGGGAAAGTGCCTGCTAGTTCAGGTGAAGTTTATGAAGGAGAGTGAAATCGCGGCATAGAAAACACACCTCTCAACCGCGGCAGTTTTACACCCACACACGAGGCTGCAGATTCAAACTGGGGGCGATGGCTTGAATAACTCAGACTGACTTTTTTACCGTGTTTGTTGTGTGTGCTTTGTATGCAGGATCCTGTGAGAGAAGAGAACCAGTTCCTACAACAGCAGCTGAAGGAGAAAGAAGAGCTCATTGTACAACTCCAGACCCAATTGGTAAAAGAACCTGATGAGTTCAATGTAACGTTTCATAAGTGTCACGATTGCAAAAACAGGTTCTATTGCTCCGATGTCTTGAGAATACACTAATTTCTTTCTTTTATTTGAGAGTTTGCATTGACATCCTGTTGGTTTCATGTCCTCACCCTCTCCCAAGGCTCATGTCAGGAAGTTATGGAGATGCCGCTACTCACTTAACGCGCAGTAAACAGCTCGTCGCATGCTTTACATGCACTGTGAGACGCATAACGTTCACGGTCCCAGAAGCTAGAGCAGAGACGAGTGAAGGAGAAATATGACAGGTCCATTGCAGATTTATAGACTCGTGGTCCTGAACACAGGAATGGGATGGCGTGATATGCACAGAGGAGGGGGCAGGGCGAATTAAAACAATAGAGGGCAGTAAAGAGGCTGTAAAAGCGAAAGGACAAACAAAGCACATGATGTTTCGAACAAGCCATGACTGATTTATTTTGTGGCATTTCTAGCAGTCTTTTCTAATTAAAAATATGAATGAAAACTGAGCATGTTAGCAATGCTAAAACAACACGGGTCCCAAAGGGCTCCCTAAACTGTCCACACTGCCATTTGCAGTCACCGCATTGAGTTCAGGAAATCGCCAGCTCTCTTTGAAAACTAATGACTTCAGGACGCTTTGGAGCTGCTAATCTCAGTGTGAGATTGTGTGAAGTGAATACACCTTTATTCTTTTAGCTGCAGCTCTGCATTACTAGTTTAAACGTTCTCCATACTTGCTGATCGCTGTCTAGATGTTCAATGAAAAGATTGCAAGTTTGACTTTCTCTCAGTCTGTAGAGGTTTGAATTGATGTTGTCCTTATCTGTCTTCTCTTCGAGAACTGAATTCAGAAAATGTGCTCCCAATAGTGTTAAGCATGTCTCTGAAGGTCACAGTCTTTTTCTCAGAGAAAACAGTCTGTTGGTAAATATCACTGTGCTCACTGAAGATTCTCTGCTCCATAAGAGCCCACTGACTCAAACTGCGGTGGCTGTTTCACCTCCTGTAAAGCATGCGCAGTGAAAATATGCAAACGCATGCATAATGTGGCATCCAGATGACGAAATCGGAATAAATAAACTAAATTCTTGACCATTGACATCATCACTTTCCAGATTCTGCGTCCCAGAGACCTCCACTCTATTTTTAGTGGGAAAAGAACCTGTGGCCACAATGGCTTAATAAATCATGGCAAAAGCTCGTAAAATAATACTCACTGGTGAAACTGGCAGCCTGCTGGCTTAGCTCGTCTTTGTCAATTTTTACTGTCTTTATTGAATGTCATTAATGAAGTATGGCTGCCCTAAATTTTGCTGCACCATATTTCTTATTTTATTAGTCTGCCATTCTGCCACGTTCGAGAGGGTGGGTGTTTGATATTCCCAGTCAAGACTGAATGTACAATCAGAGGGTCATTATCATGCAATAAGCCTGGTCTTATTAAAAATATCGCATAATAATGACCGACTGACTGTACAATATTCCACATGGCTACTGAAGAAATATAAAAAGGGCCTAAAATAACTATTTTTTATATATGTATATATATGTTAATACAAATGTACTTTATATAGTTTTTATTCATTCTAAAATTAATATACATTTACACTTTATATATATATATAATCAGGTTTTAGAATATTATGAATTATTATAAATATCTTTATATATAAATTTATATTTATATTTTATATAAATAAATATATATATAAATATCTTTTTATAATAATTCATAATATTTTTTGGTTTCAAATTGACCTTTTATTAATTCATGTTTATAAATAAAATAAATGAATATATTTAAAAATAGGTTAAACTATCATTTTGAAATAAAAATTACATTTTAAATAGACTTTTTTTTTGGTCTGTGAATAAATTTAATATTTGATTCCTTCATTTTATTTGTGAGTGGCACTGTCTCCTAGTCCTCCATACAGTTAAGCATTCAATATATAACTTGACTGCAGCATGCTGAGATTGACCAATCAGGGTCAAGTATTTCAGAGAATGGTTTTATGTTGTAAATGTAATGCTTTGGCACTCTTTTCTGATACATCTACATATCTTTTTAACAGGAATCTAGCCGTGCTGCTCAGAAATCTCTTTGCCAAAAAGCTGACAAAGGCACTCAGACAGATTTCTTACTCTCAGAGGTGAGTACCCATTAAACCAGCGTATGAAAGCTCCTGACAACACTGCTAATGTTCTGAGGTCATTGAGCTGTGTCTGGTTTTTCTAATTGAATACGGGTCTCCACATCTGTCTTTTTATTTCACTGACTTTTAATAGTAAAGGGCCTTGAACGTTTATTTTGAACCCTTATAGTGAGACTGTGGTTTCAGATTTTAAACACATTTAGCTAACGATTTGCTTAATCATGTTTTCCACTGCCCTTTCGATGGGTTGACTGCCCTCCTTTCCCCCACCCATCGAGTAATTGCCATCCTCCTTTTTATTTGTTTTTATTATTAATTTTAGATGAAATCTAGGTGTTTTCTTGTTCCCACAGGCACCTTTTAATGGCTCAGACACACAAACCAAACGATGATGCTATATTGCAGTGAGTCAGCAAACTGTGTTCAAGTGCTGCAAACTTTAAATGACTCATTAACAGAGATTAATGCACCAGAGATATTAAAGCATTGGAGACAAAACCCAGCCTTTAAACAGTCGTCTCCCTTTCGCTTGCGACATTTAATCAAACCAAGAGCAAACAACGTTTGATAGATTATGAAAAGCTGTTGGCACATTCTTAAGAGATACCCTTCTAGTTACAAATCTGTTTGTATTTTTCAGCATTTGTGATGAGTAGGGATGCAACAATACAGTTAGCCCACGGTTCAATACATACCTCGTTTTTTTTAACCACCGTTTTTCGGTTTGGTTCAGTTCTGATGGCTCGACACATAAGTGTTCGTGAACGGAATAAGTGAACGGTTCAATATTATATTGAGAATTGTGCCATCCCTAGTGATGAGCAAGTTATCGCTCAATGATAGTTGAGAAGCATGACTGAGATTTTCTTTACAGATTTCTGTCATGTATTCTGTGCCCTCGCAGTACCCGCATCAGTATGCCTTTAGTCCCTTTACACTGAAATAGCTTTCAGTTGGTCTCCTGTGGAGACATGGTCCATTTTCCCCCTGGCATTTAACATCTATCCAGACATTATTCTTTGTATTACTGTTAATATGCATATGTGATGTGAATTCAGATGACTTTTTCAAATTGCTTGACAATCCGTTCCACAGCTATTGCGGCACTAATGTGTCACAGCCCCATCAGACCTTGGCATTGATGAAAAGTGTTGTAAAAAGCTGAAATGTTAGAAAGAGTGTTCATTATGGAGCTGTTGCATTAGATAAGCGGCATTTTCGTGGTATAAGCCTGCGTCTTTTTGCTGCCTAGCCAAAATCGGCGTGGAAATGGTCGCGTGGGAGGATGTGGGAGAATCATCTTCCTGTCTACCTCAGATGTGCCGGCAATGGATGAGCACAGAGAGGAACTGCACATGCATGAGCAAGAGACCCTCAGGCGTTCTGAACGCAACGCACACCATCATTCTTTCCTCCCGCTCAACAAGAGATGAGTTCTGCATTTCCACCCTGCCCTATGTAGACTACACTATATGGGTTACTGCATTGAGGACACGCAAATATCCAAAAGTGTGTCTACAAGTGGGTCAGCTATTTCGAAGGCTGCTTCAACTGGAGGAGGTCATCTGTTTCCTTTTTTTACCCTCGTTCTTTCTCTCTATTTTTTTCTGGAGCACCCTGCTTCTTTCTCCAGCTGAGCTAATTAGCTGAAAGTGAGAGGAAGAGTGCCCTCTGTCGAGTCACAGTGCACCAGGGGGGCCAGACTGGCCTCTTTCGGTAGCACTGTAGCGCCGCAGCACCGGACACCGTTCCTACGTGGTTCTCACAGCCAGTAACTTCTCAAAGTCCTCTCCGCCTCTGTTGACCTGATGCGCAACAGGAAGTGGCAGGTTCGCACGGAGGGGCTTCTGTCAGGACAAAGAGAAAGCGGGACGAGGGACAGGAGCCAAAGAGCATGAGTAATGATGTGTAGAATGGCAGAGTGAAGTATAATGCTCATGTGAAGCACATTGGCTAGACTGAGCACTGTTGCCTACACATTACACAAATTCAGTGGCATAAACATTCACTAGACAACATAAAATGTAAATGTAAAGTAAAATAAAATGTAAAGTAAATGGCTGATAAAATTATAAATACTTGGAATAAACACCATTTTACTGTAGAAATTTCACAGTTACATTAATTACTATAGAACTATATACATATCCTATATTGGATATTAACATCTAATAGTTTAAATCGCGGGAGCAGCTTCAGGTTGGTGGTCCAAGACATTGTTGTCTACCTGCTGGGATTCTTCCCACCGGAGCCTCGCTTTCGATTTCAAAATGGCAGCTGCGTGAAATCAGCGTATTGATATCAAATTGTCAATTTTGGTAGTCCATACTACCTTTTATAGTCATGAAAGTTGTACTGATGGCTTTTTTGTCTTTATGAGGTTTGACAGCTTAGGAGCTTATTGTCACTCTTAGCTGTGCCATATTTATATAAAAATCAATATTTTGAAGTTAAATTGTCAATTCATTTAAAGGGGAAATCAAAATGTTCTTGATCTTTTGACGTAAGAGGTCATTGTAGTGTAAAAATATCCTGTAAGTTTCAGAACTCAAAACTTTTTTGTTAGTGCAAAAAAAAAACAAACGCTTTTATTGAATCCAAGCTCAGATACAGACTCGTTTGGAATTGTCCCAATATGACGTAATAGTGCTGCAAAAGACCACCTTTGAAACATCAAATCAACACCTACTTCTACATCATTATGTCTTTGGTCCTCGCCCACTGGCTAGTATAATTTGATGATACAGGATTACTGGACTAAAACTAACATCACCTTCCAAAGGATCCTAATGCAAGTGGTTATTAATTTTCAACTATGTGAATGTCTCATTATTTGTTTGCTCGGTACATTTCACAGTAGATCTTTGGTAAATCAGTTGCATTTCTGCAAATAGTCTTTTACTGTAAGATACATGTACAGTCAGACGTTATTTGTCTCAAAATCGTTTATTGCTGTTTATGCGTTAGTAAATCAAGCCTGTGACTAAATTATCTTCATATTGTTTCTGTTAGTTGCATGAACAAATGTTCTTTAAATTGTCACAATCTACAGAAAACAATCAAAAAACACTTCCTTTAGAATCACTGGAGCTGTCAATCAAGCCAGTTTATCATGACTGAGTTCTGGATTCTCTCCAAAACTCCTGTGATAATCAGTGACGCTCTCTACACTCTTATTTACAACGTGTTTGAACTGTTAGTTATAATGAAAGCATCTGTGAGAGAGCAGAAATTAAGCTACAATGACAAGATCACAGTATTCATGTGCTCAACAGACATGTCTGACGTCGGCTACGATGCTTAGCCGCAACCTTTCATGCCAGGGGAGTAGATCTAAATATAATGCTATAATCAGCGCTTTTCACGATTAGTTCATCTTGACAGGTGTAATCGTAAAATGTAATGCTCATTACATATGCAAAATGTTAGTCAATGATAGCAGTGGGTGTTTACATTGAAGTCTCAAAGCAGACACACCCCTTCGATCTCAAACAGATCGTTCAAATTAGAGGGCTCAAATCAGGTTATAAAAAAGGATTTCTAAATGATGACCCTATTTGATGTAAAAATCATAGTAACATTATAAGTGCTCCTCAGAAAACACTATAAAAAATGCACTTCATGACCCATTTAAAAGTTCTTATGATGGTAATATTATTTTTACTTATATATATATATATGTGTGTACGTTTTTAATGCAACACTTCAGAATGATTTTGTTTTGGTTGTTCATAAGCCTGTATCATTGTCACATCAAAACCTGATGAAAGGCCCATTCTTTCCCCGTCTGTACAAAGCCTCACTGCGTCGTTATGTCTGTTTACTTTGCTTTATTATGCCAGTCTAAGCCTGTTAATATTAAGCTCTGCCCTCCACACTGCCGTTCAGCCATTTAAATGAAAAAGCACTTAAGAGCTCATTTACTCTGGCATTCCTCCCTTCCGTAGCCGAGATATGAAGTTTTATGGATTAGCTTCTGTTTTGTGTTATTTCCCTTCCAGTCATAAATCTTTTTTATTGAAGTGACAGTTCTTATTAAATCGCTTGAATATTTAGCAAAATGGAAACCCTTACAGCCAGAATAAGTCATTTTTTCATGCTTGCCCAAAGAGTTGGATCTATAACAGCGAGGCAGATTGATCAGTGGTCAGCTCCGTATAGCTGGAGGACACCTGTTAATGGAACATACCGGACATCTCCCACTGCTCTGTTTTTCAGCTCTCCAGCCAACCCTGCTGTGAGGCTTTTTGCATTTCAGGCCCGCTTCATGAGGACCGAAAACGTTTCAGGCATCTCTTTATTTTTCCAATTCATTTTGGGACGCTTATTTATTTATTTCGATTCATTTGCGCATGAGGGGGTCGCCCTGTCTCTCGTAGTCATGCTGCGGCCCATCTGATCACACTGTGTGGGGGACCTGTTATGCTAAACTCCCAACTTCATTGCTCAAGCCTGCTTGCTTTTTGCTCTGCATGAGTCAGAGTGTGAGCACTGAGCCTCACAGAATGACACGCCTGCTGAGTGGTAATCGTTACCTTTCTTTTGTATGTGATCAATGAAGTTTGAAGAGAGAGTTTGCCATTTGTTGCTGGCTTTTTTTGTTTCAATTTGATTTGATTGAGAGAAAAAAAAGCGAGGCGATAAAACACTTAACGCAATTAATCATGTTATTCATGTTTTCCAATAATTGGAACCGTACTGACTCGTTTGTTTAATGGATCGTTGAAAAGACTCACAAACTCAATAGTCGGCGTGCAAATTAGTTTACTCTGAATTATAATAACAAATAACGAACAATTATTTGTTACACACAAACAAACGTTACGGTGATGGCTGAGTCTGAGCCTGCCCTCATCTCTCTGAGCAGAAATGGCCAGGGGTTATTAGACTTCCGAAAAGCGGATGTCATTCCTCATGATGGTTTTACCTTGACCCGTCAACTTTTACTGCCTTATCTGTTTCTGATTTTGTCAGTGGTGTAAAGCATCTTCAGTGTATTTAGTGACCTGGTGCGGAGTTAGATAAACAGATAAACCCTGTGCCAGTGCATTAATGAGGCATGGTAAATAGGTGAGCTGAATTAATGATCCCAGATAGAAGTTGTCTTTGTGTTTGATTTCAAAGATATATGTTTTGCTTTCAGGGCAATGCTCGAGTCCTCACCAACGCCGTTTCCTCTTGCAGGAGACCATGTGAGTTTTCTCACTGTGTGTTGTGGTTGTTCGTAGTGTTTCCACTGAAGCATGGCATGCTGTTCTGCCACCCAGGGTTTGGACAACTGGCCCCTCTCTCCATAACCAGCCACTCTCTCCCTTTGTTTTATACCCTTCTCGTCTGTTTATCTGAGTTCCCTTTCTTCCCAAAAAAAGAATCGACACAGGTTATCATTGTGCACGACTGGATTTTCTACTCTTGGAAATGCACCAACCGTCCCTTTTGGATGGCCACGCTCACAAATGCCACTTGAAGATTGCTTTGAAACACCATCTGTACGACTGACACTTGTTTTGCATATCTCTTTGTGTTTTTTAGTTGGTGTTCTCTAACTGTCCATCACGCATTACTCATCTCCGTTCTCACCCAGCGCCAGCACTTCAAATTCAACCTATTTTGTCTGTCTCTTCGTTATCCGTAACTAAATCGCAAGGCTTTTAAAGTAACAGTCGAGGAAGCACGCAAAGTGTGCGCAGCATTGTAATCCACCTAGACGGTGGAAAGCACTGTACCCGGCACTCCGTGTGCCCAGGGCTACCGGAATAGGAAGATGAAAGCTCGGTGTTTACTCAGGTGGAGAAGCTTTCTGCAGAGAAGCAACGAGCCTCTGACGCTTTGATCCTCTTTGTCTGTTTATATTGATGTGTACAATTGTGTCAGTCGTACAGCACGAACAAAAAAAAAAATGGCATGAAAAGAGAGTATCTGTTCTGAATTACCAGGCAATATTGACCTATTTGTTAACAGCAATAGAAACTCCTGGGATACGTCTGACGATGTTACAGCGAACGCGGGTTGCTCGAGATCCGCAGGCCATGGAATGAGTTGTTTCATGCTTTTGTTCTGGCGTTAGTGTTTAATTAGTAGAACGCTGTCCCTTACCAGTTTGGTCTTTTATGTTTTTGCCAGAACCCTTCCCTTGTTTGTTGGTTTCTTTTATTAATGAGTTTAGCATGCTTTCGATTGTGTCAGCCATTAGTCCGATCATCATTTGTAGTCTGTGGCGTCTAGACCGATGCGTTGCAGTTTCCTTTCAGTGATAAACACCCCTGGGAGTTTGTGTTCATGCGAAGGCAGGCGAGCATTTGAAGCGTGTTTCGACTCGTAATTAAGTGCCTCTCTGGTGTTACGTGCAGAATGAGATTGAGATAAGTGAGCTGGACAGAGGCCAAAATGTAGTCAGGTGGGCCGAGGTCCCATATCTTGTTCTCTGCTGGTTTTTGTGCGGACTAATGAGATCTCATCTTTCAGAAGGATGCACAGTCTCAGAGAAGCTTTGTTGCTAGTCACATCCTGTTTCCAGAACTCACCTGCGGGGGAAACGTAGAGAGATGTGAATTCAGCAGGGAAGAGAAGACCAGGGATGAGAATTTTAAGGGATTTAAGGGTTTTTGTTTCAGATTCCTTGACCATTTTTATAGTAACTGCATTATATTTTAAAGATTGACGAACGCATGCATACTGTATATTGTGATAGTTGTTCATTAATGTAGATCAAATGTCATATTTACATAATTTAACAAATGCTACCTGTAATTAACATGTTACAGTGATTTGTAGCTTAAATATACAAAAATGTCTATGTATTGTTTGAGGGGAAAAAAAACATTGTACACCCCTTTCATTTATCACTAAATGCTACATAACTAATGTAGGGGTGTGTTCATATTTTTTCCACAGGTTGATTTTTCTGTAGATATTATTTTTGAATGAAAGATCTTGGTCAAATTTTCACTTGTTAAATCATACATTTATTTCATTTAATGCTAATGTACTAAACCAAAACAATTGTACTTTTGGTGACATTTTTAAAATACTATTCATTACAAAAAAAAAAAAAAGTTGTGTATGCATGTACAGTATAACACAAATTGCCATATGAACAAATTATTTAAAGTGATAGTTTATCCCCCAAATATTATATTTTGTGTTTCACCCTCATGATATTTTAAAGAGGAAGAAAAAGTCATTTTTCTATTTGTCAAGGTTAATCTATTTGAACCAAATTATCATTTTTGAGTTGACAACCTCTCATGAACCCAAGTAAAACATACTGTAAAGCAGTTACATTTTCTCTGTTTATTTAGGGTTGAATATGACCAACAAATAAATAAATAACCACATTTTGAATCTCAACTCTACAGAACCCATAAAGTAGTCAGAGGGATCGTGTGAAAAAGTAAGAGATGGGTGGAACGGATGGTGGCGGAGCAAGAGACGTGCGCTTGAAAGTCAGCCAAAAAGAGAATAGATTAGGTGAAACACAAAAGGGATGTATAGATTTAGAGTTCTGCTGAGGTTAATAGAGAGAATGCCATTAGAATGGCTCTCCATCTGGGCTTTCTGTTGAAGAAGCATCAGGTGAAGTGAGAGTGTGTGGGTGCTTCTGTAGCGTGAGAACATTCGTCAGTGGGAAGTAGTTGGAGCTCACGAACGCCGTGGGTGTGTCCGAAATGTTAGAATGTGAGTTTCAAGAGGCTGCATTGCGAAACTTTAGAGATGCACGATTAATTGTTAAAAGAATGCGATCTCGATAGAAACACCCACGCGATCTTATTCCTAACTGACAAAAATTCTCTATGTCTGTTAAACCTTTGACAAAATCGGTGTTTGTGCTGCCACTGAGCCAGAGAGAGCAGTTGTCATGTATGGGTCTTTTCAACCACATAGTAACATCATACTGGGCTAAAAGTTTATAGTTTGGATATAAACACTGATGTCTACTATAGCGATCAAAATAGAGCAAATAACCTTTTGAAAGAATACGATGGGTGGCGACAAGTGATTGATTGAAAAAAGATTTGTCAATGAATCATTCATTCAAGAGATTCTTACAAAAATGCTGATTAATCCGATCATGAACCAAGTGAAGTCTTTTTGAGTGAGTCATTGAATCATTCATTCAAACTGATTTTTATTTTATTCATTCAAATTAATTAAACATTTTAATATGACTGCAGTAATTAACTTTTTTATAGAATTTCTAGTAAATTACATGTTATTTTGTTTGGAGTCGTGGGAGAATCGCAATCTCTATTTGAAACAAAAAATCTTGTTTCTCAATAGATCCAGAATCGTGCAGCTTTATGTTTTACATGTCACTCTTATTTTCAAATATGTTCTCATTGGCTTTCTGTGGAAAGGAGGCCACCTTTTCCGTCCTTTCTGCAGACCTCTTAGTTTGTTGATTTTTATTTTTTTGCTTCACTGGCCTGTATAAACATGTCCATGATAACTTTGTCAAGGTAAAAACTGTGATCCTAAGCCCTGACAGAAGGTCTGAGTCCCTGTGGACAGGGCCGACTGGAGACTGCCCGCAGGGTGTTCTCCACCATTAGCAGAAGGTGAGCGCAGGCCCAGCCTATTCGCCCCCCTTCAGGGTTGCTATAATAGAATGCACATGCAACACCTCACTATGGACAGATGGCCGGGAGAGGAAGGAATGTTGCGGTACAATAAAGAAGTTAATAATAAATAATTATATAAACAGTGACATTCAGCGGTAATGGGGATTAGAAAAGCACATTTATTTTTTTATCAAAGTTGCTCTCCAACTATGCCGTGGATTTCATCTGTCAGAGGAAGAAAAGTCACATTCCTCAGCTCTGGCTGCCCAGGAAACAGATTTGATTTTGCACGAATACCCTTCAGAATATTTATGAGTCTCTGGCTATATGTCCAACCCTTTGCAATATGAATAAGATGCGGCTGATTTGCAGTCTCTTCATTGTGTGCTGATTTGAGGATATATTTAGGGCTGCAGCTAACAACTATTTTGATCCATTTAAAAATACAATTCACAGTTTGAAAGCTGCTGAACCTTTTAGGTAACCAAAGTTACCAACCCTCAACCACTGAGGGGTTTAATTGTATTTGATTTGATTTAATATTTCAGTTATGATTTCTTTTTCTTTCTCACTCATTCACTTAAGAGCGAGTAAATGGTTTATGAACTTCTATATGTCGTCCCAAACTTTCTTTCTGTGGAACACAAAGAGAAATATTGTAATTAAGGGCCCTTTCACACCTACCTTGTTTGGTCCGGACTTTCGGACTTTTCAGTTTGGTGAAAAGCCAAAACCTTACCAGGACCACTGTCCGAACCAAAAAGATGAAATTTGGTCCGATGAAAAGAGGTAGTCACGTTCCGGATCAAACTGAGCAAATGTTTGGTTCGTTTATCGTGTTAAAGCATTTATGTATGGTTCGGACTTTCAGACCTTTTACAGGGAGTTCTGATGGTTCCCAAAAAGCCGAAATAACAGAAGGTGGCACAAGAAATTAGCCGTTTTGCACATGTGGAGATGAGGGGACAAGGCTTTTAATTGAAGCATGGTCTGATGACATAATAAGAAGTCCTTTCCTGCCGGTGACGATAAAATGTTCGCACAACGAGGACGTTACCCGCCAAATTGACAACACGCAGATGTCAGACACACCACCATTAACTGAACCAATCAATGTCAAGATGCAGCCCACATAGATGACGATGGCAGGACGTAAATATGTCTCAAAGTTCTATAGTGCGCTCGCATTATTGCAGTGTGAAACCAAACCAAAACTTTCTGGCAGTATAAAATGTATCAAAACATGAACTTTGGTTCGGACCTTGGTGCGGACTTTCAGGTGTGAAAACGCCCTAACTTTGATTTGTATATTCTGTTGTTTTAATGGTAAATGGCATTTTTGACCCATTTCTGCCACCTATTGGCCTGGAGTGTTCTGGATTGTGCCTAGGATAACCATAGTGGCCACTATAAAAATCTAGTATATATCTGGTTGTTTTCCACAAAAAAAAAATGGCATTTGAGGATTAATATTGTGAGTTGTGTAGAATTTTTTGATTTTTGGCAAAATTTGACAATATTTTAATTTGTGGTGATTTCAACATTCATGTTTGTTGCCCCTCTGATAAATCTGCTAATGATTTTAAAGCTCTTTTAGACTCATTAGACCTAGCCCAGTCCATATCCTGTCCTACTCATAGGCTAGGTCACACTCTTGACCTGATTATCTCGCGTGGGGTGACAGTGTCTTCCTGTGAGGTTTTGGATTTTCCCGTCTCTGATCACTCCCTCATACGTTTTGACATCTCTGCTGCTCCACCTCCACCCATATCCACTACCCATCGGCGTCGACGCCTTATTACTCCATCTACAGCTGAGGACTTCACCACCGCCTTTTCTGCTTCTAACATAACCTCCACTGTTGAAGTGACCCCGCATCTATCTCCAGAGTTTCTCCTCTCCTCATTCGACATCACCTGCTCCCGGATTATGGACTCAGTTGCACCCTACAGGGTGAAGTATGCAAATGGCTCTTCGGACCCTTGGCTGAGTGAGGTGACATGGACCCTCAGGCGACAGTGCAGGCAGGCTGAGCGGAAATGGAGAAGAGACAGGCTGCACGTATCATTGGAGGTTTTTAGAGACTGCCTTGTCATCTATCAGAGAGCCGTGAAGGAAGCTAAAAGTCAGTACCTCTCTAAGCTTATTAATAACAATAGCCACCGTCCTGGTATTTTATTCAGTACTATAAACTCTGTTATAAATCCAGCCCCTGTTGTATTGAATGATGCTTCAGTTAATACATGCAATGTTTTTAAAAAATATTTTATTGATAAGGTCCAGTCTGTTAGGCAAACTATCATACCAGCCCCTGTTGTCATTGTTCCCTCCCAGGCGACGCAATGTGTGCTGGAGAATTTTGAACTGGTTTCTGTTGTTGATCTTAAAAAAGCTGTTCATGACTTGAAGCCTACCTCCTGCCCTCTAGATACTGTTCCTGCTAGAATTCTGAAAGAAGCCATCGACATCGTATGCCCTTTCCTGGTCTCCTTCATGAATAGCTGTTTTAGTCTGGGCGTTGTTCCCAATCCTCTCAAGCACGCCATTGTAAGACCTCTTCTTAAGAAACCAAACCTTGATCCTTTAGTATTGTCTAATTTTCGCCCCATATCCCATCTGTCATTTTTGGCTAAGCTTATGGAAAAGCTTGTCTTCTCCCAGCTTCAGTCATACCTCGATCTGCATGGTATGGGGGACAAATTTCAATCTGGGTTTAAGTCTAGACATAGTACAGAGTCAGCCTTATTGAGGGTTCATAATGACATTCTTAGAGCCATGGATAACAAAAACTCAGTGGTTATGGTGCTGCTTGACCTTACGGCTGCTTTTGACACCGTCGACCATGCAATACTCATCGACCGGCTCCAACATGTTGTGGGTCTACAGGGCACGGTGCTAAAATGGTTCTCGTCATATCTCACCAACAGAACCTTCTCAGTAATGATTGATGACTTCTCCTCTTCAGCTGCCCCTTTATCATCTGGTGTGCCCCAGGGCTCTATTCTTGGTCCTTTACTGTTCTCTCTTTATATGCTGCCACTAGGTCAACTCATTTCTAAACACAAAGTTCAGTTTCATTTCTATGCTGACGACCTACAAGTCTACCTTCCTGTAGTTTTGAATAATCATTCAGCATTAGATCCCATCCATAACTGCATCCAGGACATTAAACGGTGGCTCTCTCAAAACTTTCTTCATTTGAATGAAGGTAAGACTGAGTATATACTTTTCACCCCGGACTCACCTTGTAGCTCTCTTAATTTTGGCCCTCTCACGCCCCAGTTTGCATCCACTGTACGTAACCTGGGTGTTGCTCTTGACAATAGATTGCATTTTGACAAACAGATTGGTGCAGTAGTTAAGATTAGCTTTTTCCAGCTGAGGCTCCTCAGTAAGGTGAAATCATTCCTGTCCCGTGCTGATCTAGAAAGAGCCATTCATGCATTTATCAGCTCAAGGCTAGATTACTGTAATGCCCTCTACACTGGGCTTAACCAATCTCTTCTCAACCGTCTTCAGATGGTTCAAAACGCAGCAGCCCGTCTCCTTACAAATGTCCATAAACATACTCATATCACCCCCGTCCTCTGTTCACTTCATTGGCTCCCGGTACGTTATAGGGTGGAGTATAAGGTCCTCATGTTTGTTTTTAAGGCCATTAATGGTCTGTCCCCGGCATACCTCTCTGAGCTGCTCACTATATACCAACCTGCCAGAACCCTCCGCTCCTCTCAGAGCACCTCTTTGATTATCCCCAAGTGTAGATACAAAAAGTTTGGAGGCCGTTCTTTTGCCATCCAGGGTCCTACTTTATGGAATGCCTTACCTGCTACCCTACGTAACATTACTGTGTTTAGTGTTTTTAAATCACAATTGAAAACATTTCTTTTCAGGAAGGCTTTTAACACGTAATCATTTGTTTTGTTTTTAGTGGTTGTGTTAGTTATTTTGTTGATTGCTTTGATTAGCTTTATCTTGCAATTTTTATATACTGTTATCTTTTTATGTATTTTATGGAAAGCGCTTTGTGCACCTTTCTGGGTGTTGTAATGGCGCTATATAAATAAAGATTGAATTGAATTGAATTGAATAGAATTGAAAGCACCTGTAGCACTTGGAAAATGATCAGTAAACCACATTAACTTTTTTGCTGGCACACTTGGGTCTTTTAAACATTAAAGTGAGTCACAATGTACTGCCAATGAATTCAACAAATATGATAATCATTAATTTATCTTCCTTTGTGTTCCAAAGAACAAAGAAATTCATACAGGTTTGGAGCGAATATAAGGGTGAGTGAATGATGACAATGTTTGAATCTTTGATTATTGGCTTTCCATGTCCAATTTAAGATATTTATATTCTTACAATATCATCAAAGTGTGTATGTCTAAAGGAATTGCTAGTTTAAAGTGGTGTCACAAATACTCAAATAATAAGTGAACTTGACTGGCACTTATTTTCATTGTTTATTATTACCAATTTAATTGTTACAGACTAGATCGACTGAACCAGTTTTGCCCTCAATTAATTCTCCCGCACGCATGTTGAGCTCAGCATATGTTATTGGTTGAAGGACACTTCGTCCTACAATGTAATACTGCAATATGGGCCTTACCATTTCCTACAGACTCCAGAAATCAATGAATATATTAATTTACCGGAGTAGCAGGGTTCACACCATCTTCATCTGGATTTCATGCGATAGTACGGGAAATAATTTATGGACCAGCCTCACCTTTGCGTTCTTTTATTAAGGCTCGGGACAGATTACCATTTTTGCAGTTGTTTCAAGTTCCCTTGTTATTCTTGGCAGTGATATTTTCTCTGAAGATTCTCTCTTTCCATCCATGCCACAATGTGACACAGTCACCCACCCACGGCCTCCTCTAGCATCTCCTGCCTCACTTCCCAGCCTCTCCATCTCACTGTCAGACTCCTGTAACATGTTTTCAAACACGTTCCCAAACTCCTGCTTGGCTCATTACTGTTTTATTAACCCTGTAAAACAATTTAGATAACAAGATGAACGAATGTTGGTATTGTCAATTTTATTTCTCTCTCTCTCTTTGCTTTCTCATATATATTTTTAAATATAATTTGCTCCCTGTAGCATCTAATTAGATCTACGGAAATTGGTAAATTGCGTTCACCTTTTATTTAGTGCAGATTAGTGCTGTTGGAGTCCCCTTTTAAAATATTTGCCATTTCAAATTATCATAATTCAATTCCAAACTCAATTCCTTTTATTGTTGCAGATATCTTATCGTGAATTACTGCCTGGTTGTTGAAAATTGCTCAAGCCTTTTTTTTTTTTTGTTGAACTCTTGTACCTGACATTTTGTTCAGTGTATAAATGAAATGCGCTGCGAAACACCGTGACTGAATTATATTCATTCCAGCCTTTTCGCTCTCATTCATCAAGGTCTAATTTTTATCCAAATAATTTTTACATCTTCTGTTTATACCTACATATGCGCTAATGCATCGTATCTGCAAACCCCCACAACCCATTGTTTTTTTTCTTTTCCTGTTAGCATGTGAAGCTTTTGATTTTTCTCTCCACTTCACTGAATTTCCTTTGTCATTTGTACACATCATGTTCATCTGTCTCCATGTTGTTTTGTTCTCCCCTCTCCCCTTTCTCTTCCCATGGGTGCAGTAAACAGAAGCAGCCCGCGCCAGCAGCACAATGCAGGTAGGGTGTATTTCTGTGTAGAGCTGCTCTGTCTCTAATCAAAGGCTAGCGGCTTCATCCTCACCTTGTCTAATTGAGGGAAACCACAGAGCTTTTAAATTGCATCAACAAATAATCACAGGCAAATGTCTTAATTGCTGTGGAGCTGTATATGAAATTACGGTGATTGTTGCGTGCTAATCTTATCAGCTCTGTCCTAATCGTCTCTGTTGGGGACATGTTGATTGCTTGCTTTACTTTAATCCACTTGCAGAATCATCTGTCTTTTTTTTTTTTTTTACCCAAATCAGGTGGTGTTTTTGTGGGAACTGCTTTTGCTTTTGTCGAGTTTGTCACAAAAAAATGCAAATCACCAACCTGCGGTGTAAGCTTGACATTGAGCATTGCGGTAAAACATGACAGATAGAAAAACGGCGGATGCGAATGTCTGCCGAAGGAGACGTCGGACAGTCATTTAAACCCCAGATTTGCGAGCGATATGGGTGAAATCGAGGAAGACTTGCATATACATATTTATAGAGCAAACCTCCAACGCTGTTACAGGAAAAAAAAAATGTCAATAAGCTGCAAAAATCACACCTATATTTATTTCTGTCTGCTATATCTGCATCGTGTTGTGTGTGCACAGTAGGTGCAGGAAAAAGTCAGACCTGTCAGCTTTGCTTTTGCATTTCTCTAATGTGTGGTTTTAGCTGTTAATGGTAGTTGGGAGAAAATATGAGCACAATCGAGCTAATGGCGTAATGTGGTACCAGAATAATGCATAAATCCGCTGTCAGTGTTGTTTTGGTGAGGTATGAAGTGCCACTGGATGGAAAGATGTATTGTAAAGTTAGCTTGAAGGTAGTTGGGCACTGTTCCATAAATTCCATAGAAGTCCTTTGAGAGATGCCAGGATTTTGCCTGTATTGATCCACTGCATGGCCCCTTCTCCACGGGTAAAATACCAAACCGGTGAAATTAGTGCTGCTTAAAAATACTTTACGATCTTTAGACTTTTACGATACTTTCCCTGTCAAAGCTCAAGGGCACATGTAATGGAATTACGTTTAGGATTTCAAAAACTTGGTGTTTGGTATTACTGTTCATACCGGTATTTTTGTACTGTACTAAGAGAAGTTAAAATAGGAGTTATGATCTTGCAGTTATGCTGTACCATGATTCAGAGAGTTGCCCTGGTGAAGATGACTGGCAGATTTTGTCAACCCAAGTGAAAGCCTGACAAATATGGTTGTGGCATTGATGTAATAGCTGACTTAAAGGGGGAAATGTGACTTGCAGTCGTGCATAATGAATATTTAAAAGAGTTCGGACAAGTGAAGTATGAATCCCTGTTTGTTGAGTCTAATGGTTTCAGATATATAAATTATATCAAATATCATGTGTCAGTCAACTCAGATAATAGCTTCTTTTTGTGTGTGCGATGGTGTGTATGAAATATTAGTGTCGGAAACACGCACACATTACCAGTCAAATGTTTGGACATTTGGGAACACTTGACTGAATTTGTTTCTCCCTCTCTTTTTTTTCTTCTTCCAATTGCATATAATCTCCATGCATTTTGATTTACTTTATTTTACATTAGGTGAAAAGAGTAATGATAAAGAATAACTATGTGAGACCAAACAGTGTATTAAAAGAAGAATAATTTATCTTTCCCACCAGCACCTCTGTTTATTGGGCAGCTGCTGTCAGAGGAATTAAAGGGAATATTATCATTAAATTTAAACTAAGCAAGTGACAGATGGGTCTCTCTATTCTCTCCGTTCCAACATTACACACATTTTGTCGTACCAGGGATATTACTTTTAATACCCCGCGATTGAAGCGTCAAGGGCCTGCACTGATTTTATTATCTTTAATAAAAGAGTGGTTCTCTGTAGTTTCTCTGCGTAAATCATTCATAGGATGGCCATTGATGTAATTGATTTCATATTGGTTGTTTTAAAGGAAGTCCATTATAGTGTGTTACTGTGTGTGAGACTTGCCATGTGAAATTGACATTCGAAACTTATGACATTCGTTTGGTTTTTACATTCAAAAACATCAAAATGAATAAGTAATAGGCAATCTTTTACCCTAGTTTTGAGCCTAGCTCAAAAACGCTCTGTTTTTATGGGCGTCTCGCATTGAAGACATGGAAGTAAATACCCACTGCTGTGAGTGGATAACAGTTTTGCATATGAGTTTCAACTCTCTCGCTTGCGGCGACTGTCTTCTTCCTCAACCAGGCACTGCACAATATTTTGTATTGCTCGGTAGCTCGATCCGGTTTGTCATCACGAGGTAGGCATCTATGTTATTTAGCTATGCGTGTAATGCGCGAATCGGTGGGCAGAGCTAAACTGGCCGTGTTGAAGTAGGCGTTGATCTTCTTCTGCGGGGGTGGTGTTTTATTCTCTTTGACGTCATAGTTCCCCACTTTGAAAAACGAGTCGTCTGCTGAGCCTGGTGTCAATAAAAGCTTTTTTTGGACTAACAAGGACGTTTTCGGTTCTGAAACTTACAGGATATTCTTAAAATATGATGACCTCTTAGATGTCAAAAGCTCAAGGAAAATTCGATTTCTCAGTTCAGTTCATCAGCCCTTTAAAGAAAAAAAAATTCACCCCAAATGGAAAATGATGCCATTATTTGCCTTGAAAATAATAATAATAATAATAATAATAATAACAGCATAGGGGTTTTGAGGTGAGTAAATACTGACCCTATTTTAATATTTGGCTGAATTATTTGGCTCTTTAACTTCACAAGACTAATGAAGTGGGATAATTCCTCACTGATGATCCCTGAAATTGCTTGTGCAATCACATGCATGTGGAACGAATCCGGTACATTGAGTTATTAGTCTTTGTGCAATCCTTGCACAAAACTTTTTAATGCTTCGTATTTATGACTTCAGCATTTTGTGCACTGTTTTATCATTATTTCTAAATTGCCGAGACCACCTTGTTGGTCCCTCGAGTAGCTCATTTATTTAATAGTGAGGTTATACTTGAAACCACACAGCCATGTTTCTAACTTTCTGGAGCATATTAACACTGCCTCAAGAAAAAAAAAAAAAAAAGCTTTTCCACCAGCACCATCTCTCTCGCTAGTCCATCAAAATCCCAAGTGCATTCTCACCCAGAGTTGTAGTGTGCATCTTCGAGTTTTAAACAAACGGCCGTGCTGGATACCTGTCTCCATATGGATCCTATTAAAATCTCACGCAGCCATCTGTAGCCTAACCATGCTGTGATGTCTCCAAACCTCTTCCCTCATCTCTGCTCTAGTTTGGCAGCCTAACTTTGGCGGCCGTGATCCTTTTGCTGTTTAGATTGTATGCAGAGGGGTGCTGCTTGTTACACTTCTGTGTCCTGTTTGAATTTTGATTAGCTTGTGAAGGAACTGTACATTTACATGTCAGGTTTAAAGGATTATGGTGGGTGCTTGGTTCCTGCCTTCAACCATAATCTAGTCTTGCCATTTATAGAACACGACCTGCTGCTCGCTCCATACTGCTCTAAACGCTTGCCAGTATCTTCAGAGAGCAGTCATGTATGAAGAACTGCTGATATGGACACGCCGTTTTCTCTTGGTGCATCTGTAGGTTCACAGTCCCATACATGTTAAGGTGTTTTGAAGCTCGATTTGATTGCGGTTCAGGATAGTGTATTTGCTTACTCTGATCTTTTTTTATGTGCCCACTGCCCAGATGTGCTCTTGAATAATGTTATATCTGTAACTGTTCTCGCACTGTGTGCCTCAGTTTTTAAAAGTACAGCAAAAACAGTATATTTCAGCAGCTATTATTAGTCTACATTAGTCTTCATTACGAGTCAGCCATTAGATCTTTCATAAATCATTCTAATATGCCCAGTTAATTCTCAAGCAACATTTCTTATAAATTTTGAAAACAGTTGTGCTGCCTAATTCTTGTGGATACCATAATACATTTTTTTAAGGATTGTTTGAATATTTTATTTATTCTCTAGAAGTCGTTACTCTCACTTTTGATCATTTATTTTACATTTTAGATATTGGTTTTATATAACATTTGTTCATTAAATACATTTTCTAAATGTATAAACTCATTTACATATTTTACAATAGTGTAGATTTGCCTAAGCCTTATAAATAAATCTCTGTTAGTTATGCTTGTACATGATGTTCTCTGAAGCCAGATTGTTTCCTCAGAAACTTGTTGGCTAAAGTAGATTATTTTCTGGCCATTTGCATAATTGAAATGTTGGGATGAAATATGAAAACATCAGACTTTTTTGTTTCCTATTAAATATTCAGTTAATCATTGTTATTTATAACTCAGGAAATCAAGAACTCATTAGTTTTAATCAGAAATGTGGAACAAAGTTGTCTTGCAATACTTGCGCGCCGATTAACTGGCGACAATGCGTTGATGATGAGGCTTTTTTGAGGATCGTAATTGAAAACCATTGCAATCGGCACATTCATCAAAAGCAAGATTTTAGGTTTGTTCATCTCTGAGAATAGGATGGATTTAGAAATTAATTAGCACTCTATTATTTTCTGGACTGCAGTGAGACTAGAGCAAAGAAAAGCACTGTGGTTGAGAGAGAGAGTGAGACGCTTGAAGCGAACTGTAATTGTGGCCGAATTGTGTATCTCTGTGAGAACTCTGCTTTTACTGACCTGTCCAGGGCATTGCAGCATGCTTTATCTGTAGGCACTCTGTACACTTTGGGCTGGAGAAAAAGATTTGCAGCTGTGGATAACACCTGGAGCGTTTTCTACTTTGTGCTTGGCCTAGTTAGTTACCTTTGAGTTGGGTTAGATTATTGTAGAAACTGTGAAAGGATCTCAATTTGACTTTTAAATCAATTCAGATTGTTGTTCTGGACAAAAATGTGTCTTAGATAAATAATTGTTGTTTTTTATTAAAAGCAGCTGTTCAGAATAATCAATGTTAGTAACTTAATTTTCTTATTTAATATCGTTTGAAATTACATAATTTTTCTTTACCGTAAACTTGAATATTGAATTAAAAAGCAATTTTGCCAAAAGTTATAATTTGGTTGGAAATCAAATTAGGTTAAGAGTTGTTGTTTTTTTAAATTTGCTTGGGGACCAATCCTGCCTAAATCTGTTTGTAGATAAGAATAGACAATTACTGGCAGTATACAGCACATTTTAACTTCTATTTCAAGTACTAGTGAGTTTCCTCCATAGGCATCTTAAGGTAGTCAACTGCTGTCATGCTCCCTACTAAGGTACCTTTTTTTGGCCCAAACTGAAAGCAGCAATATTGTAAAATATTATTACAATTTGTTTTCAAAATATTTTGAATGTTTAAAAAAGTATTATGTGCTTGGTTGCAAAGCTGAACGTGTCTTAGCGTATCTTATGTTAATCTTGCGTTGCCTGTATTTAAATCAGTAGGGAGTCGGTTACACCTTTTATATAGATCACTTCATGTCAGTTTAATATGTCAGTCAGTTTCTGTGAGGTAGCTCACTAGGTTATGAAACGGAGCCATGATGCATCCCATAAAGCACAAACACTCAAAAGAAATTAAAATAATGTTGGCCTATATCGAAATAAAGCATGTACATTTTGTCTTGGAGATATCCAGGTAATTATGTCAGATATGTGATAAGAACAGATTAAGGAGCATCACAGTAAATGCAAAAGTAGTATGAAAGATGGAAAATCAGATTTTGATCGTCATTTAATGGTGGGTATGTTTATGGGAGATTATGTCAGGGGATGCAGAATGACAAATGGTTTATATCTGCACCATCCTACACCGTGTTTAATCACTGCATGCAAGAAGAACATCTCAATGCTCATTGAAACCGAATGTTTGTGCATTTCCTCTCAGCATCATTATCCAACTGCTCCGTGCCTATTTTCATCTGGACTATATTAGATACACTCTTCCTCTAATTATGTTTCTAGTAAAAAACAACAACAGAGATTTGGATTTATTTCTTCATGGAGAGTTGCTTATTAAGTTCACATTATAGGCACACGAAGAAGGTAAATGAACGTGTGAGGTTTTATTGCGTCAGTATTTTATTCATTGTCCTCGAGCACATCATTAGCCCAATATATCACTGCAGAACACTGTTTGTCGAAGTGGGCAGAGCTGCTGAGGAAGTTATTTACCCCAGGATGCCTCTGCTACTTACTGTTGGAAATGACAGAACGTTTACTGTTTTGAACAAGCAAGGACCGTGAGGGTCTGGAGAACAAGCCTCACTGGAGGCCCTGTTTTTGCAACTGCAAGATATCAGGAGTTCAGTTTAGTTCAAAAACTACATAATTACTTATAAATTTCCCCATACAATCAATTCCACATTACATACTTTACTATGCTACACAATGAGCAATTCATTTGTTAAAACAATTATTTTTTTGGCATATAATCACATTTACCACAAGTAATTATGAAGCTTTCTGTAATGACTGCATAATGAGTAATTGTAAAAAAATAAAATAAAATATGAAAAATAAGGGTTAGGCAAGGGTTAGGGTTAGACAATTGCATGATATCACAAGTTCAAATTACTTTGACCCTCTGGGGTCTAAAGTGTTTTCTGGTTCCTGGAGATGTTCTGCCATGCTCTGTGTAAGTCTTATTACACTGTTTTCAGCCCAAACTCTGCCACAATATTATGTCAGCAGCATGCATGTAAAAATGTAAAAGTTTGTAGTTTTGAGATTATGACGTTTATGCGTGGTTTGTGAACAAAACAATCGTCACTTTTGTCGCAATAAGGTCATGAAACCCAAACTGATTATTTCTTCAAGACTTTTGAAAATTGTATCACATAGCCTAGAGTATTTGCCTCAAAACTATGTGAAAATCATCCTGATTACTCATTCAGATAAGACAATAAAGTCGTTTAAAATTTGTATGACATGTTTTGTGTAAAAGATTTATGCGAAGGGGCGTGATCTCTCATTAATATTACTGCATTTCACACCTGAGAAAGACAAAGACCCCCCCCATAATGGCTCTATCTGCACAAAGAATGGGGAGATTTAAAAAAGAATAAAAAAGAATTTTAAAATTTAAAAAAGAATGGTTTTTAGATTGTAGAACACAACATAATCCAAAAATACACAACAAAGGACACTTAGTAAACACACTGACCTTGACAAAGGCTTGAACAGTCACACAACTTTGTGCCATTCCTGAAACATAGTACATACCTGTCATTTACATGGTGTTTTATTTTTCATTTTACCATGTTCATGTACAGAGACTGTTAAATGTTGAAGTCAGCATAAAATAATAACAGATATAGCAGGCAGCCTATAAATCATTAAAAAGGAACACTTCAGTAACACTACATTAGACAAAAATCTATGGTTTATCATATGTTACCTCAAATAAAATTTCAAATTCAAATGTTATAGATAGTTAACTTTTATTGCTTTTATTCAGACATACAGTAAATCATAAAGTAGCTTAGTGCCATCTGACTTTTACCGCATGGTTCTTTCATATTTTTTCACAAAACCAAAAGATTAAATAAAAGCAGGGGCTGTTTTAACATAAACAATAAACAAAAAAAACAAACAAGTCTTTCATAACTGTATTCAGATGTAGCGCATCAACTAATAATTAGATATGAATAAATAGTTTTTTTACCGATGCAGATGTTAGAAACGATGCATCGCGATACAAATGCCAACTTGTTTCCGATGCACACTTATTTAAATCGATGCATCGCTAGCTTTTATGCCGATGCACAGATGCGAATCAGTGAATCTTACCATCCCTAGTGTACACAAAAGAAGACATTGAACAGTATTGAATGATTTATAACACTTGCCTGTATGACGAAAATCGACAGATATTTGAGTCTCTATTGCACTGATAAGAAAAGAGATACAATTGCACTGGCACGATAGCCAACCTCGGGGGGTTTAAGGCCCGTTCACACCAAGCACGATAACTATAAATATAACTATAAAGATATAATTCTAAAAATCGTTCTCCATATTAATGAATAACAGAGTTCACACCACAGCTATAACGATAAAGATATGAGGAACGATATCGTTGGGATCACTTTCAGAACGATTTTTTCCAGCTGTCCAACGATAAAACACTGACAACCAATCTGAATAGCGCATTTAAAATGGCAGATGACATTGCCGAGAAGTTAATCCTCCACTGTTTGACAAGTCAACCCCCCTTTTCAATGATGCGTAAAAGATGGATATATGGAAACTTAAAGCATTCTGGGAATAAACGGTGAAGTATTCACAATGAGATTTTGCAGTTTAGCATAGTGTTACAAAATTACCTCAGGTAGGCTACCCAGCGCTAGTTGACAACATTGCTGAAGTACTAGGCGATGTTTTTATCCCATCATTGACATCATTGACTAAATCCAGATATTACACTAGACTAGATTCACTGTTTAGATGTGCTCCCAACTCCTCTCGTCTTTTAAGGATATTGATCGTGTACCCAAAACAAAAAGCGCCTGTTTTTGTTTTGATATTTGTTTGTAACGTAAAGCAGCAACAGCAGGTCATTTGCAAGCTACTCTGAAGCCGCAGCGCGCATGTGCTTAGAATAAAAAGACCTTTATCGGTCGTTGGTGTGGACGCATATATAGTTATCTTTATCGTTATCTTTATAGTTATCGTGCTTGGTGTGGACGGGCCTTAAGTGTATCATCACAATCAGTATAAGGTGTTCAGAAGGTGTTAATGCTGGTTGTGGGGTGAGGAACATTTCTCATTTCTTCTTTTCACATTCTGCCAACCTTCACCGGCACATGTTCAAGCACCATTAATCTATCTGTCTCAATTGTACATCTGTAGTGGCTGGTTTCAGCATTTATCTCAGCTCGATGGCCACTGGCAGTCAGAGGCCCCATCGGCCCAGTCCATAATCGGTCCTTTAGAACCAGTCAAGTATCTCTGAGGGAATGAGGGAAATGAAGGCAATCATTAGAAATTTAAAAGAACGTCCTCCTTTGATACGGCAGGATTTGATCAACTTAGCATATTCCCGTCATGGGAAATGAAGTTGTCGGCACGCTTCCAGGAACACCACTTTTGTGTTGAGAAGGACTTCTGTGTGTATTCCTGTGGCTAGATGTGATACCCTATCCATGGTCATCCCACACTCAGCGTTGCTAACTGATGCAGCATCTTGCGGACTGTTGCCTGTGTGTGTGCAAACTCATGTGGCCATGCTCGGCCTGGCTCTGTGCCCAGAGATGAGACTGCATATCCATCACCACTCTATAGTGAGTGGCCATGGCCAGCTGAGAGAGCAGATCTGCACCTCTCCTCCCCTCCCCTCACCAGTGGACAGATTCAGGACACCTCAGGTTCATTATTCACACTAAAGTAGGGCAGGTGCACTGTGAGTTGCCTCTCCTGGATCTATTAGAGGCTCAGGGTGAGGCGTGACACACTCATACACCACAAGCACCACTTCTGTAAAGGCCAGGGTCTTTCCTGCTCTCTAGCTTAATGCAGTGGGACCCCGGCAGATAAGCGTTGGGGTTCGTCTGCCCTGTTCTGTGCATATATCAGCTCCTAGATACTGAGGGCCAAAGCCCTCTAAATCTCATAGAACAATTTACTGCAGCATTAATGAAAATAGCTAAAGCATAAATATTAATGAACAAGTCCTTTGCAATCTGCACGTTCACAAATGCCTCGAGGTGCGACGTTGCAATGTTTTGCCGACAAATACACAGAATTAATATGCAGAACAGGAAAATCTGATAAGAAAAAAAATTGTGATTGTTTTTAATGTGGAGCGTCTTCAATGAGACAAGCCACCTACGCACTTTGACAATAAAATACACCCGCATTATACATTGAGCAATCTGTTGTGAATCTTTGAATTGACATTGATTTTGATTCATTGGTCCTTTTAATTGGTTGATTTGATTTAAAACCACTCTTTTGTGAATTCAGAATGATTCAGATTGTTTTTAAATGTTAACAGCAGTTTTATTTTTACATTTTTGAAATGCGATTTTAGGTTCATGTTGGCGTTATCACAGCCATTTGAAAGTTTGAGGTCTGTAAGATTTTCATTTTTGAAGTCTATTATGATCACCAAGATTGCATTTGCACCATAATTTTAGCAAAAAACAGTAATATTCTGAAATACTGTTTTAATTTAAAATATCTTTTTATATTTTAAAATGTAACACATTGACAGACAAATTCTATGCTGCCATTAGTCTTCAGTGTTACATGATCCTTCAGAAATCATTGTATTGCATTATATGCATTTCCTCTTCCTCTTCTTCTTCCTCCTCCTCATTAGCTGCTTAATGTTTTTTTTTTTTGTAGAAAAATGTAAATCCTTTTGTCCTTTTTGAATTGAAGTAATTCCTTCCAAAAGAAAAATAATTTGTTCTGACCCCAAACCATTAAACGGTATATGCTTATGATATGATTTAATAATAAATTCATGTACATTGCAATGTTGCTTTTTTGTCACTTTTAGTTTTTAATTTTAAATTTTAAAAATGGTTTTACATTTGTACTTTAAGTTTTTTTTGAAAATATTTACTAAATTTATAACTTAATTAAATTGTGCATTTAATTAACGTCAAACATTTTTTTTTTACTTTTTCCCCCCCACCAAATTGTTGCATTTTTTCAGTAGAACTACTTTTAATTTAATGCAGTTTAAATTGATCAGAAGTGACACCTGTCCTCATTTCTTTTTCTCTGTCCTGCTCATCTCAGGGGTCTCTCAGTAGGTACACTAGTGGTAATTAATAAGAGCCTTGTGTTGAACCGGACTGACGTGAGTAGCCGGCGGCAGGGGCTCTGACTGTAGAGCCCTCAATATGAGTTTGATATGAGAACGCAGTCCACAGGGCCATCTTTCCCTCCCTCATAGAGTCACCTGACGGCGAGTGAGATTTTGACAGCTCTGCTCAGGACAGCCGCAAAGGACGGAGTGTTCTCTGCTTCCCTATATAGAGTGCTTGGCACCATGCTTAAGATTGATGATTTGGCTTATTATGGAATGTTTTTATTGACGGAGAGAAAATAAATACAGCATATGGCCAGAAGTCGTTATTAACTCTTCACGTTAATTCTTCATATTTAGATCAACAGCACTATTGGTTTTTTGAAATTAGTTAATGGAAACTTTATATCAGCTCTTTGGTATTTTTAATCATTTTTAGTGACATTAACAAAAAACAAATTTGGCTAAAGTTGTTCGAGCTCACGGAGTGCTATAATGATGACTAAACCTGCACAATGAAATCTGGAAACTTTTTGAAAATGTTTCTTGTAGCATGTCCCAACCCACCCACCGTTGCGGCTGAACAGGAAAGGGAAGCTTTCTTCAAAATTGCCACAGGAAGAGTAAACAATACAAGAATTTAGGGTGGATTTTAAAAATGCATTTTTGTCCAGTCAGTGTAGGCTTTGTGATGGCCCTAAGGCCTTTTAAAGAGAGAAAGAACGAATGAGTTTGTGTGTCTGACGCGGATGTAGGATGTACTGGTGTGAGAAATGAGGTGCTGTGAAGTAGGCAAGCCCTCCAGCAGTCCGTGTACTGCTGATAAGAGATGAGGGCCTCGGGGAAATGTAGTGGGTCAGACAACAGTTTTCACAGGTGTTTTAGAGGGGAAAGCACAAGCACACACTCCAGTGATGCTTGCCATGGAAGTGGCTTTTATTCAATCCTGTATCCAAACACGGCACTCATCCCAAAAAAAACATGGGTAAATAGAGATGGTACTGAGGACATTTGTCTTTCTTCATGAAATATTCAAACTTTGATTGCCTCATTAAAAAATAATTACAGTTGTCTGGTTTGGCAGACTTGAAAATCTTCCACTTTGAGGAAGATGATTTGAAGAGTAAAGGCTGATGATGATGTTGTTAAACTTTTGATTAAGCAGTATCACACTAGCAAACTGTTGCATTCAATACCTCAATATACTTTGATCTTCAAATCAATACTAAATATTAAAGATTCAGTTTCAAAGAATTAGCTAACGATTTGCTTGTTTGCTATTCTCTGATTGGTGCAAATTTTATTTATTTTTTTTTAATCATGGGTAATGTTTTTCACCTACTGTTAAATATGATTAATTAAGAAATAAGTTGAAATAGTGTGGGCTGAGTTATAGTAAAAAATATGGAGATTTAATGAATGGGATTTTTACCTCTGGAACCCGTAATTCAAAGAAATTCGTTATAGGTATTTGTTTTTTGCGAAATACTGTATTATTCTTCGCTGGTTTGCAAAAGTTATTTAATTAAATATGAGAAACAAGTGGCATTGTAAACTTTCAAACCTTTTAAACAAGGCTTTGTCAAGACTTTAAGGCATTCTCAATTCTGAATGCTGCACAACAATGCATTTGGTGTATGTGCAAATGTGATACTTTTATACCGGTAAATAAACAAGTTCATATTTGGGATGCCGTGATTATGAACGGGGTGATTTTGAACAGTGAAATGTTCTTGTGCTGATTTAAGGAACTAACTGTTATGTAATCTGCAGTTTAACCATGAATTTTAATTGAATTTTTTCATTTCCATTTACAATCTTCTCACTTAGGCCCAGATGTTAACACCCCACACACCCACACACACACACATTAAGTCCTGTTAGTGTGATAGGACTTCCTCTTTGTGTCATCACAGGTGACTTGTTTGGCTTGAGGATGTGTCCTCATATACTTTCACACCTGACATAAATTCTGGGACTAGGCCACGCAGAACAGGTCATCACATCGATTTTAGTTTGAGTCCTCAGCCCGGCTCGACATTAGCAGCCATGATATGATGACAGTTCACCTTTCCACAGTGCGACACCGGACCAAATGGAAGCCAGCGGACAAGATACAGAAAGCAATACAGCCTGAGGGCTCTCAAGCCCTTGGCACCATGAATCATGTTCAGCCTCCACGCCACCGTTGCCCCAGATGGAGTGAAAATCATACATCATGCCAGGTTGCTTATGGGCTGCTCGGCTCAGAAAGCCTTATAGAGACGGTTATTTTTGTCCGTTGCACCCTGGGACAGCAAATCTCTGCGAAAGTTTTGATCTGGAGAGGCCGGTTGAATAGAACCAGCTGGAACGTGAGGTGCTGGTAGGTTTCCTCAATTGCTTTGTGTTTCGTCATGTTGATTCAAAGTCAACTCATGACACTTAAGTTATGCGACACATGTTTTTGTGGGAAGCCACACACAAACTTACTTCATGGAGCTGACGGTCCTTAAACAGGCAGCTGCGGCTTTACAATGACACCCAGGCGGTTGCAACAATCTCATCAGCTTCTGCCACCATATCTGAGACATCTGCCACCATATCTGATAGAAACTCAATTTATGATTTTTTTTTTTAGTTGTTGTTGTTGTTGGTCTCTTTCCTCCCTTTATCTTTTCACTCTCACTTGGATTTTTTTCCCCTCCGCTTCTTGATATATATTTCCCGTTATTGTTTATCCAGGTCCTGTGCTGTCAGAGAGAACAAGACAAGGACTGTAAAGAATCTTATCTTCCCTAAAGCTGACAGCTGTTGGAGGGGCTCAATAGGGGGGAAAGTCTTTGAAGTGTTCTCAGTTACTCCACACATCAAATCCAGCCTCCATCATGCCTCATCATCTAGGAACAAGGCTCACACGAAACTGCTTTTACATTGTCTTTCAACTCCTCTTCTGTCTCTCTCACATCTTCACTGTCTCGGTTTCTTTTTTTTCTTCTGTGCCACCATCCATTTTGTTTTTGCATTTTATGGGAGCCTCTTTTTTAACCCTCAAATATTGATCAATCTTTTTCAATCGATAACCATTTCAGCACGCATAAATCTGTGGTATCTTTTTGTAGCTGACGTTTCTTTCTCTTAATCCCATTGCAGAGGGGGAGTGCTCAATGGATGGGTCAGGATGCTCTGTTAATCGACCGCTGTTCAAAGTTCAACTAGGTTATCTAGATTTGTTGGGGTTTTTTTTTTTTGGTTTTTGGCAATAGGATAAGCAAGGATTTGCAATTTCTCAGAAGAGATTTTTATCACGCTGAGAGAGAGCCTTATGCTTTAATGTGCTGTCAAAAGGCCTGTCAAAAACGCTTATGTAATGAATCTATCAACTTGAGCAAGAACTTTCAGGGCAGCTATAATGTCAGATCATTTGCTGTTTACAATATTTGTGTCATAGGTATTTTTATTTTTTTTAATGAACTCTGATAGTTTTGTTGAATACAAAGTTGCTTAGCCTGAGTTTTTACTGAATACCTGTCAGTTCATGCCATTTTTAGATCCAATTTCATCTGTTTTCTATGGGGATAGGCAGTATATTGTGACCATATTCACTCATGGCTGAGATTTGATTTGATTTTTTCATTTACATTTAGCTATTAGTCCATATACTCTACCATTCAAACGTTTGGATCAGAAGATTTCCTTTTTTTTTAAAAATACACATACAGTACATATATTCAGCTCTGATTTATATAATTGATCAAAGTAACAGTAAATACATTTACAATGTTCCAAAATATTTAGATTTTCAAGTTGCTTTTACTTTTATTGAAGTGATTGAAGAAGACGGGTCTCTTGAGCCCCAAATCAGCATAATAAAATAATTTCGGAAGAATCATGTGACACTAAAGACTATTTCTTTGATGTCAAAGCTGAATTATCAGCAGCCATTACTAAATAACATTAAAATATCAAAGTTGTTTTAAATTGTAATACTTTTTCCACAATATTACTATTTTTTTTACTGCATTTTTGATTAAGTCACTCCTGGTGAGCATGAAAGACTTTCAAAAACATTAAAAAAAATCTTAATCTTAAATCTTAGAGACTCAGCAGCATACATGCAGATGGATTTTTTTGGACTCTGTGCCCTGTACAACATTGTGGTTTTCTTTTTAACGATTCTGATAGCAATAGACAGTCTTATTTACGAATTAATTTACTCTGGAAACATAAACATACAGCCAATTGAGTTACACAATTTTTTTATTTTTATTTTACATTTATACTCTACTACAAAAGAGCACACCAAATCACAACTATATCATGTGGACAGCTCCATTGACTTTAATAATAGATTTGTTTTCAATAATGAAAATATGTATATTTTTTTACATCCGCTCATGTGTCAAAGCATGGCGTGAGGTGCTGAGGAAGAGTCACAGTCATGGTAGCCCATGATCTCATTAAAAGCATTCAGGGGCGGTTTGTAATCAGCCGCTGGTGAGGAGAACAGCCATTTGTCTTTAAGCACCCTCAGATTGTGGCACTTCATCCTATCTCACTTTCACTGTCTCTCTCTCTCTCTCTCATTCTCTCTCTCTGAAACCCATTCTTTATCATCTTAACTTGGGCTCAGACGGATGGAGTTTCAGGATGTGCAAGCAGACAACATACGCCTGTGCCCCTCATTGGCTGAAAATAGAGCCTGGAAGACTGTGACAAAAGATAGCAGCATGCTGTGCTCCAAAATGCGCTTAATTGTTTACCATCGCATTGTCTGATTGAGAGCGATCAGAGGTGTGTTACGGTATATTTAAAGCAGCACTATGCAGGATTTCCATTTTTGTCAAACTGTGACGCCCAGAGTTGCTGTGGAGTACTTATACTGTCGTAAATAGCACTCACGCAGAGATGTCTCTGCACTCGCGGCCTGATTCCCTCCCCATGTATACCGGTACCTGTTCAGTAGGATGGAAGCTGTAACGAGTGGAAATAAGGTGTGGCCCCTTTAAGAGCTGCGCCCTGTTGAACTGTCGGCAGTCTGTATTGTATCACCACGAACACCACATGTATACGGCGCCGGGTTATTTCTTTTTGATGCTCATTTTAGCAGACCTTTCTTGCCGTAAAGCAATTCGTTACATCGCGAGACCTGATATCACCTCAACATTCAACCCGAAAATAGTCATAGAACCATTGCAATAACTCAGAAGCTATTCCGTTAAAGTAAAAACACTGCATAGTGCTGCTTTAATGCAAGTTTTCTCCTGAAAGATGAATAGACAAAGCCTGACTGATACTGCTCCATAGGGTTTTGATTATGAGGCGTGTCTTAAACAACAACAACTCTGCACTCAATTGGAAAGACCTATAACCAATCAGAGCAACGCAGTAAGTGACATATGTTGAGCTACGCATAGTTGTCAACAGAACTCAACTGCATGTACGCTGGAAGTAGTCATAAAATGAGTGTTGCTTCTTTTACTTGGTCCTCCATGTGTGCGACCAAAGGACAAACCACAACGACCACAGGGTTTTCATTGCATCCCATCTTCTTAGCGACCATCAGAGCCAGCTGATAAATTAAACTTTTGCCGAATCCCGTATAAAGGACGGCAAACACATCTTATCGATCGACAAATGCCTTGATTGCAGTTCTCTGTTCATCTTTTTAAATTAATGCGGTGTTGATTACTTTTACAACAGACACGATAGCAGAATCTATACATCTCAATTCTCCAGCTGCAGTCATCTTTGAGGGAAACCAGTTGAAACCAAGCACTCTTTGATAACGTGATGATTACGTAACAATCATCTGTCCATCATTGTATAAAGCCCACCCTGGCAATTTGATTGGCCCGATTAATTCTGAGCCGATCATAATTACTCTTCAATGGATCGAGTCCAGACCGAACTTCCCGACTAAAAAAATGTTGTGGGCGGGGTTCGGGCTGGCATCCAGGCTAGAATAGACAAGCATACTCCTCTAAATACGATCCCAACACACAAAATGGGTTGTAAATGCAGTGTTCCTTTTTTATCATGTTTGTTTATCTGAGGAAAACATCTGAGATTCATATTGTCTATTTACTTGACATGATTTCGAGAAATAAACAAAACAATAAAGAAATGCATTCTTGTCTGTCGAGACTGACGAGAAGTGCCGTGGAATTGTTTTCTCTCCCCACACATACAATTTTTTTCGGAGAATATGAGATTGAGCCGTGCTTGCTTGAGTGGATTTTTTTATGTAATACAGAACAATATATCTGTACTCTGCGCTCAGTTATCAGTCCAGTACTATACATAATACACAAGGATTACTGTCCGTTGCCTGCGGCTTAGACTGCGTGGCTCTTTGCAACAGTTGCTTGTTGCGGACGTGAGCGTGTGCGTGAGCGTGTATGTGTATGTAGGTGTGCTGAAGAGTGGAAAATGAGCAGGCTGAATCCTGCTACTTCCATACTGCATATAATCACCCGGAGGGCTTTTAACAGAAGCGTGCCATTAGCACAGGACCAGCTTCTTCACAGGCTAATAAAGACCCAAATGGATTACGACCGTTAAATCAGTCTGATTTACTCCGGTTGCTGTTTTTCCTCCAGATGACACTGTAGTTGTGTATGTGTGTGTGCGCATTTCTGGTCTTTTTCCAGTGCAGGTATCAAACTTCTCTCTCTCTCTCTCTGTCACCATCTGATGCATTTTTTGTCTGCTAGGGCCTGAATTTGTACTGTGAAAGGAGACAGACATTGAAAATTCCCAAACACCCACTTCTAATCATGATGTCTGTAAACTTGCCCAATGACAGATGAAGTGGTGTGTTTTTTTTTGTTTTTTGTGGGTACAAATAAGTGGTTCAGAATATTTCAAGTGAAAATTGGCTGAAAGTATGAACAAAAAGTACAAAATAGTAAATAGCAAGTGCTTTTCCATGACAGAAAATTAAAACAGCAAATAAAATAAATATTTAAAGGTACAATATAAGAAAAGATGATGGCAATTACATTTTTTTTTATTTACTTAATATAAAGTAAAAAAAGACAAATTATAACAGTAAGGCGAGGACCAAATTATAAAAAGGTACAATATTTATGTATTTATGAAAATGTTCAGTAATAATAATAGTGAACATTACAGAATAAATGGAATAAACTGCTTTAGACAAATTATTCAGACAGACAACGTGATTTAAAGCTTGTTACTTAAAAAAAAAACGTGTAAATCGGACGTTGGATTTGGTTGTGCCGTTCGTAACCGAGAACTGCAGAATTGTTTGTGAGCTTGTTTTAAGGAAACAATGTTGCGTCTTTGCATTACTTGGAAGTGTACATATAGTATGAAGGTAAACAAAGACATTTTACGCCGTAAATGATAAAATTATATTAGGACACTTTGGACGCATGTCCCCTTTCTCACCTGCATTGGCATGTAAGTCTCTCAACGCCTTTCAACTGCCCCATAATGTATGAATTAAATTACAGACTCTATTTTAAATTCAATTTCATGTCACAGCTGAAGTTCCCACATTAGCCACATCACACTTAATTAGGTTTTATCACTATGTGAAATGCTGATTAGCATCAAGTATTACTTTCTGGCTGCCAGCTCGGTCTGAGTTACACGTTGAGTTACAGCGTAAATCAAACAAGCACTTTTGAGTTAGCAGCTAATTTCTTTTTCATGCGCAATATTTCCCCTTGTACTCATTCAGCATTGTGAGTAATAGAGGGCCAGTTATGTAAGGAAGAAGCAGTGTTGTGTGCGAAATGAACAGGTGGCTCAAACTCCTCAGTGTGGGCTTTTTCTCGAGCCACCTCCCCACAATGTTTGTCTTTGGCCTCCTCTTCCTAAAAAGGGCACAGTTCCAGTTGGTCTGGAAACAATTAGAAAAGGTTCTAGACCGCCAAGGAAGCTTTGTCAAAATGTCAGCAAATTGAGTGGCTTAATTTTATCTAACCGTCCCATCTTTTGTTCCAACAGGCAATCCATCCAAGTCAACCCACAGGCCAAAACATCAACATTCCCAGCAGCAGCAGCAGCAGCAGCCTCACAAGAAGGGTGTCGCGATTGCTCGCTGCAGACCAGCTCAGTCGACCATGTGAAGAGAGGCCTTGCAGCAATGGGGGAGGAGGCGTGCGGGAGCTGGTACGAAGAGCTGAAGGTGGGCTGTCCATGTCTGAGGTACCTGGACTACGGAAGACGGAGCACCTGGGACCGTCTCAGATCCCTCGGGCGGTGGCCGGCAGCAGCGTGAGCCTCCCCAGCAAGGCCAGTCCCTCACGCAGCCTGTCCTCGGACAGCGAGCGGGGGCTGCGGAGCGAGCGGGGGCCTATTCCCAGGCTTCAGTCCTCCTTTACCGGCCGTCTGGGTCAGCCGCCCCGTGGCCCTCTGTCTTTACACATGTACAGCCGAAAGAACGTCTTCTTACAGCACTCGATCCATACAGCTGATCTGCAGGCTCTTGCTCAGCAGGAAGGTTAAAAACACACATGCACAGTGACACAAGCCTCAGATGGATATAAACTCTTGATGCAGTTCCTCAGTGACAACGAGTACCTTCAGATCCACATGCACTCAGTTACCTTCAAGGGTATTTTTCCTCTAAAACCTCAAAACGAACTTGGACCGCACACCGAGACTCGTATTATCCTTTGTGGAGTTAAACTCGTCATCTTTATTAAGTGTCAAAACCAATCCATTGTCTGCACTACTTAACCCTTCTGAAGAAATGCTGCTCCGATAAGTCCTTTAGACTGACGGTCCACTAATGTGAGTTTTAATCATGACACCATCACATTGTACAGTTCTGCTAATATGCTAGAGAGGATTTCAACGTTTTTGCATTCCCCTATATCTTTGAAAGAAATCCATGGTCCAACATTAACACTCGCCAAGCCACAGATTCAAGTACAAATTGGTTAGTTTAACCAGTTGGCCGGAAACTCTATTGGTAACTATAACATTACATGTTTTAATTGAATGGTAAGAGTGGTAATCTGACCTTTCGCTGCTTTAAATGATCAATTTAGTAAACTGTCAATTGGGTTGGGAAGGTTTCTTTAAATAAGTTTGAAAAGGCTTGAATGCTCACCAAGGCTGCATTTATTTGATTAAAAATGGGAAACAGTAATATTGTGAAATATTATTACAATTTAAAATAACTCTTTTCTTTTTTAAAATGTAATTTTTTGATCGCAAAGCTGAATTATCAGCAGCCTGTGTTCAGGATCACTTGACCCTACAGAAATCATTATAAATTGCTGATTTGTTGCTCAAGTAACATTTCTTGTTATCAATGTTTAAAACTGTTGTGCTAAAATTTTGAATCGTGATAAATTTTTTCAGGATTCTTTGTTTAATAAAAATCCAAAAGAACAGCGTTCGTTTAAATGGAAACAGAAATATTTTTTTTTACATTATACCTTTTTGTACCATCACTTTTGATCAACTTAATGCATCCTTGCTGAGTGAAAGTTTATATATATGATTTAATATGAGTAATATTGAGGAACATAAATCACTTGTTCCCATTTATGTAAATAACCTTAATGACCCCCAACTTTTTATCGGTACAGAAACCAGTCATATTAAACCAACATAATCTAAATATGCTGTACAAAATTGTTTTTGTGAAAGATAATCCAGCTTCATGACGGTGCAAAATATTTGTTTTTCTCAATTCACCCACCAAAAAGTTAATTTTGGACCCTGAGATTCCTTATTAAACATTAAGTTTTCAAAACCATTTTTACTATTAGTCTAACGATTATAGACTGGATTTTTTTTTTGATTACGCCCAATTAGTAGTGATGTTTATAATAATAAGTCACACAAACAGCTCAGCACGTTGTTTGGCACCAGCCAACATGACACTGAACTTGAAGGCCCATGCGTATATTGCCAAATCAATCCTCAGTCGAAGAGAGGGGGCATTGAAACACTTGCTGCCGGTTTAGAATTACCCACGTCAGACCCCTGTTATGGAGCTTAACACTCATTAACACTCTTCTAATTGCAAGCTAATCTTTCTCTTTTTTCTACTATCCTTTTGCTGCAAAAAGCCAAGAAAAGTTTTCTGCACTAAATCTAAGATAAATTAGATTTGACAGCCTTGGTGGAAAAATTCCGCAAGAGCCCCGAGTCTGGACTTTACCCCACAGCTGGACTTTAAGAATGAAATGCCCTTCATTTTTCAAAAAGAAGCAGAGAACTCCTTCCAGAGGAATTAATTACATTATTACATATGACATAGGTGAGACTTTGAATTTTCTTTTAAAAGTAGATGGCAGATACGTTTAATTACACGTTGATAACTGCAATAAAAAAATCAATAAAACTGCCATAGACAGCCTCATACGGAGCACAGTCTTAGGAGAGGTGGTCGAAATGAGGAATGGCCTCATTTTCGCAGCGTTGGGACAACGTTGAAGTAACATTGGGACAGTGTTGGCCCGGCTTTGCGGATCAGGAGCTCGAGCAAGGACGCATGGAGGAGAAGGAAACCCTGAAGAAACGCAGTCCCATCCATCCAGCAGGTCTGCTCCCTGAGGTCCACTGCTCCAATTTCAGCAATCTGTTGGGAACATCATCGCTCTCTATCTCCTTCTTCCTCCCAGACCTACTTCCAGCTCTGTGATCAGGCTCAGGGAGAGAAAAGGCTTTAATGTGGTCTCACCATTACACGCTCCGGTACTGAACATGCACTCCAAAAACTGAAACATGTTTGTGTTCAGGGTCCAGAATTAACATTCAGTATAACACACAACATATATATTTACACGTTATAGATTGTATACCTTAAAAATGCAAAAAAGGTCAATAAGATTTGTTTATTGCCAGTAAATCTGCTTAATTTATTCATCCTCGGGTTAATTTTGGACCCTGTATTTGCGTGACCTTAGGAGAGCAGATTGCTGTTAGACAGCCAATTTAAGACAATTCAGTCCTCGAGAACTGCTGTCAGCAATACCGTTTAAATTCTGTGTGGGTGCCCGTTTGTGACTGGTGAATGTTAAATGCGTGTTCCCAGAGGCAGGAATTGTCCTTGTTCCCTCCTGAGCCTCCCTTGTGTCTTTGACACATGACTTTTAACCACACGTTTGAGCCATGATGCTTGAAGGTCGGACGTTGAATACGCGAGATCATGGGTAGAGTCGGGGGAAGAGAGGGAACTCGTGTATCTCGAGTGATTAACGTGACTACATGTGCCATCACATTTCTGAACTGAATCCTTTAACATGGAATAGATATTTATTTGGCCTTATTTATTATGTGATATTGTGAAACGACTATCACCTTAGGCTTTTATTTGTCTGTCTGGACTCTCTATCGATGCGTGTAAAATTGTCTTTGTTACGGATTCTGATGAAATGTCGAAATCATCTCTTATATGTACAGGGTTCGCATAACAATGGCACTTTTAAGAGATTTAAACCATACAATTTGAAATAACCTTTATCTGTCTTTTATTTCGCTGGTGGTTTTCATTTATAAAGTTCCGATTTTCACTGAATGTAATATATTCACTCATTAAAGACAGATATTTAAAAGAAAAACGTTTTGAGACATGTAAGGCCTGGTTTTTATTATTAGTTGGATGTTTTTCACTTTTATGCTTTTCGTCAGTACATCAGTACACATGCCCCTTGATGTTTGACATCATTTTTAATGGAAGAGGAGAGCACACTGTAAGCAATATTACAATCATCATCTCTGGAAACTAGGCAGGAAAATGCTATTGCTTTGATGGCCTGCAGCGGTCTAAAGCGAGCCCTTTCTCTGGCCTGCCCTTGCTTCTTGGTGAAAAGGTAAAATGGATGTCATCCTTCTCAAAACGTCCTCTGGAAATTGCTTACTGTGTTTGCTCTAGTGTATTGCATCAGATTATATTGCTCAAAAGGCTGTGTGAACTTCACATGGTCCCTGTCTAAATCACTCCTTCTGTCTGATTTCTGTTCAGGCTTCACAGTCCAATTCAACTGTCCAGGTTTCACAGCACATATCGTTGCTCCTCTTAGTCATCCATAACAAGTTTTCTCCAGCTAAAAAGAGGACCGAGGGAGACCGTCAACTTCTGGGCAAAAGTAATTGCACTGCTCCGCAGGGAGGAAAGCCGGTACTGTAGAACTCTGAATGACAAGTGTTTTGATGTGGGAGTGGGCTGATTTTGATGCACAGATGTGTATTTTTCTCTCACTTCATAAATTTGAGGCAGTTATGTATGACATCTGCATGTGAAATTCTCCAAAATTGTTTCCACTGTCGCCAGGGCTGATTTTCCACGGTTTCTTTTTAAATTTCTTTTTAAAGGTGTAACTTGGGCTGTAAAGATCTGACCAATAATAGAACATTTATGTCATAATTTAGTGTTTTCATACCTGCCAGTATATAGTATAGTATACAGTATACTATTACGTTTTATCTCAAAATACCCCACAGATAGTTTTTTACAGTATGTTTAAATTTTGGGGGGTGAGCCAAAACCTGATGTTTTTGTGTGTATCCCTTTAAACGCAAATGAGCTGCTGCCTTCGGCCCTCTTTCAAGAAGAGGGCGGAGCTTCAAAAGTTCGCACTCTAGTGTCAAGACCAAAGGGGTAATCCATCGAACGGAATGTTGAAGCCGGACGAGTGCCGCCATCTTGTAGCAGAACTTCACTTGAGTTAGCATTTCCATTGACTCCCATTCATTTTGGTGTCACTTTGACAGCGAATAACTTTACATCTGAGGCATTTGAAGACTCCATTTGTCCTTTATTTGTTTCTAAAGAAACAAGACAATGTATAAAATGCTCCATTACCTTGTAGCTTATGTTATGGCCCCATAGAAGCAGTTTTTTGTAAAATTAGGCTAACGATTGCGTCATAACCACACGACTCTCTGTTGCACATTAGAAAGATTACCGTATGGACAGGAGGAGAAGATTGCGGGCAATCGGAGAAATGTGGAGGCAAAATGAAAAAATAATTCATCAGAATACCTAGCAAAAGTGTCTCCTGCTCTTAGCTCATGGACAGCTCCTACTCACTCTCTCTGCAAGTTTCGTAAGGGAATGATTCAGATTTCTCATGCCACAGCCACTAGAAGACAGACGGGTTGCTCACGTCACATCTACGTCGCCAAGCTCTGTTTGAGTCGGTTTGAGTCTGTGCGTCAAGAGGTCCTAATAAAAACACTAAAACATGGCTCTGTCCACTTCTTATACTGTCTATGGTCAAGACAATCTAATCTCGTGGAATGAAAATATCAGAAAAGAAACCCAGTTGCGGTGTTCGGTTTCACCCTGAGTAGGACATTAATGGCTACAGAGCTAAAGAATATATGCTGTATGGAGATGGAAATGGTATAGTTTGTTTAATTACAGTTATATCCTATTTGTCATCTTGCTTTTATCCACTATTAGTACAAGCCTGCTGTAGCTGACCCCGTCCGAATGAAGGCCGACTATTTACTGATGAGTTTTATGAAGTTTATTGTTCTCCACACAAAAGATGAATTGTCCGTTTTACTTGAGAAAATCTGTGAGAGCTGAATAAACAGTGGGTTTAATAAGTGCGCATTAAAGTCTTATCCTCCCTTAATAAACTCTCTCTCCCGTTCATTATCATCAACATACACAGCGAATTACACACAGAAAGTCGTTACAACTAAGAGTAAACAAAGACAGACCTTTTCAGGGGGTGCTTAACAAACTGGTAAACTTTATTACAGTTCATCAGAATTGTTTTATGGACATAAAGTGAGCATTCTCCCTTTCATTACTGCCTGACTAAGTTCACTCCACAAACTGTAAGTTGGATCACGAAAGTAACATTTTTGTAGCAAAACCTGCTTTCTGTATGTAAAATAAATTGCGCAAACTTAAACGCATTTAGGTAGATTTGGGGGCCCATTCCCTTCAAAAAACAAAATCCACTGTGTCTTTAGTGGCTCAGATTCCGGGACGACTGCTATGTTCACTCTTGCATCCAACAAGACCCCAATCGCTTAGGAGACATTCTTGTCTACTGTTTCTCCGGCGTTGAAACTATGGCGAACTGTGTGCACTCACTCATAGGCATGGCGAAAACTAAACATTTTCTTGACCGACCACCGAGCCTCATTAGCCGGTTGAAACTGGTTAACCGATTGGTTTAAACCTGCTATACTATTTGAAATAAAAGCCATTCCTCTGTCGCATCTCTCTGCTGCTCTGCCTCCCACACACACACATACACACTGCCCCGTTGCCGCCCTTCCACTCATGTCACTTTTTTAAAATCCCCATACAGCGCGAAACATGAGTCCCGCAAACGTGGCACCAAGGAGCTTCCATTGTATTCGGAGGACAAATGGCTCCTTTTTAGTTTTAAAATGGTGCTTTTTTACAAGCCGGTGATCGCGTTGAAAATAAAGGCGTTAGTCTAGCGTTAGAAGCTCATTTGAAACATTGTCGTGGCTCATTTAAGAAAATGACAGCTCCGAAGAGTCGCCGCTTTAGTTTGAGGCAACGTTAACGTTAGTGCTAACAATAATAAAGAAAGATGATGATCATCATCCCCTTATCCGTGACCACTGAAATGTAGATGTGATGTATTTCCAAATCTAAGCCCAGCAACTTACATCTGAGTCATTCTTTTAGGTGAAATGGTCCCACACACTAATTTCTTTGCACGCTTCATCCTGTCGCCTGCCCTGGCTCTAACCTCGAGTGTTTTAGCCTGAAGCCTTTACTTTTGGCAAATCTTGGGAGTGCGCGAACCCAAACGCTGTGACCTCGCGGCAAATTTTTTAACCGACTACCGACAACTTTGATTGGTTAACGTTGGTACGGTCAACCATCGGTCAAATGGTCATCGGTTAACATCCCTACTCACTCAGGGGCGGGTCTATGCTAATACGACCTCACTTCGCCCAGAAACAGCGAGCGGCTTGTTCTGAGACTGCATTATAGGGTGGTTGTGTACACACACTGCCAACACACATTTATGTTCAAACAACATGTAAAAGTGAGTTTTGCATAATAGGTCCCCTTTAAAAGAAGAGGTTTCACATTTCTATTCACGTTCGGTGTGCGGAAAAGAGCGACCTACATTCCTCACAATTTCACCTTTTGGATTCTATGTAAGAAAGAATGTCATAAGTGTTGGGTTTGGTAATCACTAGATGCTACTTCTGATATTTCTGAACTCGTCCGTGTCGAAAACGCTTTGGGCTTGTGGCCTGCCAACGAGAGTACCCACGCTGAGTTGATGCCCCCCAAACTCACGGAAAGTCGTAGTGGGCCAACAACTGTGACTGCTGCACGCTGCACCCCACTGGCATGCCCATCTCCCTATGGTGCCCGGAGCGATGCCCTCTACTCTCACCCTGCCCAGACACACTGACAAGCTGAGCCATTCTTGGAAGCAAGAAGAGACAGGCTTGCCAGCTTACTTTTCCCACAGGGTGTTGCTTTCTCTCCAACAATTGTGGAATGAAACAAAGCAGTGGGAGATGAGCGAGAGCAGCCCACACAGCTCCTGGGTGGTAAAGGCAGTGCCGTTGCTTTCTTCGATGTTGCCATAGTTGGAGAGCAGCTTCTCAATCATTATTAGCGTCATCTGCTATGACGCATCATGTGGTTTGTTGATCAAATGTACTTTTTCTTTCCTTTTCACAATCACCTCTGCTCGTCTACAATCCCTCATTCGCTCCATGTTCCAACAGCTCTCTGCACAAACTCATCTAAAACAAATGGAGGGTGCCGGTAATGATGGATAAATGGGGATATTATTCCTTTCCTTCCCGGATGAGGCATAAAGAGAGCGAATAAAGATTCTTGTTATCGTCAGCTTCTTCCTCTGACAGGAATTCAGTGATTTTCATGGGGTTACAGCATGAAATATCGACTTGCTTTGATAGCGTGCTTCTTGAATTGGAAATGACCCAGGGACATAAGGAATAATCAGACGTATAGCAACGGCACAGTTCCGTCATGGGAGGACAGCGGGGACTTTAGCTCATTTGCTCTCAGCGATTATCAGCAGGTTTCTCATAGAGAGCAAGAAAGTCAAATGACACTCATTCTCTCTGTGTCGGTCTTTCACTCCTTCCCTGATGTGCAGCTGCCGTTTTTTTCTCCATTCTCCCCCATTAATTGACTTTGTGTTTATCAATTTTGTCAGACTGTGTGCTAAAGCATTCTTATGTCAGATAGCCGCATAGGAGAAGCATATTGAACTCTGAAAGTATGAGCGTACTTATGCACAGAGGTGCATGTTGGGATACATTCGTGAATTGTTTTCCAACCCGTGGCGCCACATTCATTTGCATCTTCCATCAGCAACATGCTTCAGCTGTGAATATGCCTTTCTTGGTTTTGCTCACATTGAGGACTCATAAAACCAGTGCCTGCAGCAACACCACCACATTGATTCGGAAAAATTCTTAGCACCTGCAAAGCTGCATTGCATATTACCCAAATCTAGTCTGCAGGGCTCCGTGGTATTGTTGGGGGAGATACGGGCCAATACATCAGTTCTGGCAATTTTACTAAATGACATCTGATTTTCATCCAATAACATCATTGTTGTTGATAAAGTGCAAATTTAAACCAATTATTCAAAATTAATCTGTTTAGTTTGTGCACCATGAAAGTGGTTTGGTTTTTAGCAGTGTTTATCGGCATAGTAACTTGCGCTCCATGGCTAGCCTGCTGCAGGCACTGGTTATTGTTCCCGGTAAGATATCTCAAACCGAAATCGAACCAATCAGCTGTATGCAAAGTGTTGGCAATAGTCACTTGTGTTTCTACTCCAAATTAAAAACGTATCTTTTAGCAATGCTTATTCGTAATAATAATTTTTAATGATGTGGATACTATGTATTTATTATACCCTTAATCCATTACACGAACATGTACAACTGTAGTTTATTATTATTAAGCACTTGGTTTGAATCAATATAAGGGTATTATAAATAAGCTTTAGAATCAATGGATAGAGTTATGAAAAAGACTACATGCGAGCTTAATTTTCAATTCTCTATACACAACTTTTTCCTTGCACTGATATAGCAAGTGTTTTTATTTATTTTGGTTGTCCTCTCATAGACAGCTCTTTTCTTCTTGTGTAAATTAGTTAAAATTCATTCTATTTTTCGTATCAAAATTTTCATTCTCATAATATTCTGCAGAAGAATCGCAGTTTTAATGTTCCATAGCATGTGATTGGCTGTTCCCTGCTGATGTAACACCTATAATCCTTAGCTTAGGATCAAAGCCTGAGTTGACAGAGAAAGTTGATGATGAAAGCAGTATCATGGTACCAACAAAGCCTGATGAATTTGTCAACTCGAAACCAATCCTATAATGCTGAAATTGTTCATGCCATCATGGTACGGGCCCTTGTAATGTGAAAATGATCGCTCTTGAGATAAAATGGCAATGAGTGCCCTATTATAATACAATATTGTAGAATTTGAATGCATTATTCATTGTTCAGGTTTTAGTGTGGTTACATAACACCCTACAGAACATGATTTTCCGGCCAGCACATAACTTGGTACACTTGTTCATTTTGTGCAGATGTACTCTACAGTTCAAAAGTTTGGAGTCAATACTTTATTTTGTTAATAAAAAATGAAAAATTTTATTTAGCAAGTCATCAAATGTAAAGTAAAGATACAGTAATTATGAAGTTCGATTTCAAATAAACACTTTGTTTATCAAAGAAACCTGAAAAAAGAAACTGCATCACAGTTTCCATGAAAATATGAAGCAGAACTGTTTTCAAAATTAAAAAAAGAAAAAAAAAAACCTGCATGTTAGAATGATTTCTGAAGGATCACATGACCCTGAAGCAGCACAGTGGTGTCAAACAGTTGGAAGCAGTTTCCAGAGAAACATTACGGCAGAGAGCACCTGTGCCTTAAGTGATAGTGATGACCCGTGGACTCTTGTGTTTACTCGTGATCTGCATCGCTGTGATATACTGAGCAAATGGCATCACGCTGGCACCCACCTGCTTCAATTTAGTCCCTACTGCTAATCTTTCCCCTGAGAAGGTCCCTCAGTCTCTCCTCTTAAACTTGTTTCCTCTAACAAACACACCCAACACTCTTTCCAGACCTTCCGTGAGTTTGGCGAATCCGGCATCCTAACGATACCAGAGGCCTTCTGGAAGCCTGAAGACTCCAAGCTCTTTCTTTCCCGCTTCAGGTCCCTTTCTCTCTTTCTCACTTCAATCCTCCATGGACGTTTTGTCCATGCAAATGGCTCTTATCAACTCTCGAGTACTCAGCATTTCAATCCATCCACCCCAAGACAGTTCACTTCATTTCAACTCACTTTTTTTTTTTTTCTGTTTTCACGGTCAGTCAGCCAGAAAACCAATTATTCGGCCTCCCTTTATCACCTGAATGAAAGGGAGAGGGGTTAAGGCCTGCAGTGATACTATAGTCTCACTCCAGCAGCCCCAGAGCCTTCTTTTTTTTTTGGTACCTCACCTCCTGCAATGGCCCCGCTGTATCGGTTACTGTCTTCATCTTGTTGAAGAGCCAAAATAAATTATCATGGTATTTGCGTCTTCATCCTCAAAAACTGCTGCAATTTCGGGATACGTGAATGAATGACCCAATTTTTCCAAGCACTCTGTCACCCTGCTGATGGGGAGGGTGGAACATTTTGACTGTGTGAGACACAATTCAGGAACAAATTCGAAGAAAACAGCTCAGCGAAAATGCCTGCCTCAGATCCAAGATCACGAGGGGATTGATGGATTTATACACTCAGATGCGGAATAGTCAATTATTCTCGTGGGTGAAATGGAAATTGGACATTGTGACTTTCCCTCCCGCATCTTCGATATTACAAGAAATTGCCATCTTTTGCTTGTTGCTAGTTTAATAGCGTACTTTTATTTTTAGATTTGAGTCTCGCCCAGCTTCATTATCCCGGGCTTCCACAACATGCGTGCGAGATTAGTTGGTTCTCCCACTCTGAGTCGGAGCCTAACTCCAGGCAGCTTTGCGCAAGGACCGGAGTCGACCAAAGCAAGGTGTTCCATTAATCATACGACACAGACTCCACTGAAGGGCAGTGCCAAGGAGGTGGATTGCGTCTGTTGGCCCCCTTTGGTCTGGCGGTTGGCGAACCCCATGGGGTGAACGAATCTGTCACAAAGGGGCTGCGTTGTGTCCTAGCTCAGCACTTAAACACACTTCTTGGTGCCCTTGAAAAATGCAAGCCAACTTTTTGACTGGAGGCATTTTGTTTAATATATAGCGGGGACGGGGTAAAAATAAGAGGTTAGATTGATCATGTGCTTGAGGAAACTAAACCAATCCTGTTGTTTCCAGTGAAACAAAAGCCTTTTATTTTGTGTCACAAGCCATAACTTATCATTGGCTTGCCCGGATTCTTTTTTTTTTTTTTGACCTGGGGATGTCGTCTGCGCTTGTGGGTTGGGAGAACAAAAGACGGACACCGAAGCTGCTGTGACATTGTGTGATTGGGGTCTTTCTCTCTCGTTCTCTGAGGACAGAGAGTGATTGATCTAAAGCGTGTCTGAGTCCTGGTGCGGCAACTGTAAATAACCTGAAACTCATCTTTATTCAGTCCTCTCCACCTACGTATTGACCCACGCGCAGCACAAAACGTCCCTTTATGGACACGCTGAGTCCCTGTACGAGCAAACCTGTCAATATTTTAGCAATGTCATTATTATCTAAAATGTTACCTTTGCCCTGGGCAAGTCAATTACCAGGAAATCATATATGTTTTAGAGCAGTCATCATTTGCAAATCTAAGCATCGCATCCTCTCCTTTCCCACTGCAAATCTTCACTTCAAAGCCTTTGATTCAAGTCAAGTGCCAGGCTGCTCAAATAGAATGGAGCCCTCTGCTGTTTGTCATAAGGTACTGCTTTGTGTTTGAGTTTTCTCTGCACAAAAGACAACAACATTTAGTCAGCTACAAAGTTTAGTGTCAGACATCACGTAAAATGGATATATGATTCAGCAGATGCAGGTTTGACCGAGGAATTTATTTTTAACAGGTTATACCATCTCTAAAACTGACTTCCTAGAATTCAGCACCATCATAAAAGGAACAGCTCCCTGAGTCATGTGCAGCAGATCAGCACTCTCTATCAGCATAGCCCTCCCCGAGACCAGCACACAGCTCCTTCACCACTGTGAGTGAATAGGCTCTTATTTATAGAGCACAGTTTACTTTATGATGTCTTTCGAAACACTAGTCATCGTAGTCCAGCAAAGACCAGGCTCTAGCTTGCAGGTTTTGTCAATGAAATCACATTTTCTGGAGTGAGAGACTAGCTAAAAATTGATCCACCAACTTTAATGCCCAGGCAGCAAATTACACATAACAGCCACAAATCACAAAGCTATTTAGACTCCATTTATGAGCAGTTAATGCTATTTAGTAATGGGAACGAATTTCAGCCAAGTGTGCAGAATAAAAAGTTGCAATTGTGTTTTATTTCTTGGCCTTTATTTGAGCCAGGGATCAGCTATGGTTTCACACACAGGTGGAGCTATAAATAATGCATGGACTGTAACGTATAGAAGTTGAAGTGCTCTCTTTTCATTCAGACACAGTGGCTTTTGAAACTGATTTTCATGCAGTCTATCAAACATGAAGTTCTCAACCTAATGTTACAATAATCTGTTTCCAAATTAGTATTCATGGTGCATGCTAGGCTAGCCAGCTCTGGGTTTCACTTCAAATATTAAAGTCTGTTGCACTTATTATGAATGGCGCCATATACTGTAGCTAGTGTTTAAAAGGAAGTATATCATGTTTAATTATCTTTGTAATTTGCACCGTTCCCACCTTATTCGCTCAGGCTATGGTTTGATTCGGTTTCGGAAGTTCCCTGGAGCTTTGCGATATTTTCGAGTTAAAAGGTGTTTTATTATTAATGAAACTTTGGAAACGTTGGGTCTCTTCTCTTATGCACAAATCTAAAAATGAATCCTCTGATGCCGGGAGACTTATAAATATTTCGGTGAGAATATCAGGACAGCCACCGATGCCAAAACAAGCTCGACAACATCTTCTGAAGTGCGCCCCACATCTGACTCTCAACCCCAACTTTGCTCAGTCAAACTTAGGCCGTGACATTGCAGACGGATAACCTCGTGCTCATTCTGTTTGCTCTCTAATACATAATTCATTTCCAGAAAACATGGTGTTGGTGAGCTCTGAGTGGCTGCAGGAGTTATGTTTTAGAAATGAGCCCAGGTGGAAAGTCTAAAAGAATGGAAATTAGTTATTTCTTAGTTTATTTTTTGCATAAAATAAGACATTTTGTTGTTGGTGAAGAAAGATTTGACAGAATGCGGCACCTGTTCAGTGTAGGATTGACAATGTAGCCTTCGCAGGACCTCATTATTTCCCATGCGGTTTACGTGGCATCTATTAAGTGGCTTATCAATATTTATGTCTGGAGCTAAAAGAAGAGAGGATGGTGAGTCAAAGGTGAATTGACGCCCGTCAACAATCCCTCATGCCATTACATGTTTCTCTAATGGAAAGCTGTGGTGCCTTAAGTAAATGGCATATCAAGTGGCTGACTGCTTGTATCTGTTGTGCAGTTTGAGACAGGAGTCTTGCCATGATTGACCTCTGTACTGTTCCCCTGGGGTACATTGATATTCTTCTCCTCCCCTTTTGTCACACGCCTGATGCAATCTCCGTGTTTAATGAGCCATTGCTCTCACTCTGGATTTTGAAGTGTACAGACAACAGCTATGTGTTCCTGTCTCCCATAATCCTCTGGGTTCCCTTGGTCACACCAAAATCAACAGTCTCATTGAATGCATAAACGGGTCCTTGGAGTCAAATTACACAAAGTCGTCATTTTATAGGTTGTAAGTTGTGACAGTCTGACAAATTGTTGAATGTCACTTGATAAAACAATCTTTTACTTTTGTCTTCAGGACTGAAAGCTCAAGGAAGCCTCTTTGAGGTAGAACAGTCGGCACGTCACCTGAAGGTCACGGGTAAATAAATAAGAGGATTTAATGTGGTGACTATACTAGTACAAATTGAACTCCAAACTACTTTTATCTGAACTGTTTTATCTTGCAAAGTGGAGACAGCCCATGACACAGTGCTATTAAGCAGACACAAATTATCCCAACGGAGCAGGTTTGATGGATATGGAGGGTAGTCTTTATACCTCTGTGCTCAATGAGCAGTGCAAATCCAGTTTGTGGCTGCCATCAGCAGTGATTCTAGGTTTTCAGCCTTTGGGGGGCTCAATCTTGTATCCAAATATGAGCTACTGTGGCTCAGAGGAATGTTTCTTGCTTTAAGATTGACCGATTGTAAATTTGAATCATGCTTGACTGAGATTTTCTTTGTTTGTGACAGTAGGGGGTAGGGTTTTCATAGTGTAACCTCGGCGCACTTCAGACGCTGTTTTCAATACATAAATAAATGATCATGCAGGGCAATAGTAAAAATGATTTACACACTAGTTAGGAAAGCATTATTTGTTCATGTGGAGGTTCATTAACGTTTTTTTCGTAAAGGTGTGCGCCAGTGCTTTCACGCAGCAATGAAAACAGCCGCAAGCATTGATGTCTTGACAGAATTAGTCACAAACAAAATCAAAAAAAGTAATAGGCCTAGTCAATAAAACTCATGAAAATAAGCAGGAACTGTTATTGTGATATGTAGCCTATTATTCAACGTATAAGTTTGTAACTTTGTTTAGGTGCTATGTTGAAACCATAAAACAACCCCACAAATGTGTATTTTATTTTAATTAAGTGAAATGTATACCGCATATTAGTAGTATAACAATCATATATCACTATATTAATATGTACAAAAAGTTAAATTGTCATTTTTTTTTTGTATAGCCAATTAAATCTTCTTTCTGTTTCATTTTTAGGAGCCAATAGCTGCATATTCGTTTTTTTAAAGACATAAACTATTAAAAAGCATTGCATGTTCTTACTACTATTTGTCATCTTTCAGACACAACTAACCGACCATTAACACTATCGGTAAAATTTCGGTTTAGAAAACGGTAGTTGCAGACTAGATGATTGGCAGTTGCTGGACAGGGGAGGAGCCACAGTCTCACAGATGAGTCCTCTCTCCATTATCTTAAACTACCTCCACCCACCCCACAGTGGATCTCGCTCGCTCGCTCTCTCTCTCTCCTCCTCCTCCTCCTCTCTCTGTCCTCTGTTAATTCAGTTCTGGACAGCGCCGGGTACTGATGCTGCTGCCCGTGTAGTCGCATGTATCCTGGGGGCCTCCTCCCACTCATCACAGCTCGAGAAACCGCATGTAGAGCCGTTCGGTGTCTGTCGCAGAAAAGTCTCCGCAGTACTGCATCGGAATAAGGGCTCCTCAGTGCAAACAAATCTTCAACTGTATTCGTGCTTGTGGTTGTGGCGCTTTTCTGCATCAGCGCGAAAGGAAGTTCTGTTCAGTCGTGCGGTGGGTGAGTGATACTGTGAGATGCGTCGTGTTTAGCGCACGGAACCCCGATTTATTCGCTTAGACGGGAGAATAGAAACCCCAACAGTTAATGAAGCACATTTTAACTTTGCTTGGATTTGCTTGGAGATCTTGAACATCAGGATGTTTTGATGGGTGCTCTCCAAACCTGGTTACTGAAGAATTCGCCTTCAACAGAAAAAAAAAAGCATCGGCTGACAGTTTGAAAGGAGGACAAGCTGTCTTTCTGCACAGGATTTAAAACTACCGTCGCTTCGACATCTTTCTGAACCTATAGAGGATAGATTTTGACAGGAGAGATGAAAGTTTTTCCGGCAGTATTGTTTCTGATCACATTTTGGAGTCTGGAGTGGGAACCCGTGCTTCCCGATTCAATTATTCACATTGGTAAGTTCAGATCTCTGATGTACCATCAATGACTGTAATTCCTCACTCAAGCCACGTTGAGAAAAGCTATGCATTGTCGTGCAATTCGTTGAGATACTGAGGCCAGACTAACGTTGAAAAAGGTGGTGGGTGCAAAATCAGGTTAGATAGATGAACGTCTCCATCTGTCCTCATCAATGCGTCCATTATGTAGTCTGTACGGTGGATGAGAACAGGTGGTTTGACTGGAAATTATTCATCGCGACGCCGCAATGGATGCACGCATCATTATGACATCGTTAAAAAGAACTTGTATTTGCAAAGATCGAGTGTTGGTAATAGGATACTCTTTGAAATTGAGCGAACGCGCATGTGCGCGTGCGTGTTTGGCGATGGGCACGAGGATTGGCACTGAGCGAGATCGGATAGGGTTCAAGAGAGGTCTTAAATCAGAACTGTAAAAAAGGGTTTCTCCGAGGGACCACCGTGTGGAGGTGGAGGCCAGGGTTCTGGGGATTTGGCAGGAGGGAATTTGACGTGGGAGCATGCGCGTGTTTAATTAAATTAAAGCTTGATGCACTAAACAAATAAATATTGTAGCGCGTGTTGGCGAGATGGCGTTGTGCATGCCTGAAAGTTGGATCACGCGTTATCCATGTAGGCTAATGAATAGTGCATCCCCAAATGATCAATTTACATATGATTCTAATGTAAATGGACGAGTTGGATAAATTATATATAAAGCTAATGCATTACACTAAAAATTTATAAATTACGATAAAGGCCATAGTTTTTCTTGTTTGATGGTTTGAATTGAAGTTAGTTTCTTATTGTATTCTGTTAATTGTACGTCTTTGTTTTTGTGTTATTTACAATGCGCTTTGTTTTTGTTATTGGCCACAGATGGATAGGCCAGTTGGTTTGTTTTATCTTTAAGACATCATGTGACTATCATGTTATCTAGTCATCATGTGACCTGCCATTACCACTTGTGGTCACACACATACAATTTAATGATGTAAAGTATAGAGTTAAATCATGTAAACTAAAATAGGCTACTAAAAGTGATCTCGTAATGCGCGTAACATACCTGTATTTTTCATTTAGTCTCAGAATCCTACTAGTATCTGCCAAACACAGTTGTCAGTTTTACAGTAGCCTACTTTTCTTTCTTTTTTTTATAACTGTGTTCGTATTTTACTCATTTGATGGATGAAGTTGTGATAATTTAGTGGGGTGAAAAAAACTGACTTGTGCATAAGAAATCTACCAAAGCAAACAGGTGGTCTACAAGACATTCAAGATATTTAATCTCAATCAGAAATGCTTTTCGCCACGTAGCCTACGGTTCTTTGCACAGCGGTGTACCTTAACATGAAACAATAAATAAGATTAAAAGCATAGCCTACAGAAACAAATTAATCTAGCCTACGTTTACGCCTCCTCTTTATTGCCGTACAATGCTTTTGCGTGTTTCAGAGGGACATAGCTTTGACAGATTTGCTTGCCATTAGTAAGTCTCTCCTAATCGGTCCTCTGCAATACCTCAACTGAAAACGTGACGTCGTTTCTTTTCAGCGAGACGACTGATGAAGGCATTTTATCACACGCGCTTTCCTTGATTGCAGAGGAGCCTTTCTAATGATGTGCACACCAAGAGAAGTATCTCGCGAGTCGCGCGCCGTGCGCTGCATCGCAATGCTGCCGCTCCTTTAGGAGCCCATTGAGAGAGTCACAGTGATTTATGTGTGTGGAGAGCCCCGAGTGTCCAGCAGTATGCGGGTGCATCTCCAAATGCGCCCTTTAGTGCCGACCAATAAGTGCCAGGAGACGGCATAGTCCAGCTTCGAAGTTGGTTAGAGACTGGGGATTAGGTAATTAAATTAGCGGCTTGGTGCCCCACAACTGTTTGGTTACAAACATGCTTGTCCTAAACTTCAAATTCTAGTTTTGCACTTTACAACTTCTAGTATTACACTTTTTAAGGTCCCCTACAGACCCATTGTCACACATATTGTTGCTCATAAATAAATTTATATTTATTTGCAAATAAATACATATCAATTTGTTATTGTACACTCTAAAAATGCTGGGTTGTTTTAACCAAATTTTGGGTAAAACATGGTCATGGACAAACCCAGCCATTGGGTTAAAAATGTAACCAAATGGCTGGGTTTGTCCACATTTTACCCCAAATTTGGTTAAAACAACCCAACATTTTTTAGAGTCTATATTGTATGTTATTGTATACCAATTATTGTTTGAGTTCTAAAATTAAAAAAAATGTTTTTTACTTCAAGTTATTTTGAGATCAAACGATAATTGACAGACCCCCTGCCTCACCAACATCAGACCCCTGTTGTAGACCCCTGTGCTAGGTTGCTCTTTGCTCATCTATGAATGCTTTTTGTGAGATATTTGCATTCCTCATTTTGTGTTTCAACCATATAGTGATCCCTTTAAAGAGACATGTAATATTCATATTTTTTCCTCAGATGCATTTTTCAGATGTCTAATTGGTTAGGCGCACAGTATGAATTTTGCAGTACCCATTTCATTCGGATGAAATCTACTCACCCCTGTCTGTGTTCACAATAGATGTTGAGCTTGGACTAGATTTTGTCTGTGACAGTTTTAATGGTATGGATCGCCCTCATTCTCAGGAAGATTTGACATATTGAGAGCACGTCTGGGGCTCTTAGGGGATATCACAATACTCTCCACTGACAGTGCGTGTGTGTTTTCAGTCTGTCTGAAGATTCCTTGTAATATAGGGTGCGTGTATGACTTTTATTGCACGAGTGAAGAGAATAAGACCGAGGGGGGACAATATCAAAGCTGGTGAGGGAATCAAATCATCATCCCCTTCCTTTGCACAGTCATGGTTAGTTGCATGTTAAACTCTAAAGCCAGAGGAAATTGTAGATTATAATCCTGAGCATTGCATTGTAGGTGGGACAGATGGGTTGTGCCATTTTGTTGATCTATTTCTGGACCGAACTGATGTGGCCTCCATCCCAAGAACATGGTGATAATGAGATGTGCTAGCCTGAAGACTATCCTTCATAGTCTTTCTTAATCTCTCTCTCCCCCTCTCTCTCCCCTTCTTTGTAGTCCTGCAATATAAATTTGAAGGTAAT